>NC_067121.1:28135973-28439003 GCF_021347895.1 Acanthochromis polyacanthus
GTCTCAGGTTTGATGGGTGTCTTCTCCAAATGGCATGTTTCAGCTCCTTCCACATATGTTCAATGGGATTCAGATCTGGGCTCATAGAAGGCCACTTTAGAATAGTCCAACGCTTTTCTCTCAGCCATTCTTGGGTGTTTTTGGCTGTGTGTTTTGGATCGTTGTCCTGTTGGAAGACCCATGACCTGCGACTGAGACCAAGCTTTCTGACACTAGGCAGCACATTTCTCTCCAGAATGCCTTGATAGTCTTCAGATTTCATCGTACCTTGCACACTTTCAAGACACCCTGTGCCAGATGCAGCATTAAGCCCCAAAACATTACTGAGCCTCCTCCATGTTTCACCGTAGGGACAGTGTTCTTTTCTTCGTATGCTTGCTTTTTGAGTCTATGAACATAGAGTTGATGTGCCTTACCAAAAAGCTCCAGTTTGGTCTCATCTGTCCAAAGGACATTCTCCCAGAAGCTTTGTGGCTTGTCAACATGCATTTTTGCAAATTCCAGTCTCGCTTTTTATGAGTTTTTTTCAGCAGTGGTGTCCTCCTTGGTCGTCTCCCATGAAGTCCACTTTGGCTCAAACAACGACGAATGGTGCGATCTGACACTGATGTACCTTGGCCTTGGAGTTCACCTTTAATTTCTTTGGAGGTTGCTCTGGGCTCTTTGGATACAATTCCAACGATCCGTCTCTTCAATTTGTCATCAATTTTCCTCTTGCGGCCACGTCCAGGGAGGTTGGCTACTGTCCCGTGGGTCTTGAACTTCTGAATAATATGAGCCACTGTTGTCACAGGAACTTCAAGCTGTTTAGAGATGGTCTTATAGCCTTTACCTTTAAGATGTTTGTCTATAATTTTTTTTCGGATGTCCTGGGACAATTCTCTCCTTCGCTTTCTGTTGTCCATGTTCAGTGTGGTACACACCTTTTCACCAAACAGCAGGGTGACTACTTGTCTCCCTTTAAATAGGCAGACTGACTGATTATGAGTTTGGAAACACCTGTGATGTCAATTAAATGACACACCTGAGTTAATCATGTCACTCTGGTCAAATAGTTTTCAATCTTTTATAGAGGTACCATCATTTTTGTCCAGGCCTGTTTCATTAGTTTGTTTGTTTTTAAATAATTATGTTAATCAACAATTCAAAAGTAATGGCTGTTTTTGATTATTTAATTTTCAATAAATTTTTATTTATTGTTACTTTTGTGATTTTCAAGTGATTTCAGTGAGAATTGTGGGTTTTTCCTTCTTTAACTGAGGGGTACCAACAATTTTGTCCACGTGTGTACATACCTTTGACTCCAAAAGACTGGGAGAACTGGAATTTCTTTGATGAATGCTCTCTCTACTTATTCCGACACCCAACGGCCAAAACAACTGTATCTATACAGATAATCATGAAAAAGTACAATCTTCTGAGCAAGTGAATTTCATTGCTTATAGTATGGTTTGAGGGGCTATGTCCTCTTCAGGTCACTCAGAGCTGCACATTGTGTCTCAAGGTATCACTGTTACATTCTAGAAATGGTAGTACTTTTGGCCAGGAGGGGAAAAATCAGGGCCTGTGACTGAATGGAAAATGTTTAACAGACGTTCAGAGTTGGTATTTATGCAAGATGATGGCCCTGCTCACACTGCCCGTCTGACTCAGCAGTTGTGATCTGAGCATCTACCTGGCTTTCTGTGTAAGTAGAAATGGCCACCAAACTCCCCTGACCTCAACCAAGTTGAGAACTGTCGAGGAATCCTGAACAGTCACATCTTTACCAGTCCACCACCAACCACCATGAAACAGGAGCAGGGGAAAATAGAACCATCAACACTCAAGAACATTGTATGTTCAATGCCTGAAAGACTGAAAGCCGTGATCAGAGTGAAAGGGGGAAATACTGGTTATTGAATAAACTGATTATATTGCATATTAAATCCTTGAACTATGTTTTTCTGGGTAGAACTTTTGGGACACAGTGCAAATATTCTGCATTGATCCCACACAGACACTGCCCTAAATACTCACTAAATGTGTATCCATCCGCAGCTGAAAATAGTCCTCAACAGCTACACCATTTACCCCACTTTGACTATTATTTGCCAAAATCTTGACCATCTTTAAAAATGTTTGTTACAAATGATCATGAAGCTGAGAGCTACAGGGGAAACAAGGAAAGTAAGACATAAAATATATCTACCCTTATTCTTGTAGGACTTGAAAATAAAGGTGTCACAGTTTCATCAGACTGGCATGGTGCTCTATGGGTTGAGTTTGCATGTTCTCCTGGCACCCAGTGTTCTGGTTGTCTTCCACAACCCAGTTGCATGCATGTCAGATGGATGAGAGACTGTATGAATATCTCTTTGTCAGTCTACTTCTGCTCCTCCTCAACACCCTGCTTTCTGCTATCAGGCAAGCCAGAAAAGGCATCAGACTGCTGTGATGATGAAAAGAAATAATATCATCGTAATTATCATAAAAAATCACTCAAAACAGTTTAATATAAAGGGCTCAAACTGCTCATTTAAATGACCACGAAAGCAGAGGAATAAACTTGTCATTTTAAAAACTATTTCAAGAAAAAATTGTGCAGATAGCATCTGTACCTGGGGTGAATGGGCCATCGCAGCGCGGAGCTTTCATCTGCAGGACACATAGACAAATGCATTTGTTCTTTGAAAGGAGAGAGGGGCGAAAGCCACAACAAACAGGGTGAGTGTGCAATGTGTGTGTGTGTGCATGCACATGGAAGGAAAAGAAAGGGAAGAGGACGGAGAGAGAGAAAGCAGAGAGAGATCAAAGCAGGGGGTATGTTTTTGAATGTCTGTGTGGGAGGTGAAGCCTCACCTACCCAGAATGCCTTGCCTCACTCCTTCCAGCCCACTCAGGTTTTTAGGAGCATCACTTTTCCTTTGCAGCCAGCAGTATTATGATACTACCTCTTCATCAGTCATCTCCAGATATTCTCACAGACTCTTGAAATGGTGACTTGATCTCGCTCTCCATCTCTGATCTGTGATGCATAAGCCGTATCTCCCACACACAGTTCAACATGTGATAGTTCTGACAACGTAGTGCGCTGAACAAAAAGTATACAAAATGTCAACAGTCTCAGTTAAATCTCCCTGCAGAAGGTTCCTACTGATCTGGATCAGAGCCCCATCCCCCCTTTTTCCCAGTCTCGTGAAGGGATCGAAGCATCTCTTTTTAACTCTTCGTGGGAAGCTGCAAACAGATGTCTGTCTGTCCGCACAGAGGGAATGCCGTGCCCCCTCACGCACAGATGAAAAGCTGCGAAAGTCTCTCTGTTGCGTTGTCAGTGTCTTAAGGCAGTGTTTATCTTTGGCAGGCTGAAGAAAACAAAGCCATCGATTTCTAATCCTAATCCCCTTCTACTGCTTCTCTCCTATTGATTATCTATCCATCCTTAATGAGATGGAGGGATGGAGGGCTGATGAAGGACAAAACTTTCCCTGACGGTGTGCTGCCACCTTTTGCCTCAACCCATCTCTTTTCAATCTGTCTCTCTCGCTCGTAGGGCTTTCACTAAGTTGGTGTTCTTTATGGTGGAATAGCAAATATATGCAGCCTGGTACTTTTGTGGAGGTTTGTCAATCCTGGAGGCTGACAGAGCTGTCAAGGTTTGCCTATATGCTGAAATTGGATTGGCACGGATGACTGCACTGAACACACAGAAGCACATACATGCATAAGCACAGAGATTGGATTGAGTTTCAGTCCAAACACCGCTAATTATATTTCTGCCTGTGTGGTAGCATGTCTCTTGAGTCTGTGATATCCTCTCTTAATGTCCCATTTCCCCTTGGATCTGCTTCCACAGAGACTAACGTACCTTCCCTCATCCACCTGATCTCAAAACAAATATTGTTGAAGCTGTGGAGTGGATCATTCCTTCCTCCTGGTAGCTCTCCAAGGCCTGTTTCTCTGTCTAATACAGTGGAGTTGGTTATATTTTGCAGATAACATGCCTGATGTTTCCCACGAGTCTTGGCGGATCTCAAAAGTGTGAAAACAACTGTAAATAATGCCAATGTTGCTGTGTAAAAAAACATGTCGCATGGCATGTTTTCCATATCAGCTTTATAAAGCAATAATGAGGTTAGATTTGTTATTCTAAATAAGGCAAAAGTTACATTGTAGCTGTGCAATGCAATAGACACTTTCTTTAAAAATGTTTTACATTTGTTCAAGTGATTTATGGCACTTCTTTTCTGAATATTGTCATTGTCTTGGGATATTATTAGGTGTAATGCAGAAAACTGCAGTTCCTTGAGTGGCCACTTGAGGCTGGTTCCAAAAATGAGACAACCTCACATGACTCCCATCTTAAAATGTTCAACTTTACAGCAGAAATAAACATGTTAACAGCCAGATACAAACACACTTTTGGTCTCTATGGCTTGTTTCCCTATTCATGACAACCATATAGATTTTTTTTTTAGCTTTTTTAAAAAAATATGTCATTCGTTGAAATAGTATTAAAACAGAATATTAAGCATGGTTAGGGCATTATGGCAGCATCAGGTTAGGGTTGTTTATACTACATATTATGTTTTTTAGTAAAATACTTTATCCTTTATCCCTTTATTGCAAAAATTCATCTCCAACCCATGCTGGTCATGACATGAAATACAGCAAAACAGTGTAGGATAAAAGCTTGACCATCGTTCTAAATCGCAATATGATTGCAAAACCGGCCGTGAACCTTGCAGAAAATGCTACTCTATGGACCTAGTCGATCCTAAATCTGAACAGGTGCAATGTCAATGTGCATCAGAATGTAAGGAGTAGATAAAGGCTCTGGAACACCTGCTGTTGATGTTGGAGATCCTGAGATGGTGTTTGTGGTGTTTGTGCATCACTTGTAGCATTAATCTTAAGCACAGTGGTATTCACTCTGTCATGGGGAAGATCTGTGGGTCACACCCACCCACATTCCTTAGGAGTCACCTCTGAGAACAACTAAAACACATCCTGGACTAAATTTAAGGTACCATCTGACTCAAATGACACAAAAAAGGAAAGGAAACAAGCGAACTGCTGAATCATACCACTGCAGCCCAGAAGAGCTTTCACCGAATCCAAAACAAGCCTTGTCTTACAAAAACTTTTGCTTTGCTTGCAGAACTTTAGAGAAAATTGGGTGGTTTTGGATATATATAATGCATGTCACTGCAAAAATGGCACCCTGGGGATGTTTCTCCCTAAGTGTGTGATAATGGCGGCAACAGAAGTCATTAATAGCGGGCTAATGTGTGTCAGATGCTACCTGTCCAGTGCAGCAGCAGCAGGGAGAGAGAGCCAGGACACGAGTGACTGGCCAGCATAATGAGAGGGACATGGCCTGCCAACTTAGGCAGCTGCTTCTCTAGTGGGACTGAGTGGTGTGTGTATGTGTGTGTGTGTGTGTGTGTGTGTGTGTGTGTGTGTGTGTGTGTGTGTGTGTGTGTGTGTGTGTGTGTGTGTGTGTGTGTGTGCGCATGCATGGTCACAAATCCATCTCTTATTTTCCTTTGCTCTTTCTGCTCCCTCCTCAACACATTTCTCATCAGCAGCATCTAGAAATACATCGACATACACCCATACGCTTGGCAATCACAGTCTCACACTCACATGCACACACACACACACACACACACACACACACACACACACACACACACACACACACACACACACACACACACACACACACACACACACACGCACACAGACAGCCTCATCAGGCTTAGCGTGGGAATGCCTGTGGCATTATGTCAGTTATTGAGGTGATGCTTTTAATCCTGAAACAAATCTAGACTTTGTGTTGTGTGTCTGTGGCTGTGTGTGAGTGAGCGTGCTCGTGCACAAAGCCAAACCTCGCACCCATTAGATTATGGCTGGCCGCACAGCAAAGACACCCCACTGCCACTCCCACATGGAAGAGCGGGCAGGATTAGCCAGTCCTATACCCGCCTTAATCTGCGAACAAAAACCCACAATCGCCTCCCACTGAGATACGACGACAGAAAGATTCAATTTGATCTACCCTTCTCAATATAACAGGAGTGTCTTTTAGGGTTAAAATTACTACTGCTCACTCTACCATCAGTCAATGTGGATTCATCCCTAAACCGTGCCCTTTTAATCTTTGCGATAGATCCCTGTTGTGGCGATTTGGAACACCTACAGGCCCTGCTTTGTGGCAGCAAATGCAAATGGAAAAGGTCTCTGGTGCAACCTTTCAAGAGTCTGCAGCCATTTTTCTAAGACACTTGATCTAAATGGACTAATGCTAGCATGCTGATGTTTCACAAGCGTTGTTCTCAGAATTTACCATCTTAAGGCTCTTTCAGACATGAGATACATAACATTGCTGCCGTTGTCAATCTGTCAATGTGACACATTTTGTCATTCACACATACATCACATGTGCATCAGTGTTTCTCATAGCTTCATTCAGACACACCCACGTTAGGGATGGAGAAAGGTAGGCTTGTAATATTTGTCATACATGCAAGATTGAACAGTACATCAAGTGACATATAATGCATGAGTAGTGCCAGCTATTACATGTAACAACGCCCACGTGATCTTGTCCATGTGTTAATGTGACTGCACGCAGATCAGATCTGTGCCATGTTGACAATGACATGTAAGCATGGAAGTATCTAATGTTTGACCTAGTAAGATTATTGTTGTGACTTTAAGGGAAAAGTGAAAAGTTGACATGAAGTTAGACAGGAAGCAGACACATTCAGATGCCTTCAGATTAATGGAAAGGATTGCATGCGTCTAAAAGGAGCTTTAGTTTAGTGTTTTAACGTGAATATTTGCGTCTTGGAACTAATCACATTGTTTAGCCGAGGCTGCTTTAAGTGTCATGAGTTTTGAAGACATTTGGTCATAAACTAAAGTAGTGCACAGGCTGCATTTCATTTTTGACTTGATGATGATGCAAGGACAGGGAAGTTAAGTCTCACCCAAATCATAGCACTTCATCTTAAGGGACACGTGAAAGTCTGTGTCAAATTCTATGTCGCTCAGAATCCATCATGTCAAACTCAGTAAAAGTTCTGGAGTAAAAGTCAGAAGATGTCCACTGAGAGTCATCTTCTGGGAACCATGCTAATCTGCACCAAATTTCATGGCAATCCATCAAATGCATGCTGACATTTCACTAAACAAAAATGTCAACCTCATGACTGTGCTAGAAGAAACGCCAGAGATCCACAGTTGGCAGGAATCATCCTCTGGGAGGCAGGAATGTCTTTCAGTCCGGACCAGAACGATGATGTGACCAACACTGTCATCCACAGAGCCACGCTACCAGCTTAGTCTAAAGCCACACAAAACAGTGACTTTATCCTCTGTTTGGCTGCATTTTATGCCTGCTATTCTATTATTTTTCAAAAAGCGCTGTGTGTTGATGCATCATCAGTAAAGGCTACCTGCTAAATGTAGTGTCAGTGCCTCATTATTCGACAGAAGCTGCGTGTTTCATTGCCCCGAGCCAAGACGACTCTGTCAACTCTCTCTCTCTTTCTGTGTCTTACTCAGAGGCATCTGCCTCATTAACCACCATCAGCATTTTGTTTGCTGTGTGCGATTTGGAGGTATTGAGAGGGAGGCAGGGGGTCGTATGTGTGTGCGTGTGTGTTCTCACTTGTGTGTACGCAGGGAACTCTCATTAGGCTGGAAAAACATTGACATTTGTGCCAGCACCCAGATCATATCTTCTCTTCCTTTATATATCAAAGGCTTCCTCCAATCAACTCCCTAGTGTCTGGTGTGTGAGTGTGTCTGTGTGTGTATATATAATATATATATATACACATATGCTATATATATATATATTTACATAAATTATGTGTGTATGGCAGTGTAGTGGGAGACAGATGTTTGCTGATTCGACAAGTTTGCACTGCAAACTCAGCCCAATTTAGCTGACAAAAAACATGATGCCACACAGACGCTCGTGGTGACAGCCCACTCTTAATTTTCTCTCCTTTTAATTCAGGCTCTCTTTCTGCTCTCCAGTTTTTTTCCTCCCGTCGCTTTCTTCTTCCGCTCTCTCTGTGTCGGTTCTCTCTTTCACACACACTCCAACCCAACACTATGTGTGATTACACCAGCAGCATTTCAGCTGGGCGTTCTTCTGGAGTTGTTTTCCTTGTTACAGCCACCTCTGACTAAGTCTCAACTTTCACAGGGGACACTTTCTTCTGCCAAACTCAGAAACGATAAACATAGAGCTCTCACAGCACCATTTGATTAACTAATTACAGTATATGGTGCACATTAAATACACCACAGCACAAATGCTGCTTTTCAAGCAAAATTAAAACCTACATACATGGATGGGTTTGGCATTTATTGCAATGCAATATGGCACTCATTACAATATCTCCTCAGTGTTTCTATTTTACAATGTACAAACTAGATAGAAAAAGGACCATAAATAAACAAAATGCTTCATGTAGCTAACTTTTAGCATTCAACAACAGACGCATACACAGACACCGATGGAGGACGTTCTAATCTAAATGTCTAATTTAACAGAAACAATACTTCATATAATTCAAAATTAAAAAAACTAAACATAAGCAAATCATACAGTTTGTTAGCATGATCCTCCAGTATGAAACTATTAAGAGCTTGTAATGATACATTCTGTCTGGCTCCTCCCACTCTCTTTAACGTTGCATATTAAGATTATTCAAAGATTATTCAAAAGCTGACATCTTAACAAGGGAGATTCCATGTTGGATGCATTCACGCTACACACATACACACGTACTGCACACACGCACACACACACGCACGCACAGACGTACGAGCAAACACAGTTTATTCAAGTCAAGCACAAAGCAGCAAAAGAAAAAAAAAATGTTGGAAGCCATTCTGCTTATGCACGTGTCAGCCTTCACGAAACAGATAAGAAAACAAGGGAAAAAATAGAACTGGATAGGAGGATGAGGCGTCGCTCTCAGCTCTCAGTAGCTCAACCTTAGCTGTGGCCACGTCCAGATCATGGTTTATAGAAAACTCCACAGGATGGAAGTTCACAAAAGTGCTGCTTTTCTCTCTTCTTCTTATTCTTCTTCTTGTCACTTTGTATTCTTACTTTCCTCGGCTCCTTGTATTTCCACTGGTGAAAAGTCCCTCTAAAGTGCACAGATGAGGTAAATGAAACTCTTCTCAAAAACAGGTTTTTGTATCTGTTCGCCAGCTCAGACCGGAACCATCGAGTGTTGCATGTGTTGCATCTGAGACAGCACTTCTTGCTGCACACTGGCAATTAGTATGTCCTGATGTGACGGTGTGATTATTCCAAGTCTGTCCATCTCCCTGCGGGGGCACAGACAAAGGTATATATTCAGACACACCGAGGCACACCATGCAGTGTTTAAAGGATAAACCCAGGTGCTATTTTTGTGGGTTTCACCACCAATTTCATGAAAATTGCCAGACACTTTCATCCAAAATGACTTGCAGACTTCCCCATACGCTTACATAAGGAGCTATTTGGGGTTCCGGATCTGAACCACCTGATGATTACAAGCCAGCCCTCTACACCAATTCAGCTGCAGCCATAATTTGAGATATTTGTGCATCCTAATATACTTCATGCCTTTCGGCTATAGAGGCCCATTGTCTATCAGAGCTATTAAAACACATAAAAGAGTAAAGCAACAAAGGAAAGCAATGCAAAGAAGAAACCACAAGCATGCTCAGTGACTTGAAAATAGACTTAACGAGTTGGCAATAATTTTTATAGTATATCTGCAAAGAGGAATTTAGTTAATGTTTGCCTAGTGCGTACTAATAAATGAGCAACATTGGGAAATGGTCATAGTCTACATTTTTAACTAAATTTGCTGGTTTCTTCAGGAGAACTTTTAACACGTTTTCTTTTAAATAGGATTTAACAATGTAATAATACCATGGCTTGTTTTTGTGAGGTAATAGGAGTGAAGGAATTTTAAACTAATTCAAATGCTATAAGGTGAAAAAAACAAAAACAAAAACACATCTCAGATACAGTATATTTCTAACCCCTTTAACATCATTTATGTGATGCCGTAATGCGACACACGGTCGGTGTTAATGTCCTCAAGACTCAAAGTGAAACCAGAATATTTCAGATTCTATTCCAGATGTGAGAAACCCAATTTAAAGTAACAGCACAATAAGATTATGTAATATTTCAGTCTTCAGTGGCCTTTCATGAACACTTCCAAGAAAGTTGTTTACACTTCAGTAGGCAACTTCAGCGAAAACAATAAGAACAGACAAGGACTGAACAGCACTCATGTTTCTGAGAGAGCAGTAAAAATAGTGAAAAGGCTAAAATTAAAATGCAGCAAAGGCATCAGGACTTTATCTCTGCATTACATAGATAAAATAGTAAGATTTTCCCCATTTTCATGATCCTGAATTTTGATTCTAACATATCAAGTAACTTTTGGTAGTAGTTTTAACTCAAGCATGATTACTGAGTAAAAGCAGCACAGAGAAATTTGATGAGTAAATGCATGACTGACTCTCACTTCAATCCATTTTCACACGAAGGTGCACTTACTGGTGTGTGAGAGCCAGGAGGCTGTCAAGGCTGGTGTAACCTGCTGCTGCAAGGGTGTCTCTGTACCTCTCCAAGCCGATGGACTGCAGCCACTCACATACCGACCACTCCGGCACACACACCTCCGGTAAGACCGACACACACACCTCTGAACCCATCCCCGACTCCAACATGGTCCCTGCAGCTCTGTAAATGCAGAAAGAGACAGCAGGTTGAAGCGTACTGAAACAGTGTGGAGTCACGATTAAAGGTAAGCAGTGCATGTAAACAGAATAATGAATATAGTGTGGATGCCAGCATGGTATGAATGTGGCAATCCATGTGTTTGTCCCCTTGTAGTTGGGCTTACATGTGCATAATGTACCTGTCCCCTCCTGTCCGACGCAGAGTCCCAGGGTTGCGAATGAGTTTATCCAACATGTTGAGTATCTGGCTGAAGGTGGGTCTCTCTGCTCGCTCTCTCTCCCAACAGTCCAACATGAGCTGGTGCAGCACCACAGGACAGTCCATAGGAGCAGGCAGACGGTAACCCTCCTCTATTGCTTTAATCACCTAAAAGAGTAACACAAGTGAAGGTTTTAACCCCTTGATGCCTATTGTCACAAACTGGCATCATACCACTTTCATTCAGATTGCATCTGAGATAGCGTATCCATTCTCCCAATGCTGGTTTGTGCATATTCAATTCGTACCTCGGAAGCTTTTGCAAGCACTGGTTTCTGGAGGGACCTACTTATTATATATCTGTTATTATTATATGTCTATGTTCTATGTTTAATGAATAAATGAACAATCTCCACTTATTTTAGCATCAGCTTGAAAGCAAAATCACACAAAAAATTTTGATTTTGTTTGATTGTAATTAAATTTGGGCATCAAGGGGTTAAATTTTTATCAGACTATATTCATAGATTTTATAAATCCTCATCTGATAAATGTTAGCACGACACAAAATGCACACAGTTCTGTTTTGAGCTGTTGACATGTTAAAATCTCCCGAGCGACAATGTAAACGCTAGAACTGCAGACATTTAGTATGTATAATGTTCTTATTTTCAGATGATTTCCCAGTAAAATTTACTAATTTGGATCAAAAGTATAAACTTTAACTTGCTAGTTGCTCCAAAAGAAAAAAGCAGAGAATCACCAAAGTTTTTTTTATCCACTGAGAAGACATTCAAAAAAATGAAAGAAATCAAAAAAGCATACTGTGCTGGAGTGCATGCTCCTTACTGTCACAGCACACTCTTTTCACATCAGTGTATGCCATAGTTTTGTACAGTAGATAATGAAAATCATCCACCAGCAAACACAACTGCCACTGCCAATTAAAGTTCAACGAAAGACAGCAAAAACTTTTCCTTAAGATTTATTACTTTCTTGTTGTTTTCCAACATCTTCCCGGAGTTGTGTCACCACCAACTGCAATTGATTTTAATTTTTTGCAGCTGTGCGCAGCTCCACTGCTTCCTGTGTGTGCTGTGGACCCGTAATGTACATCTGCAGCACGCTCAGAAATCAAGCAGATTTGATAAAACTTTCCCAAAAAGAAAATCCTACATACTCAGAATCAGTTTTGGTATCTAGCATGTATCTGTGGCACAGCTGAGGAGTTACGCAAAAAAAGAGATTTAAAGACACTTCACTCGTATTTGGTTGTAAAAAGTCTTACTCCAGTGTTTTACTAAAACAAATAAGCTAAAAAAAAAGAGCAGCTCTGCCTGTTCAAATAAAAAAGAAGAAAAAAAATATGATATGCAACATGTCCACGGAACGGCCCACCAGAGGAGTTATTTACTGCGCATGAGATCAATCCAAAATTTCCATAATCCATTCCAGACTGGCTCTTTGACCTCATCAAACTGAAGAAGCTTTGATAGCAAAGAAATTGCTCACACAGCAAATTAGCTCTGAAACTGGATTTTTCTCTCAGATCTCAGTAACAGTTCAAAACAGACAAAAAAAAAAATCACTAACTCACCCTTAATTTAATAAACTGTGTGTGCTTGTCTGAGGATAACACTAAGCAGCAGATTCCCTAAAGTCTAAATATTTATCTTCAATAAAATGTCCCGTGATTGGAGAACTAAACCTTGGCTTGCTGCCCTTCCACTGGAAGATTTCAAAGCAAAATTTGCACATTTTCAAGCAGTACGAAGGTCAAAGACACTGGGTCAGAACGCAGAGGAGTTTAGAATATCAGAATATGCTGAAGAAGCAGCGCCTATTTCATTTATTTGGTTATTTTAATTAGATTAATTTACGTCCAATTTGTGGAGCAGACAGAAGTTTTACTTGACTCCTGCAGAAAGTCACAGAACAAAACTTACATTTAAGAGTAATTCTAATTAATATTCATGCTCATGTCTGAGAGTTCAGAGAATACTAACAGCTGTTTATGCAAGGGAGCCTGATGGGTTCAGTGTGTCTCTTTAAATCTATGATAAAATTTAATACGTATTGTCTTTTTTCAGTACGCTTTGCAAGGAATTACATGGGGGCGACCACACATCCAGTCACACAGGCAGCTTTTAAGCACACTCAAAAATCAATTGAGCATCTTATATAAACCACTTATTTAAGAAAAATTAAGGTGTTAGTGTAAAGATGATCCAATTTTTCAAGAAACAGCTCATTCTTTTGTCTATGAGACATCTCAAAGGTTAGATGGCATCAAAATTACTCACATCCTGGTTGTTCATGTCCCAGTAGGGTCTCTCTCCGTATGAAACCACCTCCCACATGACGATACCGTAACTCCACACATCGCTGGCCGTGGTGAACTTTCTGTAGGTTATAGCCTCTGGAGCCGTCCACCTGATGGGGATCTTCCCTCCGGGGGAGAGATAAGTCCCAGTGGCCTCCTAAAACAACAGCAACAGTCACACTGGTTCATTGAACAGTTGACTTAAGGGATTTCATTTATTGATTCGCAGGTTCACTTATATAATTGGGAAAATAAACATCTGCACATCCAAAAATTCCAGTTCTAGGCTTGAGTCTTTACAGGATCTCTATGTATTTATTCTGCAATAAATGTGTTTTCAGTTAGTCATGGAGCTTTAGCAGAAATAAATGTGTGAACTGAAGCTGTGATAGCACATAAGTAGCCAGTAAATACTTAATATAAGTGATAAAGAATAATAAATTTGCAATCAGGTTTATCACAAAAGCAAAAGATTTTGTCTGTATGCTCACATCCAGTTTAGACTACCTCTGCATGTGTCTTACCCTTGTCGTGTAGGCGGCCTCTGGATCGTCCTCCAGAACTCGGCTCAGGCCAAAGTCAGACACTTTGCACACCAGGTTGCTGTTGACCAGGATGTTTCGTGCTGCCAGGTCTCGGTGAACGTAGCTCATGTCTGACAGGTACTTCATACCTGAGGCGATGCCCCGCAGCATGCCGACCAGCTGGATCACTGTGAACTGGCCGTCGTGTTTCTGAAATGTCAAAGTTTCAGTGACAGAGTGGCAGGTTAATAAGGACACCCACAGAACAGTCACGAGTGACTGCGTTTTGACTGAGATTTAGTTTGCTGTCAGCACATTTTTCAAAAACACAACACAGATCTGGATTTTTGTTTGTTTCAAAAACAGAAAACTAGATTCACTGCCTCGTGGTTGCTTGCCTCCACCTTCTAGCAATGTACATTCACCATTATCCAACTCACACAATGTCATGTAAACACAAGGGTACTTCAAAAAGTTCTCACCACATCTGGAAACAAATGGCATAACTCCCATTTTGGGGCACAACTGTATACCACAAAGCCTTCTATCACTGTCTACAAAAGCTAAAATGTATGAAGCAATCAAGGAAAAAAAGGAGAGAAAAGTTCAAGCTGGCTGCTGTTGCTCCAGGGCAATGTGCTCGTCCACACAGCACAGGGGGCAGAAGCAGCTAAATGTGACTTTGAACTGTTGCTCCATGCATCTCAGTGCCCGGACCTGCACTGTCTGACTTCTATCTCTTTCTGAAACTGAAATCGCATTTGCACGACCACTATTTTCAGAGTGATGAAAAGGTCATGCATGCTGTTGAGGAGTATCTGGAGGCTGAAAGAGGAGACTGTCCTCCACGAATTCATAGTGAAGCTTCAACATCTCCCTGTTAAAGGAGAGTATGTTGTAAAACAATGCAAGAACAATCTTTCTCCTGTGACGTTTCTGGTGAGATTTTTTTAAAGAGAAGATTTTGAAGAAATTAAATTAGCGGTAATGTGAGGTCAAGGTAACCGTTATTTTTGACCTCTGACCACAAAAACCTAATTAAATAAAAAGCCTAATAAATTTGCTTTTGCTGCTCTTGAGATATTACATTACAGAGAAGATGTAGGGCAGCTTAACACAAAGAACATACCCGAAGAAATGCATCCAGGGATCCATTTTCCATGTATTCTGTGATGATCATCAATGGCTTGCCTAAACAGATACATAGTTATAATAAAATATTCAACTGTATCTTGCACATTAAGTAAGTAACCCAAGCACAACTCACATCTTGTAACGACACCCTCCAGCCTGATGATGTTGGGGTGGTCGAACTGCCCCATGATGGAGGCCTCAGATAAAAAGTCTCGTCTCTGTTTGTCCGAGTATCCCGCCTTCAGACTCTTGATGGCCACGTAGATCTCCCTCTTTCCCTGAACACGAAGCCGACCACTGCACACCTCCCCAAACTCTCCTACACACACGGAGCAAACAGCAGCGTCAGCGCCAACGAAGCATGTGTGTGTGGGTTTATGTGTGTGTCTGTGTGTGTGTGTGTGTGTGAGCTCCAGTGCCAGGCTTACCCATGCCAATAACCTTTTCAATGTGAATGCTGCTAACATCAATCTCTTTGGCAAACTCATGGATGGCCTGATCGGGGTCCTCATAGGTGAACGGGTCCACGTAGATTTTGACTCCTGCCGCCGTTGAGGGAAGGCGAGAGAGGAAAGAGAAATGAGGGAGGAGAAGAAGAAACGCAGAGGTGGGTGAGAAATATGAGTTGTATAACTGCATATGTTATGTAAATGTCTTTGGCAGTATGTGTATAAGATATGTGCAGGTGGATCTGAGGGAAGGGAAGGAAAATGAGCGTCCATCTGTCTCTCTGTGAGTGCATGTGCAGTACCTGGGTTTAGATGTTTCTCCTCCTCAGAGTCCTGCTTTGTTTTGCTGTACTTGCTCCTCCTGATGAGACGCAAATGATGGAGATTTAACACGCAGATAAAAAAAGACAAGTGACAACATCCGTGCAATAATTTCTTGTTCACTTTCCTGTTTTTGTTGTGATTTTTACAGTTAGACGCACTGACAAAGGGGCATATTTGTCATATTGTTTTCAACTTTGGGTGTTTCTTTTCTAGCAGGCCTGTGCCTTCTTTGGGGTTTCTAAGGATTTGCCGCAATAGAAAGCAGTGACAATGAGAACAGAGGCTGCAGGGAAGCACAGAACGACCAGATGAAAGCATTTAAAGGGAGAGAGGGAGGAGGGGCGATGCCTCAGGTAGCGCAAGATAAAAGGTGTTTTCCATTAAACAAAGAAACTGTCAAAAACACCTTTGTGGCTGAGCAGGGGTGTGGATGTGTGTGTGTGTGTGAATGTGTGTGTGTCTGTGGGCACCAGCGCATGCTTGTGAGCGTGCACGGCAGCGGAAGCTGACATGCAAGCTGTGCTGCTGAAGAGACAGTAATGACAAGTCAGGGACAAAGGGATTATCACTGTCTCCACTCTAATCCCCTTTAAAAGCTCCAGGTAACACACACACATTATTTAGTGGCACAATAGCAGGGGAACTGTGTGTGTGTGTGTTTGTTGTTTGTGCGCACTGTGGCAGTTTGGTCAAATAGCTGTAGTTAAGACAGAAGCCGCACACATGTTTGCGTCAGTGATGCACTGATGGAAAACCTCAAGCCAACCTCACATGTCTATAGGTGCCTGCCCGTATGGGTCCTTTTATATTTGTGTATGTGTTTGTGTGGGTGTGTTTATGTGTTTATACCTGCGACTAATGATGAAGACAGCTGCAGATATCAGCAGTAAAATTCCAACCCCGCTGACAGACAGCAGCAGGAAGGCAGAGTTAACTCCCTCTCCAATCAGAGGGAAGGGATCTAACGAGGAAGGACACAGAAGTCACCAACCATAAATCTGATAACGTCTGCACAGAAACTTTAATGCATGCTCTGCAGCTGCTGAACTTTACAGTGTGAATACCTGAATTGGTGGAGAACTCAAACGGAGCGCTGAACTCTCCGTATCCAGCAGCCGTGCGAGCGCGCACATGAAACACGTACACGGTGAGGGGGTTGAGGCCCGTGACATCGACGCTCCGAGAGAAGGTCCTCATTATGCGGTAGGACCTCTCCTTCTGATCCTGATTAGACGGGACACAAAGAGGGGGTCTCTTTTCAATGCAAATCCAGCGTTGCCATCGGTGAAATACAAACAGCGTACCAACATATTGACATTCCAGACAAACTGCCTGAGCTGCATTAACCTGCCGGCAACTCACCTTTTCATAGAACTTGACCTCGTATTCCAGGATGACCCCGTTGGGTCGATCCGGCTGTTGCCACGACAACGACAAGCTGTGTCTGGTGACATCAATGGCAAGAATGGATGACACTGGAGAGGGAGCTGAGAGGGAGAGGCACATGATGAGAGATAATAGAATGACAATAGTGTAACTTGCATGTAGTCTGGCTGTTTATGCTCTAGATTCTATAATTCTGCCTTTAAGATAACATCTTTGATAGCTTCACAGCGCTGAATTCAGTTAAAGCAGATGTATAGAGCCTGTTTATCAACAATCCCATTGACCCAGTGCACCTGAGAACTGACCTACATCTCATTCCTTCATATTCAGTGGAGACAAGCCTCATTCTCAATGCTCTCTCCTCTTACAGCCCTCAATTTTCCCTCCTTTTATCCGTGTTTGTCCTCCTTTGTGGCTGTTCATATGATATCGGGCCATATGGTAGTGCAGGTTGGGCTTGACACTTCCCAGGCACGCTCTCACGCTGTGCGCACACAGCTAAGTTATTTCCCCGGGGCACCCACAACTAAGCAGGTGTGCCGGTTTCTAAATGCCACCATAAAGACTTAAAGCAATGACAGTTGAGATGTAACAGCATGCAAAAGAAAAAAAAAACATGCACTCGCTGAAAACTAATGGAGAGCATGTGCGAGGAACGCCACACACAAGCTGACACCTTCACAAGCAAAATGAAACACTTCATAAAATGTGGGTGATTTTTCAGATACTTCCGCGATTAAACGCTGGGACAAGGAAAATCCCACCCGTAGGTACACCAGCGCTGTCAAGTGTCAACGATATGCTGTTCAGTCATTTCGTGATTGAATGTTACAATTTACTTTTTATTGTATCTGCTTTAACTTCAACCATCTATGTCTTATTTGTATTTAAGGGAGTGATTTCCATTTTCCAGAATGCTTTCTGGCATCCTCTCGAGAACACCCCTATAATTAATTCAGCTGTTGTTAGGTGTAGGAGGACAGAGTAATAACTATGGCAACTATTACAGTCATAGTACAAGCAAGAGTTTCTAGCTGACAGGAAGCAGGAGAAGCATCATGGAGTCGTGTCGCTACACTAGCAACTTAGACTAAACTAGTAGTTTTACTGATTCTATTATAGACATGTTCATTATTATAGACATGATCATTTTCTTCTAAGACAAGCCATCAAAGTACTATAAAAGCAATACAATCAAAAGCGAATGCGTAACATATTTGAATACAAAACTGCCTTCTAATGGTCATTTTTGCATCAATTGTGTCTGACAACAATTCCAATTCATTCTGGACTAGATTTTAAAAACAGACACACAAGAAAGCTCCAAAAACATAACGGAAAGAGATTACAGCAAAATAATATGTATCCCAAATACATTTTTTTTTAATGAAAAGCTGATTTTGAAGTGTTTTATCGCTGATACTACCTTCATTATGTGCATCTACATCTACATACAGAGCTTGTACACATCATGCTTCTACAGTTTCAAACAGTCCTCTTGGGACCTTGCTTCCCTGCAGGCCCTTGTGCTCCCACCAGCAGTTTTGCGTTGTGCTGACCCACTTACCGACAACATCTATAAGCACATTTTGTGTTACTGCTACAGTCAACAATCTGACAAACACATTAATCGCACACAAACACTTCTCACCTGCTTGGTTGGTGGTGACGCTGACCGACACGCTCTGTGCCGCCCCTGCACCGCTGGCCTGGGAAACCCCATTGCGAGCGTGGACAATGAAGGTATAGTGTGTGTGGGCCCGGAGCTCGCTCACCACCACCCTGGTGGTCTTTAAGCCAGTCTGGCCTGGAGAGAAGAGCACGTCAGAGCCGCAGGGCAGGCAGAGCTGAGAGCTGGAGATGGAGCCAGAGCCCATCCGGGGGTAATCTCTGCTCTGGAACACTCCTCTGCCCAACTGGACTTCAGGTCCCACAATGCCTTGGTTCGACTGCATCGCTGGGCCACCGTGCTGGGCCTCGGGCAGGGAGACACTGCGATTCCTTGGGAGGGCTCTGCCACCCGTCTGACTGTGGCCCCCGCTTTGACAGATGAGACACTCCAGACTGTAGCTGGTGTCACTTCTGCCTCCCAACCGGCGAGGGGGGGCCCACTCCAGGACCACCGAGGTCTCATTCACCACAGAGATGAGCTGCTGCGGGGCTGATGGCGGCTCTGAGGAAGAGAGGAGGGGTGAGCTTAAGCATGAGCAAAACCAATATACTGCACATAAGGAAAGTGGAAGTATATGTGGTGTGAGTTGGGGGTGGAGGGGCTCTTGGCAGGGCTTGAAATGTAGACATCTGGCATTAGACTGAAAATCATACTGTTCTAAGATCTTTTTGATGGGTTGGATGTTTTCTTCTGTGGCATGTTTTTGTGTGTGTCTCAGAGACTGTGTATGTGTGTGTAAGTGTGTTTTCATTTTTCCCAAGCCAAGGAAACCATGTGCTGTATATAGGCATAATTAAGTTTAAGACACACAAACCAAGGTCTCCCAGTCTGTCACACAGAACCTACTCACAGACTTAGAGAGAGAGAGACGGGGAGCGCAAGAGAGAGAGAGAGGACATTTATTCATTCCTCAATGTCTTTAGTTATCACTGCCAGACAGGATGTAGATGGTGGCTTAGTCATAAGTAATGGGATCATGAAACAGGGGTGGCATTCAGACACGTTTGTGTCTCCCGCTGTTTGGTGGAGATAGAGAGTTTGGGAAACAATGACTGTGGTTTTGCTTTTATTTGTGGAAAAATCATGCACATATTGCCTGTGTTGTTACTTCTGTATTATCTTACAGCTAGGTGTGTGTCTGTGTGTGTGTGTGTGTGTGTGTGTGTGTCTGTGTGTGTGCGTGTGTGTGTGTGTGTGTGTGTGTGTGTGTGTGTCTCTGTGTGTGTGCTTACGGGTACAGGCCATGGAGGGAGGGTCACTATCGGCACGGAAGAATCCAGAGTGACAGTCGCAGACGGTTGCTCCGTCTCTGACCGAGTGGCTGTGTGGAGGACACTTAAAGCACCCAGCATCAGAAGACTTGGCCTTATAGAAACCAGTAGAACAGGCTGCAGAGAGACGGGGACAAAAAAGACACTTGAAACCTGTATCAGAACATTTTGATAAGAACCTCTCACACTGTTTACAGAAAGATATACTAAAGGGCACTTCATTAAAGGGCACCATGTGGCTGTTTTGACCACTAGTGGTGCTATGGAGCAATGTCTAGCTATGTTTTTGTGCTTCACTTGTATGTATACAGGAACAATCATGGATGTCTTACCGGAGCTGAAACAATTAAGCCACTAGCAGGAAACATTTCTGCAGCAGTTGTGATAATTGATTAATTGTTACAATGCCAAAGAAATTAGACGAAATGCAAATAGTGTCTGGTTTTCCTGGTCTCTTGCGGTACTAAACTGAATCTGTTTGGGATTTGTACAGCTGGTGTGCGTACAGGCCCATACAATGCGCACAATCATCTTCTGGTTTTATGTTGTCCCACTGATAAGATGCCAAGCAAAGTTGCTTTCAAAAATCAACACATTTGTTAAAGCGGCAGAAAGCAGAAAATCTTGAACAGGCCAAACAATAACTGCAGAAAATAAAAAATAAAATACACCAGAATGCAAGAATACCGTATTCCTTCCCTCGCTGTCCTATCTATACTAAGCCCTTCTACCAGATGAGCACCAGCATATGCAAAAAAAAAAAGTGAAGCTGAAAATCAACATTTACTTATTCCACAGGATTCAACCCCAACTGTTCTGACTGAGAGTCCTCAGTTTATCCCATTGCACCACCACAGATTGTTTCCACTGTTTTGTTGTTCTTTAAAGTCTTTCACCTGATCTGGGTGAAAACCTCTGTGATTGGCTGAAGTCTCCCATCGGAGGCTATATTTTCTAAATCCTGAAAATGGAGGTAAAAGGAGGTACAAAACCCCTAGTTTCATCTCACATTGCATGAAATACAATATACTGAAAGCTTATTATGCTCACTGAAGACAAAAAATGCCTCTTAGCTTGAAATATCAAGAATATACACTACATGTTTTGGTGATCTGCCAGGCAACTTTAAAACAGTATTAATGATTAACAGACTCCTAGCAATAAAGCAGAGCTAATGCAGGCTGCAAGCCATGCAGACAACACTGGCTACAGGTCAGTCAGGCCCTGACCTTTGATACAGTCTTTGTTGTCTCTGGTATTGACTGCTCAGACAGCCTGAACACCATGCAAATCCACACACAGAATATTTTGTTCTCTGGGCAGCGTTTGTATCCAAAGACAAACAACTGTAAAGAAAAGTCTAAAGAGAGAAATAGATATAGAGTGAGGAGGAGGAGCACTTTGACTTCTTTTATCTTTAATTTTGATGAGCAAAGAAAGAAACACCTAAAAGAACACTTACTGATCAGCTCCCACTCACACACAGAAACCAGAAACACTAGAACTGAATACATCAAAACTCCACAGTGCCGGCAGCCCACACAAATATAATTGACATTTAAATATATGAAAGAGGAGAAACAGAGAAAGAGAGAGGGTGAGAGAGAAAGAGACAGGGAGAGAAATCTTCTCTCTGTATACCAAGGAGTTCATGCATTGACAGAGCAACAATGCAATAAATGAGTGCATAATTATACTGCTTGACATCCACTGGTGAAGCAAAAGAGATGGCAAAGCGTGACTGGTTGGAGCAATTTTTCTCTCTCTCTCTCGTTAATTTCAGAAGGAAATCCTTTATTTGTTTCTGCTGCATCCTTTTCTCGACACCTTCTTTTTCATCATCACACCCTATTCATTCTCCTTCTATCCTACCGTCTCTCCTAGCTCTCCCCTCTTTTTTTTAACTCTTTCACATTTCCAAGGGAGATGAAGACATCCCAGTGGGAATGAATAGGAATGTGGGAATGATGCGTAGATGTGTGTGTGTGTTCGAGTGTGTCAGTATGCTTTATGACTCTCTCATCAGTAGATGAGAGGGAGGAAGTCTCCTCTGTAATCTACTCAGACCAACCATCCTGCCCCATCTGTGAGAGCCTCCACAGATTTGCTCTTTCACACACTCATTTGCCCTCCCTTTCACATTTCACAATCTCCCTCATTCGCTTCCTATGCACTTCCTCCTCGACCTCCACTTGTCTGTCTTTGTGTCTCTGATAACTCTCTCTCTCCTGCTTTATCTCCACATATCCCTCTCCTCTCCAAGAGAATAGCTTTGAAGCCGGCTATCACCATTCAAAGCTCCGTATCGATACCAATTCAAATGAGTTCGCGCACACACACAAACACAGCTGAAAACCGTGCACCCGAAACCTGTAAATTCATAAACACATTTACGGCTGATAAGAGCGGCTTTCATCTGGCGACTGACTCATCTTATCGTGGCAGCTGACACAATCAAATGCAAGATAAAATACAGTATTGTCGGTCTCCAGCTGTTCTGCACATTCCTTTGTTTTCAATTATTAACGTAGGTAAATAAGTCACGAGTGGGGAAGACAGGCGAGAGAAAAGTGCTGAGAACTCTGAAGTTGATTTCAGGGTTCAGCAAGACTCTGCCAGGTGGGGGGGTAACACACCGCCTTTGTCTCTGTCCCACCCAATCCTCCATCCTGGTCTCCAACACAGAGGACAGAATGAAGGCGGAAGAAAAAGAAAGGAGCAAGTATTTGAAGCTTTAAACTTCCTTAAGCGCCCTCTCATGTCTCTATTCTCAGTCCTCTCTGTAGCCTTTTGTGCCGTCTTTAGTGCTGCTTTCTACAGAGGGGGGGCTGGTGGTGGTGAGTGCCGGTGACCTGGAATAAGAGCTCATGAGGGTGTCATTAACCCGACATTAACCCTACGCTACCGAAAGGCCCCGCAAGAGCCCGAGCTCCACCGGCAACATGGGAGGGTTACGGACACAGACACACATACTGATGAGATAAGGTGAAGGCTGGTAGGCGCATTAATATTCTGCCCGTTAGACGGGACAATAATTACACTGTAATCAGCTGTTTGCCTCCTTGAGACAAGTAAGAGAAAGTGACAGAGAGCGTGAAAGGATGGGGAGAGTTGCCTGGCATGAGGAGAAGGCTGACAAGGAGCGAGAGATAAAGAGGTGAACAGAAAAAGACAAAGTGAGGAAGAGGAGGAGGGAGAGATACTTGGAGGGGGGAAGGTGCCCTTTGATTACTATCAGCATTGTCTTCATTTGCATATGCATTCTTCTGCTACCTAAAATGCAAATGTGGCTCATTGCAAATCGTAACTAAGAGCCTCGTTGGCACACCGTATGCATGTTAGTGCAAGGGTGTGTGTGTGTGTGTGTGTGTGTGTGTGTGTGTGTATTCTCCTTGACCCCTGTGTTATTTGTCATCATCTCTTGTTCCTTCCCAGCTGAGGGGTGGAGATGGAGGAAGTACCCCTGACTGCTCCAGTCTGACACCTGTCTGAGTGATGGATGGAGGAGGGACGGATGGATTGACGGATTGATAGACCGCCACACGAGAAGGAGGGACACTATTAATCACAGGGGTCGTGCCCCTTTTAATTAAAGCCCGGAGAAATGCTCGAGATAAGATGTGATCCTTATCTTTTCCCTACTGTATGTATTCATTGAGCAGACTGCCTGCCCTCAAAATCACCCTGACATTCCTATGAAGTTTGAATTTATCTGAAACCGTTTGCATTTAAAACCTGAGGTATGCACTCAGTGGAAGACACAGCTTTAGGTTTGTCTACATCTGAATATTCACAGTTTGAAGAGAAATGCGTGTGTTTGTGAGTGTGCCCAAAGCCAACAGTGTGAGCATTAGCATGTGAAAGGGTCTCTACAACAATAACTCCCCTCCCTATCAGACACACATCATCCACCACCCCCCTGCTGCCACCAGCAGCGGCGGCAGCAGCGGCAGCCCCCCCCCCCCCCCCCTCCCCCAAACCCCCTGACTCTGGATCAGGGAGAGGAGTTGGAGAAGAGAAAGGAGGGATAATGAGAGCAAGACAGAGAGAGAAAGAGGGAGAGAGCAGAGCTTGTTCGGGTGCCAGAGCGCTGCAGACAGCCTGGTGGAGCTGGCAGAACCTCCTCTACATTAGGAACAACCTGGGAGATGGAGACAATGGCACACACACAGTTTGATTGTGATGAAGGAATGCAAACCATTCCCCCCCACCTGAGTTTGGCTCACTTCACACACTTGCTCGTGCCATTCCGGGGTCTTTGCTTGCTATGTCACCTGCCATGCATTGCACATATACACACAAAAACACTCTCACATGCACACACTCCTCCTCCCTCACTGATTTGCCCCAATACACTCTTCTCTAGGCATTCCTGGGCAGCACTCCAAACTGTGAGTATATTGGAGGGAGGGCTTTGTTAGGCAGAAAATCAGAGATACAGTACACACATGTGCACGCCTTCAGCACGCACGCACACACTCCAAATCAGCAGACCAACATGTCCAGAGTCCAGAAATGCGATGCAATAATTAGAGGGGACTGAATACAACGATTACACACTCATTCTATCATCCGCTCACTCTTTCTTTCTGTCGCCTCTCTTTCAGTGTGGCTATCTGCCTCTCTCGTCTCTCCCTCTTTTCCGTCCAAATGCTTTCTGCTGTTGACGAGACACTGCAGGTGCGTTGGATAGAAGCACAACCATGAAATCGCTCTGGACGGAGGGGAACACAGACACGCACACACTCAGAGGCAAACACAGTCGCTTCTCAGAAACATTCCAACCCTCCCAGGCAGTGAGCAGAATGGAGGAGAATCAGACGACAGGAGAAAAAAAAGGAGGCCAGTGGAGAGACGGTGAAACAAAAAGCAGAAGTCTCCTCTTTCATTCTGCCTCTCCAGCCGTTCACATTTCACATTCTCTCTGTTGTCTCTCCTCCCTCGTTTCCTATCCTCCCAGACGGATCGCAGCTGTCAAACTTTTGACGTCTTCATCTACCTCGGTCATGACCCCGCACTCTGCAGCTAAACTCTCTCTTGTATGAGTGTGTGTGTGGCTGTCAGTCAGAGTTTTTGACGTCTTCATCAGGCTCAGTCATGACCTCGGTCTTAACCAGGGGTTCAGAAAAGAGGGGGGGTTCCCTCTCTCTTGTGTTTCTCTGCCCGTCCCCTTTGCACCCGGTGACGAACCCTCAGCAGGGGAGGGGGCTGCTCTGTATTGATGCCTTCTGCTGTCAGTGGCCTTCTTTCAACCTACCGGTATTCAACATCTAATCCCTTCTTCCTCTCCAGAGCTCCTGCTCTCATCCTCTCCATCCTTATTACTCTGTGTCAATGCTCAAAATGAACTTTTCACATCTTACTTCTTTAACTAAGTCGACTCTTGTTTCTGTTCAAATCAACAGGAGTTTCTGGGGGCGATGCAAAAATGCATTAACCATCTGAGAGTGTTTATGCAGATAATATTTACTCAAATAAGAATCTATCTCACCAGGTGATATATATAACTACAAAACATTTTCAGCATCTTAAATGGCATTTTCGTCAAGCACGTAAAATGATTCTACACAACTCACAAGCCTGAACTTCTGAACCTGTTCCTGATGATATCTTTTATTGTGCATTTGTCTGGTGTTTCACATTCAAGGTCTGAATTTGTTTTACGCTGTGCTACACTGTAAAAAGTCTCTTTGAGCTGTAGTTGAGTAAAGTATGGGCTGAAATAAATTTCACTAATCTTTCTGCTTTGGTGATTTCAGTTTCCTGTTGTGGATTCTGTTAACTTGAAGTTACACACTGTCCCTTTAAACTGATATTCTAGTTTCAGAAAGGGCTGAAAAATGAGCCTCACTGCTCCTTTAGCATTGTGGCTTCATGACATTCACATTTCTTCAAACTTTTTTGTTGCAACTCAGCTGCTGTTCACCTTGAGAAGGACTACAGAGTAAAGAAAAGGTAAGTCTAGGGACAAAATCATGTT
The DNA here is from genome assembly GCF_021347895.1 of Acanthochromis polyacanthus. Lineage (NCBI taxonomy): Eukaryota > Metazoa > Chordata > Actinopteri > Pomacentridae > Acanthochromis > Acanthochromis polyacanthus. The sequence goes on from NC_067121.1 coordinate 28,162,000, forward strand.
TTGCTTTTTGCACGTTTAGGAAAAGCAAATATTTAAGTTAGAAACTTGGAAACTTCAGGCTGTCTTTCTTTAAAACTAAACTACAGCAGTGCAAACTGTTTATGAGAGAGAAATCAAATTAAGTAAAAACACATATCTTGAACAAATGGCTTTATTATTACTTGTGAACTTATTTTTGATTAATTTAATTCAATTATGTGTTACCAATTCAAGTAATTAAGTAAAGTTGGTTCAACAATTCTCCTTTATCAGTATAAATTTTAAAGAATATTGAAAGTAAAGTAAATGAAAGCCACTTTGTGCTTCTAGAAGAGAACCAGCTTCCACTGAGGCCTAACAATGCTGGACAAAACTGACAATGTGATCATTTCCTGTCCCGTAATGCATATTATGAATGGCAAAACATACACATGTTTACCAGATAGCTTGAATAACTATATTTGTGGTGGCTTTAAAATGTTTTTTGGTTGATCAAACAAATTAATTGTGTTGCCTTGTGTAGCAGCAACAATGGTGAGACACTGCTGACAAAGTATTGGCTTTTGGTCAACTTCATCTTTTCTGTAGCCAAAAATGTTTTCATGCAGCTCACACTGGGTGTCTCTTTGCAACCAAATCTTCCTTTTTGGTGTTTCTCTCCTCTTTCTCGCCTATTTTTGTGGAGCCTGTGTGTCGACAAACTATGTGTCTGGGAAACAAAATAATAATGACAATTTCATCCAAAATTTATCAAGCAGGAAAAGAAGTTGCAGCATGATGTGCGTGAGTAGTTGCCATATTTCACATTGTACTACCCTTTGAAAAGAACGCTAGGGCAAGAAGAAGGTTAGCTTAGTTTTTTTTTTATATAAAGAATGGAAATGGAGGAAGTAGCTAGCCTGTCTCCATTTAAAGGTAACAGAATATACCAGCCCCCTTAAAAACCCACGAAAAACAAAACTATTGCCTATTTCGTTAACCTGAAGAAAAAGCAATGTGCGAAAACAACAGGTTGCAGTTGTGTAGGGGGTTGTGTTGACTATTTGTTGTTTAGGAGCTGTGAATTCATGCATTATCCAGAACATTAAACTATTCTTTGCAAGCATGAATTATTCTTCCCTGTGTTTAACGCTCCAAGTGAAATCAAAAGTATCTCTATCCCAGCTTAGTTCTGCTGGCTGGGTGAAGGCACGTGAAGATCCAGGAATCTTTTGACCTCACTGACACATCTCTACTCTCTGTCTCCCCACATTCCCGCTCTGCCCTCCCCCACCTCTATTCTGTCTGAGAATTTTGAACTTAAAAATGAGAGAAGAACTCCGCCGTCTATCTAACACTGCAGGGTCAGAGTTTTTTCCCGAGCGCCATTCGGTATGCTTCCAGGACTTTGATGGATTTCCACCCAGGCAGCTGCACCCAGCCAACAACCTGACAGGCAGCGAGAGCGGAAGGAGACGGAGGCCGGAGCAGCAGATAGATAGATGGCACTTCACATCTGCTGGAGGTTCAACAGAGTCAAGGGTCTCTCCTAAATCTCGTTGAGGAGGAACATCTTTCAGGCCTCAGGGACCACCCCGTAAACCTCCTCCTCTTTTCAACAGGAACAAACGGGGCAAGCCGGGTGAAGGTTTGAGAGGACATTTGTCACATGGAGTATTTTGGCTACCGTTCTCCTCGCATAGAAAAAAAGTCACATGTTTTTTCCCTTTTTATCGCCAACTGCATCCCTCTCTTTATGTCCATCTCTTTCTCCCCCTCATCGCCTCCTCTTTTTCTCTTTGAATTATGGGTCCGTTTGTTACACAATTAGCCTGCTGGGATAGGCTTCATAAATAAAACCGAGGGAGCAGATCAGTGAGTCCTTCTCCCCTGTCTCTGTATTGGTCTCCGTCCATCTGTGTGTGTTTGAATGTTGTGTGACCGAAAAGAGGGAGTCGAGCCATGTTGTAAAAGTGTCTCCACCGAGTCTGTTGTCCCTCTTCGCCCCCTCCTCCAATCACCCAACTTTGCCTCCCAAACACGCACATTTAGTAGCTTTCACTATCACAACAGTCCCATCCAAATATTACACGTCATTCAGGCCGCATGTATGTTGGTGAGTGAGGTGTGAACAGCTTGCATACTCGTTACCGTAAAGTTCAGACCAAATTTGTAAGTGCTAGAAAGACATTTTTGTCCAGATGGCTGCGGTTATGTCAGCACACCTCACACTGAGACCTGAGAGCTTCTATTGACACTTAAAAATACTGTTTACAGTTTGGAAAAGATCGAGCGTGGTCCAAAGGAGGGCTGGAAACGTGTCTGGTGTGGGCTGGCCCTTACAGATGGGTCGAACCTACGCAACTGCGTTGGTCCGAGAAGCGTATTAATATGACCTGGCTTTTTACTTTAGCTAAGGCAGACTGGAGATGGCTCTCACCTTTACCAAAATCCACCTCTAAAGCTCCTGGATCAACAGTTTTATTAGTTTAATTTCTACTGAAAAATAAGTGTAAATGACATATTACTTCTTGACTGGACACAGCACTTTCACTAGGCTTTCTTAGCACCACAAGGTTGCTAAGTAACCAGTAGAAAGGTGTTAGTAATCTGATTTTGTTACCTTTAGACAGAGCCATATTAGCTGGTCCCCCATTTCCCTTCTTAATGCAAAGCGTGGCTAACTCTCTTTGCTGCAGCTTCATTTTTAACAGACAGACAGAATGGTGTCAGTTTTTTTATTTTATTTTTTTAACTTAACTCTTGGCAAGAAAGTGGATAAGCATACTTCACAAAATGTTGAATTATTCCTCCAACGTGTGTGGGTGTGTGTTATTGTCAAAAAAATCCTATCTGCCATCAAAAACCCAAATTCAGTCCAGTACTTTAAACCATTGGCATTGATCTGTTGAATACAGCATGATTCAACTCTGCCAAACTTATGAGTGTCCAGTTTACACAGAATTTCCAAACATATTCCTCAAAAGTAATTAAAACAGTCCACAGACAAATCAAGCAGGTGCTAACAACTACACAAACCAAATGTTTTCCATCATTACTGAGTAGCTTGCTAAATGTTGTGCGCTTCATCACTTACCTTTACAGGCGCCGCCCTTCTCTTCATATCCAGGGCTACAGAAGCATCCACCAATAGGAACCAACCACTCTCCATCAGCGCCACAGTACATTTTAGGCTCCTCTCTTTCTTCTGACTGGTTCACACAGGACCCCCTGACCTCCACTAAGGAGGAAGTGTCGGCCCCGGTAACGGTGTCAGGAAAAGTCGCCAGGTTACGAATGGTGAGCGGACAGGTTTTGTAGAAAACTCTGACAGAAACCAAAGCGATGCAGGCGCCAACATCCTGAAAGGCCAGGTAGAAGCCCTTCCGGGTCGTGACCTTTACATCTCGCACTTCGGTGTTTAATTTCATGATGCGGTCTCCTACGTCGACCTGAATGGAAGGAAAATGGAGTCACATTAATGAAACGTGCAATAAACTATGTCAGGCCTTTTTAATTCAATTTGCGAGTTTCAGTTGGACCGCAGCTGATCTTCACATTTTCAGCAGTTGGCTCTCATTCAGATGAACTTTTATTGATTGCAAAGGTAAAACGAGCTTTAGTGCCTGCAACACTGAAATAAGGAGTAATTCTAGTAAAGACCATGCAAAAGCACCCTGCCAACATTCCTCGGATGGCAAAATAGACATCCGAGATAAAAGTGCTTGTAAAACAAATAAAAAAATTAGAGCTAAGTGTCAGGGGGTTGTATTTTCCCGATAGGAGCAAATTAAAGCGAGTGGAGGAGGGAGGATAAAGCACACAAAGCCTGACTCAGTCGTTTGGTGTTACCTGGGTGAAGCTCTCATCTGCTGCCACTGTGTCCACCTTAATGAAGCTGCTCTCTTTGATGTAGCTCTCTCTGTCTTCGTTTGACTCATGGTAGTACAGGTTGAATGTCTCCTACAAGATAAGAGGGGAATTTTTCAAAAACAGAAACACTGAGGTGTTTATTTATCATCATCGGCTCTCATCTTTTCTCCTAAATGAAAATGAGCCAAAGTGCAGCTAATGCTTGAGCAACCAGCAGCTACAACATATAATGAGGTCCATTAGCAGCAGTCTGTCCATTTACAGTTAACACATTAAAGAAGTCAAACTTTCATCTGAAATGCTTTCAACGGCGATCTCTTTGCTCTGCCAACTTCTAATAAATCATGCTTTCATGTACCTTGCAGGTGCCTGTGACTCCTGGCAGGCTGTTACAGTCCCTCAGGGTGAACTTGACTTCCACATAGACCCGCTGAGCGCCGGACCGAGGGATCCAGTCCGTCCTCAGCCAGTTGTTCTGATTGGGTTCTAGGACGTTACACACCTGGTACGTTCTGATGGGGATGTTCTTCTCGTCCATAATGCTCACTTCTTCCCACTTCAAATACACACATTTGTATCACTACACAGTTGAGGGCAACACTGCATGCATGCTTAACAGCAATTTGGGTATTTTTACAGCTTTACAATGCCTTTCCTAGAAATTTAGATTAAATTCCAACTTTCCAGGGAACCACTGGTGCTAGTTCATGCCAATAGTATCAATTGTAAAATGCAGAAAACTGTCATGTTAGAAGCACTGACAGCAGGTTTTCAAAACTTCTCCTTATTCGAGAAACCTTGATATGTAAAATTTAAGAGTGACTTTTTATGTAGTAATCTTGCAGACTTTTCATATAAAAAGTTATTGATGCTCAAGTTTCCCCCAACAAAGAAGGATTTACAAAGCAGCCCCCACTGGGAGGTGCACTTAAATGACCACTGTGCTGGCAGCAATGTTAAAATGTCTCAAAGTTGACTTTCATTGCTGTACTGACATGAACTCAAAGTTATTGCAAAACATGACTCTTTAGCCCTTCTAGATACAAGCTTTAACACAGTCATATACACGTTGGTGGTATTACAGGGGGAATGCAGGTGCCACGTGCTTTTTAACATTTAGAACATACGCATTTGACACCTACCATAAAAACATTTAAGAAGCAAATGACTTTTATTTTGAAAAATCAATTTAGCATTTACTCTTTGTGCCTTCACTTTGCGTTTTCCTTTACATAAACACATTTCCAGCACAAACTGATGTAGAAAATAATGCATAAAAAAATCACCAGAATGCAGGAAAATTAATTTCCCAAGGGAAGACGCAGAGATCCCCGTTTAATGTGTCGCCATCAAATGTGTCACCCTTCAATGCTGAAACTCAATCTATGCCCAGATACACTAGTAGTGACCAGCTGAACATGCCCACTGTGGAAAACAGTGTTTTTCCGTCCCCTTGAGGAACTTTTTGTCCTCACAAATACAAACAAATCCAACATAAAGTACATTTCAGATGCTGGTGTGCATCCTCTAATTCACAGCTGTCATTTGAAGCGTCGCAGGCTAACATTCATTCTTGCATCAATATTCTGCAGCGGACAGTGGTTCAGATTTGTGGCGACTCCAAGGTTTTTGCTGGCACATTTCCATACAAGTGAAGCAGGCTCAACCTTCGCTACACCATCCATCTCAATAGAGCCGATTATTTGCCTTGTACTGTGACCCTTCGAATGACCGCTGAGCCTCCCAACTCCAAATTGGCTTTTTATTGCCACTGAATAATAATCTGCTCGCTCCCTACTAGTGAGAGCTGTATACACACTAAATGCACCGTGTCCACAGAGAGAAAAAGAAAGGGATAGTCAGAGAATGACAGGATGTGTGTGCGTTAGGAGCAGAGAGGTTGTGTGTGAGTTTGAATGTGTCTTGGGCCTGATTGATATGTCATGAAGTCAATTTTAGTCTTAAAATACAGGCCTATTACAGATAAATGAATACCGATGTGTGTGTTTGCACAAAGAAATTGCGATGCAGTTTTTATTTTCATGCACATTCAGGTAAATTCTGTGTTTCTTTGCAATAATTTTGATCATTTTTTTTATTGCCAAGGCAATCTGATGTTGGAAATGTGCTGTTCTGAGGTCATATTTGGCAATAAAGTTGCATAATAGTAGGGCTTTTCTTATTCTCAAATACCCACCCGGCTACTGGCCTCAAATATCCAGCACTGCTCTGCTCTGTGGTGTTTCTTTGTGTACAGTATTTGTAAGAGCGGGTATGCATGAGCAAGAGCATGTGCACAGACCCACGTCGCTGTGCATCGAGAGTGTTTGTGTGTTGTTGCTGTGCCTTTGTGTGCTAAGTGTATATCGAGGACGACAGCTGTATAAAAGCTGACACGGGGTATGATACATCCTTGTCTAGTCTCCTTTGGAGTTTTTGTCAGCAGACAGAAATCACAGCTGTCAGAGGCAAAAAAAAAAAAAAGAGAAAGCTTTGCACTTGCCCCACCATACAAAAATGGAGTTTTGTATCTCTATGTGTGTGTAGCTAAGGGATGAGGAAGGTGGTGGGGTGCCTGTAATCAAAAGCTCAGTGCGTGCAGACCAGGACCCTGTCAATCAAGCAGCATGTGAGCGAATGAGAGCATGGCGAGTGAAGGAATAAGAGTCAAGTTCAGCAATAACTCTTAAGCCAACAAAGAGGTGAGGGAGACACTGAGCAAAAGATAGTGAGAGAGGGCGTACTGATGGCAGATCACAATGTACCAACGACGGAAAGTACAAAAGTTGAGGAGATAAAATATAAAAGAGACATCTCCAGGATTCGTTCTGGCAACTGCATGGTAGTAAAAATCCCTAAAAATTGACACCCACCACCAAGCTGGTTTCTGCCTTTACTTGTGCCAAACACAAAGCCAGCAATCTCATATTAGCACTTAAGCTTGGTGAACAACAGCACATTTCAAAATCTGTGGGATGATTATTTACAGTTTCCAGACCAAGTGTGTTTGAGCGTGTGTGTGCATGTGTGCGAGTGTGTTTTCCAAAGAGAGAACAGGTTGTAAACAGCGTATCTGTAAAAAAAAAAAAAAAGAAAGAAAGGCAGCTCCCACTCACCCCTCCCTCTGAAGGACTGGCTGCCCATTTCAGTTCTCCTGGCACTGTCCTGGTATCCAGCAGTGTCACTAAAATTGCAAATATACACAAATGCAGGTGGTTTAAGTGAAATTGCCTTAAGCGTTTAAAAAAAATGTTATGAAGTGAAAATTAAGTTAGGTGACTTCACCTCACCACATGATCACCACTAAATAGGTGACCAATAATCTGGGGACAGTCATAGCACTAGCAGAATATAAAATTCACTTGATTTGATATAGGTAGATTTGAAATAACTGTCCTTTTTTCACATATAGTGTCAGATATATCTATATTATTTATGAAAACATAAATTTTGCACTGGTTTGACAGCATCAAGCATTATTTATACAGAAAGAAACAACCAGAGAGTATGAGTTAGAAAGGTCAAATGTTAATTAATAGTCATAAAAACATCTTTTTCATTAAACTGTACAGCGACCATATCATGTGGATGTATCCAAAAAACTAAACATTTCGTGCCACAACTAGAAACAGAAACCATGCAGCTGAACTCCCTCAGGGCACAACTCTACAAGGGAAACGTACGCATATCAACATCTGCGAAATATTCCCAAAATCCAACTTTTTGGACAGTTCAAGATTCGTGTATATTTGCCCTGCTCTGCTCTTTTCCATCCTAGGACGCGCCTGGAGCGCACACAGCGTCTCCACCAGCGTGCGGCAGCGGCAGCGGAAAACCCGACTGTGTGTCACACCAACACACAGAGAGAGATACCATTCCCTCCTTACTTACCTTCATTGGGCGGATAAATCCTCGTCCTCGAACTTGAAACTAGTGTTATTATCCAGATGGACGTGGAGAACGTTCGCCACAAATTCGCAGCCATGTGTACCGAGTGGAAGCGTGTGCGTCCCCCGTTGGCTCTGCGCGCTGGCTGAAGCGGCTCCATCCCGGTGGGAAAAGTGTGTGTGAATGAACCCAAGTGTGAAAGCGAGTTGGATGCAGCAGCGGATACTGGGGCGGTCTCTCACACTCAGATGCTTCCCTTAATGGTAACTCAAATGACATGAGCCAAATGACATACAGTACTGTGTCAGCGTGGTGCATCCACACTGTTAATATTCCTTAAAAAGGCAAGTGAAGGTGGACCACAGTGAGAAGAAGAATTTTGGAAATAGCTGCAGTCTGTTGGAATGATTATTTGGAGGCTCTTGTGTTTGAAATATTGAGGAAAACAAAGGCACTCTTTCCTGTTTGTACTATAACTTTAATCTTCGTAAAAATGAACACATGTTTTCCCAGATTTTACCAGAGCCCCCCTTTTGAACCCACTAATCAGGAATATAATAGAGGAAACGCACGCATTAGTTCTGTATTCTCGCTGTCAGAGGTGGCATTTAGCAGTTGATAACCTAAAGAACCCCAGCGGGCATGTGGTCACAAAACATCACCCTTTAAAAAAATCCCCAGCCTGTCACATGCATTTCAAAACATGAATGTGTCACAATTTCCTGATAAAGAGCTGAACAGCCTGATTTGGGGCTTGAGGTTGCTGGAAGCTCTTTGTCCTGAGCAGCAGTGAAGAGTGTGACTACAGCGCCACCTGTTGATGGCTGTTGGGTGAAGAAGGAGGAGAGACCCAATGGATGGTGAGGGATATTAGATAGCAGGCAGTAGGATATTTTAAAGCTGCTAACATGAGGACAGGCAGCTTCAATCAGTCGCCCACCATCTGTCACCTACAGTTTGAAATACTTTTGTAGTCCCATATGGATATAAGAAATAAAGTAGATGGAGTTGATGCAAGGTGTAGTCACAACCATAAAGGTCTCGTGCAGTCGTGTGGTGGGGCAAACAAAGAGCCTCCTGACCCGTCCTCCTACACGCTGCCTCCCTTTCCATGGAGGCACAGCTTGATGAGTACTTTCATTTACATTGATCCAGTGTGGCTTCCCCCAATCTGTTGTTCAGTTTAACGTCAAAAGGTGCAACACAAACATGTTCTGCCTTGTTCAAACCTTGTTAACACGTACAAAGGTAAGTTCTGATAACCTCTGTTGAAGCTATCAACAAAGACGACCTAAAACCAAGTGTTTGGTTGGTTTTTTGGGAGTGTTTTAAGTGCATATGTAAGCGTATGTGCACGCCTGCATTCGCAAGCGTGTGTTTTTGTTTTTCTCCGTCTCGCTTGGTCTCCATCTTGCTTTTGTGTCTTCACAGTTGCTACGCCGAAACCATCTCAATCCCCTGTAAGGCATCATAATGGACCCAGGAAGAGCATCTGGCACTTTGAGACGCCAAAAACGATCACCCCGCTTCGAGCTGCCACTCTTCCCCCCTCCACCATAATACGGTTTTCACGTTTCATTCTCCCCCAGCGCCACGATAGACTGCGCAATCACAAAGACCCAATTAGCCAAGAGGGGATCACGATTTCGCTCGGGGACCGATGGTCCAATTGCATTGAGCAACGTTCGGCGAGGGCCTATGGGGCAGCGGCGCAGGTGGGTGGGACATGGCTGTGGGGCGGAGGTGACACAGTGACATGGATGGAGAACGCTCTGTTGTTTCTGGTCATTTGTGTCACCAAAGTTTTGATTGATGACGGTCAGGATGTTTTTCCCACTCTCCCCTGAGATTCCCAGCTCTCTGGAGGGGGTTTCCACAATGATTCCCCCTGCCTCGAACCCCTACTTTAAGTTTGGCCCTTCGCCCTGCGTCACACAAACCCACATCGACACAGACTTTTTTTGTTCCATTTGAGGCCCCAGATGGTTGCTGCCCACACATCTGTATTGTAAAGCACTAAATATAGGCCCTGTGTGTGTTTGCTAGCACACATGTGAACCTGCATTCACACCAAACCTCCGAGTGTCTGATAGTGGTGAAGAGAACAGAAAGGACAGGAAGAAATAAAAGAAAGTATGAAGTAGCCAAATGTAAATTTGTGCATGTGCGTGAGAGTGTAAAGAGAAAAGCCCGAGGGACGGTAGGTGTGTGGGCGGCTGAGCGAGATGAACAAAAGAAGCAGAGAAGAGAGATGAGGAGCAGCGCATCGCCAGTGAGGATTTGATTGGGTGGGTGGGTGGCTGGTGGAGTGCTGTGGGGTGTTGGGTGTTGAAAAAGGATCTTCCCTCAAAGCCTCACTAAGATATTCCTGGAGTGAGCTAGGGTTTCATTTGGCTTGCAGTCCTACACGCCGTGCCTACATCGTTCTGGGAGCTAAAACCATTTAATATTCACACAACTAGACTGATATTCTCTGGGTTCTGTGACGGATAATAGTCAGACGTTCTAAATCTGTGCGGTGTGAGCATGTGTGGTTGAAGTCCTTGGGTCGACAAAGCGTCATTAGCATGTCAGAGGCGTTCCGTTAGAACCCGGTTCTCTCCATAACAGCTGCTAGTCTGGTGAATTACTCAGTTCATGTGTGTATGAGTGTCCGCGCTTATGTGCGTGTGTGTTCAGTATAAACAAAGGAAGAAGCGAACAGAAGGTTTCATCAAATCACCAAAACACCAAAAGTGTGTGTGTGTGTGTGTATCTGTGTTTGTACCGTGCATCATGCGCTTACTTTGATGATTGAAGAAATCTCCACCAACCATCTTGCTCTGCAGCGTATATGTGTGTGTGCACGAGGAGTGTGTTTGCGTGGTGTGTTTGCATGTGATTGCATAAACATGGTGTCAGAGTGATGAGATGTTCTCCGCATCCATCTGTTCTGCTGGCATTTACATCGCAAGAGGGCCAGAATAGAGGAGAGATAGATGGAGGGAGCTCGAGGAAGATGTGGTGAAGAGATTCAGCGATAATGTTGGTTTTGTCTGTCGGCCTCCAGAGCTATAATGCTCTCTGTGGTCACCTGCGGAGCTCTGAGGATCCATCCTGATGTGATCTTTTAACACAGCTGAGGGTTTCTGAGTATGCGCGAGAGGATGTGTGAGAGCTGCAGCGCGTCTTCCTGTGGATGTGGTTACTGATTGTTCAGTGTGCACATGTGTGTGTGTGTGTGGATGCTTAAGTGTATGTACGAGAGACGGAGAGAGATCTCATTGTTCTGCTCCTCCTTATCTAGCGTCTCAGCGGAGAGCCCGTGCTGTTTCTCCCCTCAGCGATGTGACCTGGCTGTGATACCACACGCCCTCCTCTCCACAGATAACAGACCACCCTAAAAATACTCCTCTTTCTACCACTCCACTCTCTTCCCCTCTGTTCTCCTCACCTCTTCTGGCTCGCTGTATCCCTCCGGGGTCTCCCTGGCCAGGAGTTAGCTCTGCCAGACTGAAATACCTCTGGGCGCTTCTTAATGTCACAGAGGTCTTCTAATTCTATATTTTCCCCCCTTCTCTTTTCGTCTTCTTACTGCTCAGTCCATCAGAGGCCACGGAGCGTTGGTTTGAACAATAAAAAGTCTGTTACATCACAAGTTTTCTTATAATTTTCCACAATAATTCCTCACCCACCACCCTCCTCTCCCCCCTCGCCTTCAGCTACTTCAGTCACCCACAGTCTGGACACACAGGGCAGATGGCATGTAGGAGGAAAACGGTGAGGACAGAATCTGCCCGGCTCACATTATTATACATCAAGTCATTTACCATAACTCCCTGATAAAATATTGAGGAGTGCGTTGTTTTTCATGCCTCATGGGTTTGACGGTCTGGAACAATGCTAATTATGATAAACAACTTTTTTTTTCTTTTTTTTTTTGGAAGATCAACACCAGCCAAGTTCTTTGGGAGATTTTTTTAATCTCTCTGCTGTCTCTCTCACTGCCTCCTCTGATGTGAGATGCTTTTAATGATACTGACAAGGCTTCTTTCTGTAGGTTCGAGTGTGTTTCTTGCTAATTTAAGATGCTTTTATTCGAGATACTTTGCCACAGTTGACATGCGGGGTTAGAAAGCTGCTGTTTTGTTCTTTTTGTGGGTCCGTGCGTGCGTGCATGCGTGCATGTGCATGTGCATCTTCGCCTTTCTTTCGACCCAAACCCACGCAGGTGACCAGAGGGGGTCTTGTGTGGGTGGACAACTCAATGGCGACCCCCTCTCTTTACCCTCACCCTCCTGTCTATCTCCCCCGTCCACCAGTACGAGTTCAAAAAGGAGAGGGGCCCGAGCGGAAAATAAAACTCTGCTCCACACCCACCAGTAAGCAAACAGCCACCAAAATAACATTTAAAAAAGGAAAAGTTATTAGAACACATGCGGGTCTTTTGATTACGAAGAAATAGATTGAGAGATAAAGCACGGCAGATGGTGAGAGGTTACTTGTAAAACTGCGCAGAAGCCATCAGAAATTAGTCAATACCTATTTTGATAAAGCATTAATTGTTAAAGCTGACTAATCAGTAGTTTTTATAATAAGGAAGGAGCAAATGACGTGTAATGAGACAAGTTTCTCACAGCAGTAAGCTCACAAAGAACCCAGAATTTCCCCTCAGCTACAAAGCTTTCAGCATCCTTGAGGTGTCTGTTTAGAAGCTGTAGCAATACTCTTGTGGTTCACTTCTCTCAGCAGCTTTGTTTCCACTCTCAGAAAGAAGCTGTTTCCAGTGAGAACATTATTCACAAACCAACTGTGCACTACCTGTCCTGCAGCGGATAATGTTAGCAACCAGCTGATGACGATGGCGGAGAATTCAACACATAAAGAGTCGATATTAGTGGTTGGTAACGAGCAAAAGAGAGCAAAAAGGACAGTAAACACCAAAGATGAATATAAATACAAGAATAAAAGGGGAAAAAAAGCTATTTTAGGACATGATTTTGGTAATTCGTGACATGTTTTTGGGTTGTTCAAACTGGTGACTACTTTAATCAATGCCTAATCTTCCAGATATTTTTTCAAATAATGAATCTGGCATCGTTTAGTCAACAAAAAACATGAAAATATTAAAAAATAAATAAACAATAAAATGAAAGCTTTTTAAAAAAAGGGATAGTGGCGGTGTTGTTTTAAAAAATTTCCATTGTTCAATTATATAAAATAAAATCTTCACATTTCAGACAAGTAATCGATCAAAATCAATGTTATTTCCAAATGATTTTTAAATGTGTCTTTATGGTTTTGTTCCAAAAATAAGATATAACTCACAATATTACCATAAAACTAGTTTCTGGATCCTAAATCTGGCAAAGAATACAATGACAGACGAGCACAGCACCTCAAGTTGACTTTTTTATGGCCACATAAACGGTTCAGGACGGGTGAATTTGCCAGATACACTCAAGAAGGGTGACACGTCTGAAGCATCTGCAATGTCAAGTAAGAAATCTACTGGGAGACACGTCCTAGTCAACAAAAAACATTAACAGTAAACAAACAATAGTGAAAGTAAGTGTTCGTTGGAGGGGTGTAACCTCACAGGATGTTTGTGTGTCTTTCATGAAGAAAGGCACGGTGATAAAAGGCTGTGTTTTAGGGAGGCTTAACGAGGATTAGCCTGTCAAACCACGCAATTGTCCAGTTTATTACACCACCTTTCCCTTTATCAGTATGCGAAACAGGTCTGCACATGCACAAACACAGACAGGACATGAAACGGAAGCCAGGATATCACCAGCTGCGACTAATCTTTTGTTCTGCCTGATATGATTTGTACCTGATTGTTGAGTGTGACTGTCTAGGTGACTTCTAAACGTTTGTGTGTGTGCTGGTGAAGTTTCTGCCTCTCTGCTGCTGAATGATGAACAAACAGAAGAGACTCCTTGTGACAAACACTCATGCTAATGCGGTTCTCACTAAGTGGCCAGATTTGCTCTATTTATAATGTCCTGCTGAACATCCATCAGCGGCTCGTGCCAACACTGCCCCCATATGGGTGGAAGGAGCAAAAACTGCTGTTGGACACCATCAGATGTGGGTGAGTTTGTGTGATGTGCTAAATTAGGCTGTGTGGGCCCGGCTGCCAAGTGGGAGGAAAGAGAAGGTTTCAGAAAGGGCACAAGTTGAGTAAGTCATAACGAACTCACAACAATCCAAACTAATTTAAAATTACTAGGTCAGCCAAGATGTTGTCTGAGCGAATTTCTACTAAATCTGTCAGCGCACTCATTATTAGTTATAGTTATTATAATCATTATGCCGATACACAGACATTCAGTATGAACATTATGAACAGAATAGCAGCGCTAAATTGTGATTCTGTTTGCCTCTGTTTACCATCAGTGGATTCCTGTTTACTCAGACATTAATTTAGGAGGAAGAAAAGGTTACTATGAAGTTGAGTCATTCAGTAGAAGCAATGCAGAAAACTGTTTCTGGCATGTATACTTACTTGTTAATCACACTGTTTGCAGCTTATGTGCTGAGAATTTGGAGTTCAGTTCTGTTCACTTCACTTCCTTTCATTTAATTTTATTTAAATTCAATACAACTGAATTCAGACCAGTTCAATTCAATTTTGTTTTATTCACTTCAAATCATTTTAACTCAATTCGATTCTGTACAATTCATTTTAATTCACTTAAATTAAGTTCAGTTTATTTTATTTTAATTCAGTTCACTTATATTTGGTTCAGTTAATTTGAGCTGAATTTAATTCACTTCAGTTCAGTGTAATTAAATTCACTTTAGTTTTATTTATATAGCACCAAGAAGTAAAACTGAGTGGAGCCAAGAAGTTGCTGTGGAAGAAGAATTGAGGGCTGCGGTCAGTATAATGTCACTGCTCAGCACATTGTTTGAACAAAGCAACCCAGACAACCATAAGTCATCTCAATGCACTTCACGCACTAAGTTCAAGATCTAACAAAGCCCCGTTGCAGAGGGAAGCTCAAAACAAATCCAGAGATTTCCTTTGAGCAGCTTTTTGTCAACAGCGGGAAGGAAAATCTGGCCTCCAGCAGAACCAGGCTCAGAGAGGGTGGGCATCTGCTTTGGCTGGTTGGGGAGAGGGTAAAGGGGAGAGAGAAATATGAAGACTGAATCCATATCTGTTACTCTGGAGGCTAATAAGTTGCTGGCCTTTACACTCATAAAGTTAAAAGGGCAAAAACCCCATAGATTTCTGCCTGTGGGAACATTGCAGAATTCAAGTTTTCTCCTCTACAGTATAGAGGGATACAATTTACAACTACAATTCAGAATTTCTAGATGCAATCACACAGTGTATGAGTAAATGGAAACCCCACGGTGAATCCAAATTCATAAATTCATTCATGAATGCTGCAGAGGCTTTTGTCAGTATTTTACTGTGCTGGAGGTGCTGATTTTTATGAGTCATTTACAGCTTCTACATGTAGTTTTTGATATGTACAGTACGCAAGAGAGCATTTACAACTTGAAGATGTTGCGTTTATCTAGGTCAGCTGAGCTAGATTTGGAGTTGTCAGCTTTCTGCACACTAAATAGGTCATGCTAACAAGTGGGGGGTTTTGACAAGCCTCTCGTACTCCATCAGTCTCACCACAAAACGATCGAAAGATTGCTGATCCTCTAAAAACACCCTGCTTTAAGCTGTAATGTCAAGTTAAATATCATGTAGAGCAAAAAAAAAAAGGCCCGATCTTATGTAACAATTTACATTTAGATGACATATGTACTGAGAGCTAAATGTAAGTAAGCATTGGAATATTGGAGAAATCTAAAGGAAAAGAAGAACGTGTGATGATGAGAATCTGCTGAGCTGTAGACGAAGAACTTCACAGCACAATTATTAACCCAGAAAATATAAATATAGATGAGAGCCCAAGGAGATTTTATGAACCCAATGCATCAGTGCACCAGTTTCTTAGTCACCGGCCCACATAAACACATCTGGATGTTGCATAGTGGCAGAGTGGAAACTTAATGCAAAATCAAAGTGCAAAGTCTGCATCTTCAGCTGCCATGATGCAATAGTGGGCTTCCTGTCCTCAATTTGGGAGCCACAGGTTTTAAACAAAACCAGGGGTGAAAAATCAGAGACATACAAAGATTAGGTATTCAGTAAGACAACATGGCTCCCACAGCTATCCTCCCCGTGACGGCCGTCCTCCTCTGCTTCATGCTGGGCATATTCAGTCCAGCTCCGGCTGCCCGTAAGCTAATTTCATCACATTTAACAGCTAAATCAGATTAAAAGACAATAGGTCTGACAATAGGAGTGTAAACTGAACAGTTAAGAATGTGGTGTCTCTGTGTTTGTGTGCAGTGGGTGCTCGTAGGCCATCGTGTTGTACAAAATACAGCAAGAATCCGTTGGACGTCCAGGAGATAAGGGGCTACAGAGAACAAAGTGACACAGGTGTCTGCCGCATCAAGGCCATCATGTAAGACTTACAGCTTTTTTATATATAATATGTGAATATCATGGTCACAGCATGACAACATTTTTGGGTTGGTGATGGCTAACTTTTTGGATTTAATGATTTAAAAAGACATTTAATTATGATTTTTTAAAAATATATATTATTGTTTCTTTTGCAGAAACTAATCTGAGCTCATTTTAGATTTTAACAGTTTGCTGTTTCAATTTCATAACTCTAAAGAAGTAGCTGTTTGGTTTCCTATTGGAATAAATTCTGGCAACACATGATTTGTTTTCAATCTATCTAATCTTTAAGCCTGATAAAATGCAATCTCATACAAAAATGCTGGACATTGAACCTCACTACTTTTTGTTATCAAATAGTGTGAAATCCTGAAACCTAGCTCTGAAGATAAGATAAGATAAGATAAGATAAGATAAGATAAGATAAGATAAGATAAGATAAGATAAGATAAGATAAGATAAGATAAGATAAGATGAGATGAGATGAGATGAGATGACATGAGATGAGATGAGATGAGATGATTCTTACGCCACATGTTGCTCAGAAAAAACAAACATAACATGCTGTGCCTAAAACGTAAAAAGCAGTAAGACACACGATACATTACTGAAATTACTAATGTAAGTGAGATACATAAAGTAATTCCACAAATCCACACATTTCAAAACTGTTTCCTGCTCTTTATGCCTTTCTGATAATGTGTCTCACTGTTGCAGTTTCTTCACAGCGAGTAGGACTAAGGTTTGTGCAGATCCAGAGGCTCCCTGGGTGAAGGAAGCTCTGAAGTTCCTCAGGTATGACATGCTCATCCATCCATCCATTCTCTATACACCGTGTTATCCTCACTAGGGTCGCGGGGGGTGCTGGAGTCTATCCCAGCTGACTCGGGCGAAGGCAGGGGACACCCTGGACAGGCCCATCTGTCGCAGGGCTATGACATGCTCAGGCACTTTTAAATACCAGCTAGCTGCAGTTCAGACATGGACCTTAAATCAGTGCAAGACTTTGGGGGTATGAATGGACAGGGGTTCATTTTGGGGGCATTGTGAATAAAAACAACTTATTTGTTTGTTCTTTTAAAGTTCCAAACTGAAGAAGATGTCCAAAACTGGCCCAGCAGCAAGTGGAACTCCAAAGAGTGAAAGTGACTCTTTCTACAATGAAACTGAGCCCTTCCTCAACGACACCGACATCTTTGGTCTTTAATTAGCCAAAACCAGGTTGTTGCAGGAATGCCAATTTGATGGAATGTTTGAGAATATTACCTCTGAACAAGAGATATTGCTTTTTACTTTTGCAGCTTTGACCATAGAACTTCATTATCAAGACTTCAGGGCAGCCTGAGGAGAACAGCTTTTAGGAAACTCATGTAGAGTATTTGCTCCATCGATGACAGAACGTTTATAATGAGCATCTCTGATTTTAAAATCTTGTTTTTCTAATTACCCTGTTGTGTTTCCTGCTATGACTCTGCTGCTTGATGAAATTAATGTGCTGAAACAGATATTATTGGGATTCTAATAAATAAACGAAGTCCAACACTGGTGTCCTGATTTATTTAACCAAACTATAACACTAAAATGTTGCACAGCTTTCACCAAAATGAATCCAAGTGATATAAAATAATAATAAATTTATTTTTAAAGCACTTTCCGTCAAAGTGCTGTACACAGAAATAAAAACTATAAAAACAATCAAAACAGACAAAAACAATAAAAACAAAAAAATAAAAAAAGACATCAGTAAAACCAACAATTTAAGATTCACATGTAAAAGAAAACAAGTGGGTCTTCAGCGTAGTTTTAAATACATTAATGGACGATGCCTGCCTGACGTATTTCAGCAGGCAGACTGTTCCATAATGCTGGTGCCCGGAATGAGAAAGCCTGTTCCCCAACCGTCTTTTTACAGACCTTTGGGATATTCACAAGGCCAGTCCCCTGGGAATGGAGAACCCGAGTGAGAACATACGGGTTAACCAGGCTGGATAGGTGCAATGGGACAATTCCATTTACAATTTTGTAGGTTAGTAACAGCACCTCAAAGTTTGCTCTAACATGAACAGGTAGCCAGTGCAGAGAGGCCAGCACTGGAGTAATGTGTTCATATTTACTCGCTCTGGTCAGAACGTGAGCTGCTGGACTATCTGCAGACCATGAAGGCTCTTCATTGCTACCTGATGAAAGGCCGTTACAGTAATCCAACTGTGAATTAAGACTTCAGCGTCCTGAAATGACAGAATCGCTCTGATCTTGGAGATGTTTCTGAGGTGAAAAAAGGCCACTCTGGTCACCTCTTTAATATGGAACTTGAACAAAAGATTTTTATCAAAGAGTATACCAAGATTCTTGACCCTGTCTTTACAATGAATAGCACAGTCACCCAAAGACAGAGTAAAATTATCAAACCGAGGATTAAGTCTTTCAGGTTAGAAGAAAAAGCGCTAATTTTAGAGCAATTAGCACTTTTAACTCATATATAATAACCTGACTGTAGAATGGAGACCCCATTATATCATTGAAAGATATATTTTCCAATGAGTAGATAACATAAGGTTGACAACTTGTGTAAAATGAGTGGACTGCTGCTCCAGATGGTGTATATTTTAGTGGCATGATGTGCCTGTCTGTACTTGGGAAAGGATGCTGGCAGCATATCTGCTGGAAGGTGTCTGAAAAGTTTTCGATGAGCTGTTCTGACCTCTGAGCTCATGCAAATGCATGACATGAGCGACAGGGAGGGAGTTTCTTGTGCTATTTCAGATCAACGCCCTAAGGGGTTGGTGGCCCGGTCCGACAAAGTGACTCCCTCACTGACAAGCTCCTTTAATGCAAAGTGAACTGCAGTCATTTTAAGTACCCACTAGATGGCAGAATGAATCTGTTTTAAAAAAAACTGACTTTTGTAGGCTGCAATTGTGAACAAACCCTTATTTTAACTAATTACACACCAGCAGGTGTTGTAGTTGTTCTTTCCTATGCTGAAAACATCATTTAGACAGTTCACATTGGAAAAGAATGTGAACCTCAAGTCTAATGACAAACTAAAGTTGATTAGAAATAACGAAACAAGGCAGGACATGTGGTTTAGAGATAAAATGTTTTTTAAAAAGAAAGCTATTCACAAGAAGCTCCTGTTGGTGTGAACCACGCTCACTAGAAAGAGAACACTCAGAAGACTTTAGATCAAGAACTGCTGATTGGCATAAAATCGCAAAAGATTACAAAGTAATCTCATAGAGTCGAGATATTCACCAATTCTCAGTTACAGAAACTGTATTAATGGAGACGATTTACTACTGTGACTATTTTCTCTGAAAGCAGGCACCCAGCTAAGATGACTCCCTCTGGCACAGTGCAGAGTTCTCAGTGAGGTGAAAGAAATCGATACGTAAAGCCAGAGGCTGAAAACAATCATTGGAGTTGGTTAACATCTTTGCTCCGGAGTCTGCAGTACACAGACCAGGGTGCACTGTAGCATGGACACTATGGCTCATACAGGAGCCTAAAATGAGTGGCAGCTAGAAAAAAGACAGAAAATATGAATGAAAAATGAATGAAAATAATGCTGCAAAGGTAAAGTAGGAGGAAGAGAGCATTAAGCTTTGGGGTTTCTTTGCCTCTAAGTTTTGACCGTTTGCCATTATTGATGAGAAAATTCATCAACGTATCTTATAAGATATTTTAAGGACAGCTACCTGTCACCTGAAGCCTAACAGAAGTCATATGATGCAGCAAGACAATGACCTTTAACACTGTGAATCTACTGAGGACTTCAAAGAAAGAAAGCTCACCTTTTAGGGCAGCCCAGAGCTTAACCCCGAAAGCGCTTGTCTATTTTTTCCTCCTGAAAAAACATCCTAAGGTTTAGTTTGTGGCAGCTGCAAAAATATGAGGCCAGAACAGACAAACTTGAGCTCTCTGGATAAAAGACAATAGGAATAAAATATGTCTTTTTATCTATATCACCAGGTTAGAGTGAGATTAGAAAACCCTACTCCACCCTAAACTAATCAAACTAACCAAAAAGTGAGCTGATGTTTTTGGGTCTGTTGTAAAAAATTCTCAAGTGCCACTCTACCAAATCTGATGTAACAGCAATGAAGCAAAAAAATGTAAAAAAATATATTAAAAAAATAAAAGTATCCAGCCTGGTCTTGGTACAACGACCTCCAGGAACAATTACTGCTGTGGAATGACATCAAGAAGCATTACATCCTCAAAATAAGGCTGAGCTGAGGCAGTTTTGCAAGAAAGAACTTAAATTCCTTTCAGGGATTCACCTGTGTTTTCCACCAGCACTGTGAATGCTTTATGGGTGCATCCAGTAAAGGCAAGAAAAATTGGAATTTCTTTATCAGTTATTAATTTAAGGGCATTGCGTTTGTCTGTATTTGTGGCTTAGATGAAGACTAGATCACATTTTTTGACCTTTCAATGCAGAAAACGTGCTCGTTTCCGACCACTATACCTTTGAATTTCAATACAAATCAACAACAATGACAAACATGGATAACTGACGAAAAATATTTATTTAACTTCCAGTTGTATTACTTTGTGCTACACATCCTGGATATATTCTTTATCTTCTGTTTCTGTTGAGCATCGTTTTACAAATAGTGCAGAAATAAAATTAAGAGGAAAATGGTGCAACAGATAAATAAATACAGCTCATAATAAATATTAAATACTGATAACATCAGAGGACTTTTTAAATTATTTGAAGACATCTGTTTGTAGATTTTCATGATGAGGACGAGAGGTTTCTATGGACTGGAGGTTGTAGAGGCAGCAGTAGCCTTCTTTGCTTTGCGGGCCTGCCTATAAAACACACAAATAGTGGACAGTGGTTAAAATAACAGTTTGTGCTATTTCCCAACAACACATTTTAGCACTAAAAAACCAACAAAATAATTATTCCATGCTGGACACTGACTGATATAAAACTCACTCTAGCTCTTTGATCTTCTCAAACACCCAGTCCTGCTGCCAGTGGCTGCACACTTGCCCCTCGGCGGTCTCAAATCTGGGTAGAGAAAAGAAACAAAGTAAGAACTTGTATTTAAACGGTATAAACACTTTGACTGTATAAAAGTTTGGATCAACCTTCTGTGTCATAAAATGAAGAGATAATTCTTACATGACAGCACGGACACATGGGAGGTTTCTCCTCTGGATCCTGTAGCCAATGATGGGAGCAGTGATGTTCTGGACACTGACCTCAGTGCAGCACTTTGCGACCTTCATTTCTGTTTTTCAGGAAACAAAACAAGAGCAATCTTTACATTCCCTTCAGAGTTTAACCAATTTAAAAATGCACACCAAAGTGCAGTTTCTGTCTGGATGATGACTGAGCCGCATGTGTACAAAAGCTTAATAACACATTGATGGATCTGCGACATGAAACTTACCAGTGGCTGTTGCTGCCATCACCAGAACCCCGGCGAGGACGGCCAGACATGCCAGTCTTGTGATGCACAGCTGCATGGTTTCTGTGTGAGATGTTCCAGAGGTTCTTTGCAGAAGCTGACCGGTGGATCTGGCAGATGAAGACGACTGATCTCCTCTGACCAGACCGTCAGGTTTTATGCGGTGAAAAGAGGAACCAGGACAGTCTGACCGGATGAACTGTGTCTCTGGATTTTCTACAGAGTGTGTGCGTACCAGGGTGGGGAGAGGATGTACTTGGGTGACGCTGTAGACTCCATTTCCTTTTTTTCTGATTTCATCATGACACTGACACAGACTATGTAGCTGTTCTCAGGAAAACTCTTTCATGATTTTTTCCTCTTACCAGCATTATATTCCATCACAAATCATCAGTGACCTTCTGCTTGACCATCTCTGATTTGTCTAAAACCTTTTTTTTTCAAATCTTAAACTATGGAGAATTCAAATGCTATCAGTGAAATTTTAGCTTGATCTATAAAATACTTTCCAAACATTTTTAAAAACTGCTCCTTGTTCCCCTTTAGCACATTTTCCACACATTGAAATTTGAGGCTATGGATGGAAGACAACATCTATTAAGGATAAAAGGCCAATAATAATGACAATAATAATCTGAGTTATATTTGGGGGATCGTTTTTGAAACATGAGAACTCTGTTCTACTTGGATTAGGCTGTCTATAACTATTTCACATTTCAAAGTATTCTATATATTTTGTTGTATTTGGTTTAAGTGTGACATGTAGCTACATGTTGTTCATAAAGTATCCCTAGCTGACTTCTGCATTTTCAATTTTTTTGAAATGTTAATGTGTTTTCAAAGATGGGGCTTTTCCTGATGGCTTCAGTTCTTTCTCTTCATATTTCAACTCATTCATAATAACAAATTATTTAATCTCCTTGTCTATTACAGCAGATTCTAAATCAGTGGCATGATGAGAAATAACAGTGATTTTTTCATGTTTTTTCAAAAAAATCTTTTAATAGTTCCTGAGATATTGTGGTTCAAGTGTAGCCTCAAATTTCAATGTTGGAAAAAAAATGTGCTTAAAAGAGTTTGACAGGAAATTTTGAAAATATATATATATATCTCAAAAAGGATTTCACACATCAAGCTAAAGTTTTACAAATACCAACAAATTTAGGAGGATCAGAAATGGTAAAGGATCAGTTATTCTAAAAATGTGATGATCTGAGAAGGAATGATCCAACAGGAAAGTAACAACTGAAGCAATACACATTCACAGACTACTAGACCTGCTGTGCTCTAGCTATATACTGGTAGTCAATCAAAGCAAGTTTAGGTCACTTGGTAGCCTTTGTTTAATATTTTTGCATTCATGTTATAATATTCTGTGTGAATTTTGTCTAAACCTGCTGATGAAAGATGGAAAATGTGTCTGTAACTCTGTGTGTTGTATTAAAAGGATAGACTCCACCTTAAAACAGAATAACTGAGAATAGAGAGCAGATAAACTGTATCGATGGGAATTCATACTATACAAACAGTAAAGTTCTTTTCAACCTCGCTAGTGAATCATATATAAGCTCCGTCTAAACATTAATTTTCTGCTGATCTAAGCAATAATGTACATGAAGGATCATGTGCTGGTCACTCTGCCCAGTGTGTCATCCATTTCTCACTTTCTATTCGTCCTATTTCTCTGCTGCTGACGGGCATGCTCATTAGAATTTGTCAGAAAAGGGGAAGGAAGGAGATCCCAAGGCTTTCCACCGCAAACCACAAGTTTCCGAGCATCCTCCACCCACATTTGGTGATTTGTCCTTGCATGTACTGTCCCTGCAGTTACAAGTCTCAACATGTTCAATGAGATTGTTAGGATTTAACCAAATGAGAAAGTAAAACAAATGGAAGCAGAAATCCATATATTGACACAATAAATACTGGGTTCACTTTTAACTTGCATTTTCATATAAAATAATAACAAAAAAAATGGCAAACAAAAGAGGAACAAGTGAGATTTTCAGTCCGTTGCGTCCCAGAAGACACAGATTGGTTTAAACAACGAGGGTTTGGGTTTTATTTGTGTTATATAATTACTCATACATTTAGAATGTTTTGCTTTAATCAACATATGTTAGAAACCTTTATTCCTAAAAAATCAGCTTCAAGAGGAAGTTAGAGATCTATTCATGACGACTAGCAATTACTTCGCTGTACCTCATCTCTAGTGACAGTCTCAGTGCTGGATTCAAGCTAACAGGTGAAGGACAGGCTCATAATCTATCATACAAAACCACATTTGAACCAGAGGAGCGATCACAGGATCCACTCTTGTATATTTTCAGTGAATTGTATAGGATTGTGATGACAGCTCCTACCATAGTTTTCTGTCAGTCCAGAGTCAATTCACAGAAATACATACGTGACACCAGAACGTGAACAACACAGTCACGGTGCAGCTGAGTTTAGATGTCAAATCTTTCAGCAATAATTTCAAAAACTGGCTGTCGAAGAAGCAAAACTTGTCATCTCAGATTTATTTCAGTATGATTCGGCACTGCCTGAAGATTATTTTTATAAGAAAGACATGACTGGAAAATGCCCCAAAGGAAGGAACTAAAATAGTTTTGCTTCATTTGCAGAAGCGTACACAAGACACGATTGTGAAAGTTTACTGTATTTCACTCTGTGTGGGATGGGTCTAATAAAATCCAGGTTTTCGATATCAGTATGTTATCAAAGCATGTTACATTGCACAAGAATTAGAAGGTGAAAAGAAAACAGCGAGGGATTCATGTGTGCCGCTCCCACAGTTGAAGACAAAATTATTAGTACCCCTATGAAATTTTAGTTTATTTTCAAAAGAATCCCAAGTGCTGTTAAACAGATCAAGGAATTTTTAACACAGCTTTTCCAAACATCCTAGTTTTATTTTGGATGCTTACTTTATTTTACTTTGCACACAGAAACAAAATTATTTTTTTTAAAAACGAAAACTACCAGGGTCAGAATTATTACCCCCTTTAGAACTGTTCTTTTTATTGAGCCAAACCACAAACCACTGCTGTCCAGTCATGTGCTTTAACTTTAGAATGCACACAGTATGAAAACTTCATTAAGGATTTGAGCTATCGCTTGAGGAAGCATCAAAAGAAAGCAGTTTAGACTTGAGAAAAAGATTTGTTGATGCTTACAAAGCAGAAGAAGGCTATACAAAGTCATCACAGCATTTCCAAGTGTCAAGAAGTGGAGTGAGAAATCTCATCAAGAAATTCAAAGAGAGCCACACAGTACAGAAAAAGTCTGGCAGAGGGAGGGAACAAAAGATTTCAAAGACTCTGGAAAGAAAACTTGGGAGAAATGCGTCTAAAGATGCTAGAACAACCACCAAAACACTAGTTAATGAATTAGAGAAGTCAGGAATTGTAAGATGGTCACGAGAGCCCTGCACAGAAATAGACTAAACCCTAACGCTCCACTTCTACACAAGACACACCTTCAAGCCAGACTAAATTATGCTAAGGCTACCTGGAGAAAGATTACTAAAACTGGAAGTGTGTCCTTTGGTCAGATGAGACCAAACTAGAGCTCTTCGGCCGTAGAGACGTTGCGTATGTTTGGAAAAAGAAGGGAGAGGCGTCTATCCCAAAGAACAACGTTCCCACAGTTAAGCATAGTGGTGGCAGTATTATGCTGTGGGGATTATTCAGTGTGTCTGGAACTAGGAATCTTGTCAAGGTTGAAGGAATCATGAAAAAAGAAGGATATATGAAGATTTTAAAAGAAAACCTCAAGCTGTCAGGTGTAGAACTGGGTCTGGGTCGTCGCTTTGTCTTCCAACATGAAGAATTACCTCCAGAAGACCAAAGTGAACGTGACTGACTGTCCTGCACAAAGCCCTGACTTGAATCGTGGTAAAAATCTGCGGGGTCAATTGAAGACCAGGGTCCATGCCAGAAGACCTGGAAAAATCATATCTGGAGGAACTTGAGAGATTTGCCAAAGAAGAATGGGCTTGGATTCCTCAGGAGATGTGTCAAGAGACTTGTTACAAACTACGACAAACAACTGCAAGCTGTTGTCCAGCAAAATGGTACACAACTGACTATTAGCATCAATGCAGCAAATAATTTTGACCCTGGTAGTTTTTGTTTTATGTTAAATAATTTGGTTTCTGTGTCCAAAGTAAAATAATGTAAGCATCCAAAATAAAGCTAGGATGTTTGGAAAAGCAGTTTTAAATTCCTTGATCTGTTTAACAGCAGTTTGGAATTCTCTGTATTTTATTAATGTTACAAGAAAAGTTGTTTTTCATTATTCTGACTCATGATCCCGAACATCTTCATTCCTCCCGTGACCCATAAATCATTCCCCCTCCACCATCGTGGAGGATCTTCAGGTTCCTTGAATGTACCTTAGACTAGAAGTGAGGAACCTTCTGGAGGGGGTTATAGTGAGAAAACACAGGGGTCATTCTGCGTGGTTTCACCAGATGGTGGTTGCCGCACCATTTTCAAATTAGTCCTAAATTTGTATGCCATTAGATAGTCACAAAAGTACTTTCTATGCAAAATCGTAGGCCTGTAGCTCAAATAGTTTCTGAGTTGTGGGGGTCTGAAATTTTCAGAATATGGGCTATAAAAGGCCTCGCCAGCGTTTTTTGCATCTTTAAGTGGTTATTTCTCAGCCTCTAGACATACCAGAAAGCTGTGAGTTGGTAAACAAGGCCTCTGCATGTAGCTAGTGCCCCACAAACATCCCCAGGTGTTTCCTTACACTCTGTAGGTCATGGGGGCTTGCTAAAAATGCTAAGAATTAAGAAAAACCTACTCGCGAGTGGGGTTTGGGACCTTAAAAGTACTAGAAATATGGCACAGAAGTGTTCTAACAGCCCTGGGTGTCAACATGTCATTACACTTTTTGAAGGTAGTCACCTTTAACAACTAACATTTCAAAAAGAACAAAACATACATAATACTACCATTGGAATGACTTGTATCCCAATTTAAAGTACTGAAAAGCAAAAAGTGTAATGCCCTTTTTGTCTCACAAGGTCTAGTTTAGAGTCATACCTGTAGATATCATGACATGTTGACACTCATTTGCAATGCATACATGTAATTATAACACATACATACAAATTACATGTACTAACTTGAATTCAGGGAGCTCTGTAGTAGTTCATGGTTGATTCATTTAAAAATAACAACAATAATGTTGAATTTTACAGTATCAGTGCAGTGGGATTAAACATGTTAAATTTAATTGTACAATGTCATGTTACAAGCAAAAGAACCTATACCTAAGTTTTAACTTAGGTATAATAATAATAATGGTTAGATTTATATAGCGCTTTTCAAGACACCCAAAGCGCTTTACATTATTCATTATCTCACACATTCTCACTCTGGTTGTGGTAAGCTACATTTGTAGCCACAGCTCATCACCCTGAACACACCATCCCCACTGTCAAACATGGTGGTGGCAGCCTCATGGTTTGGGCCTGCTTTTCTTCAGCAGGGACAGGGAAGATGGTTAAAATTGATGGGAAGATGAATGGAGCCAAATACAGGACCATTCTGGAAGAAAACCTGTTGGAGTCTGCAAAAGACCTGAGACTGGGACGGAGATTTATCTTCCAACAGGACAATGATCCAAAACATAAAGCCAAATCTACAATGGAATGGTTCACAAATAAACATATCCAGGTGTTAGAATGGCCAAGTCAAAGTCCAGACCTGAATCCAATCGAGAATCTGTGGGCAGAGCTGAAGACTGCTGTTCACAAACGCTCTCCATCCAACCTCACTGAGCTGGAGCTGTTTTGCAAGGAAGAATGGGCAAGAATTTCAGTCTCTCGATGTGCAAAACTGATAGAGACATACCCCAAGCGACTTGCAGCTGTAATTGCAGCAAAAGGTGGCGCTACAAAGTATTAATGCAAGGGGGCCGAATAATATTGCACGCCCCACTTTTCAGGTTTTTATTTGTTAAAAAAGTTTAAAATATCCAATAAATTTCGTTCCACTTCACGATTGTGTCCCAATTGTTGTTGATTCTTGACAAAAAATTAAAATTTTATATCTTTATTTTTGAAGCCTGAAATGTGGCCAAAGGTTGAAAAGTTCAAGGGGCCGAATACTTTCACAAGGCACTGTACTTGTATCCCAATTTAAAGTACTGAAAAGCAAAAAACGATTTTGACATTACCCATGCCATTTTGCGTAAAAATATCTCAGTAACTACAAATATAACCTTGCTGCTTTTTTGTACAGTGATAGAAGACAGATGGAACTGTCTTGAAGAAAAAATTGGGTTCTCTGGTACCTGTCACACTGAGATTTTTGCCACCAAAAATAGCCAATTAAAAATCTCGTCCAACTTTGGGAGCTCATATTTTCCAAACTGAGGTGCCGGGAAAGCTCCAGTTTGCTAAGTTATCACACAAGTTTGTGTAGAATGGAACCCAGGGGTGTTAGAACACTTCTGTGCAGTATTTCTAGTACTTTTAAGGTCCCAAACCCCACTCGCGAGTAGGTTTTTCTTAATTTTTAGCATTTTTAGCAAGCCCCCATGGCCTGCAGAGTGTAGGGAAACACCTGGGGGTGTTTGTGGGGCACTAGCTACATGCAGAGGCCTTGTTTACCAACTCACAGCTCTCTGGTATGTCTAGAGGCTGAGAAATAACCACTTAAAGATTTTTTAAAAATGCTGGCGAGGCCTTTTATAGCCCAAATTCTGAAAATTTCAGACCCCCACAACTCAGAAACTATTTGAGCTACAGGCCTACGATTTTGCATAGAAAGTACTTTTGTGGCTATCTAATGGCATACAAATTTAGGACTAATTTGAAGATGGTGCAGCAACACCCCCAAGGAATATCTGGTCATTTCACCTGGAATGACCCACAGGAGTATCTCACCTCTCACACCCTTGCTGAGGTGAGAAGACACATCAGCTTAATGAAAAGCAACCAGAGACTTGTAAAGTGTTGCAAAGATTCTTAGAAACTAAAAAATCACAATGAAGATAAAAATTAGTTTTGGTAACAATAAATGTCACCTGCTAAAGAAACCATCATCAGGAAGCCATTTTTTTCTACTGCAGGAACTTGCAAACTGTTTGAGTAAAAATGTATGCATTTTCCGCCCCTGTACAGCCTCTTTCAGGGGAGATAAAGGACCAACACTAGAATAGGTATGTCTGAGAAGCACTAAAAAAATGTCACATTGCTCTCAATACTGGTTGATTAAACTCAGGGAAAAAAATACTGATTGGTTAAATTCAGAGTTCAACAAGTGGGATTTTTCTGCCCTCTCAATGTCCTCATCGAGTAGAAATCTTCTCTTTAACAGGACCATCGACTATCAAAATTTGCCATATAGACATATAGTAGGTATTATGTGTTATTCTGGTGTGCTGGTGTGTATGGTCGAAGTCATCAAATTCTTCATCGCAAATGAAATACAAAGACTTAAAGGGCCAGTAAACAGACTGTTTCTGTAAATCTGGGGGACACCTCACATCTGCCATAAGTTCCTGCAGTGACAAGACATCTATTGTTATAAATCAACAATCATTGTCAAATGTAAGATCCACAAATATACGGTATGAAGATCTCAGAAAGCTCAGAAAGTTGGTATTAACTCCTACTCTGCACTTCCTCACCATGACTTTCTTAGTTTACCTTGTCAAATCTCACTGAACTGTCATTTTAGATGTTGCAGTTACTACACAAGGACTATTTTACCATTTTTGTTGGCAATAAATGTCCTTGATGAAACTTGTGATGGTATCTGATCTGCAGTAAAATTAAAGTCCTCCCAAAAAGCATCATGCATACTTTATGGTCTAACGCTAAGATGTTCCACTAATGTGATAAACTACATTGTAAAAAAAAAAAATCTGTATTAATGCATGTGAAAACCTCCAACCTTGTACAGGCTAATGAAGAGTCAGCATTCAGTGTCAGCTGATAGCGAGACACACAGAAACTACTTTACCGGATTTGGGGTTTTAGAATGAAATTACTTGTCAATAAAAAGCAGAAATGATAGCTTAAAATGAAGAAGAAAGCAGGAAGAGTGTGATCAACTTCTATAAAATGTTAAACACTTGAATTGAAAAAGAAAAGTCAGCTTTTCCATGCAGCTCATTCACAAGTTTCTTGTTAAATCTTACATCAAGGTTGTTGGTCTAACAGATGAAATGATTGTAGTCACCATTTCTAGATAATGGTTGTGATTGCAGGAGACAGACATATGATGTCATGACTTCTCCAAAATCATTTTCTTTCTGGGCTCCAACTTGCTGCCAAATGACGGGACAATATGCTACAATACTTGGAACAACCTCAGAGTGAATCATTGCACTGCAGACCTCAGCACTTTGCAGCACAGCTGAGGGACATATCTGTTATCATTCCAGCGTCAT
Source organism: Acanthochromis polyacanthus (assembly GCF_021347895.1). Classification (NCBI taxonomy): domain Eukaryota; kingdom Metazoa; phylum Chordata; class Actinopteri; family Pomacentridae; genus Acanthochromis; species Acanthochromis polyacanthus. The sequence goes on from NC_067121.1 coordinate 28,192,033, forward strand.
GCAGCAATAACAGACTGTCATTGAGAGAGAAAAGATAGAATCAATTAAACCTAATGGACCCATCTCAAAATTTCTACTTACAATGTCATTTTGAAATCGACCAAATGACAGCTCTGTTTTGACTATAAGGTAATTACCACAGAAATACTGCAACTGTCTGATCTCACTTTCGAGGTTTTAATCTCGCTTTAACCGGGATTAGTTTTTATTAAGCAATATTTCTCCTCTCACCCTGCATTGTAAAATAAAACAGCTGCTAAATAATCAGCTATGTTCACCTGCAAGTCAGAAATATTCTGTCTGCTGTAACAAGTAGGTCGTGTGAGGTGAGTTTTTGAAGCTTTTTTTTTAATCAACAGTCAGCTGTGCAAGAAGACTCACTCACTGAAACTCACTTTATCAGTCTGTTCAGTCACTTTAAGATTACGTAATTATTACATTCATAGTAAAAAAATTAAGCAAATTTACTGATAGGCAGCCTACAGTATTTCTTTTACTGTTCAACAAGAATCTTAACTTTCACTGCTGCTTTAGAAGCTTTGTTTTAAAAAATTTTAATAAATGAGAAAGTACAACTGAATTCCCCCTTCACAACGTCAACTTAAATTCTCTTTAGTAAAATAAACATATGAGCTGCTAAATCATGTTTGGTTGGACTCCTGTGACTTTTAATTTGAAAAACTAAACCTGAAGAAAACTTATTGGCATCCCTTGTTATTACGACTTTCCAGGCAGGTTTGAAATTCTAGGGTATTTTAACTAATGGTGGTGTTGCTTTTCTTTAGTTGAGTGCAGTATTTTAACCTTTGTTTGAACAGGGGGAAGTTGACTGAGCAGATATTGTTTTTATAGCCTGTTGGCAGTTCACAGCATAACAAAGACACATTAATAAAAGAGAAATTAGAAACGACACAATAAGCAAACAGAGAACAATGACTGAGGATGTTCTTAATGTTATAGAGCAGTATAAATGTTATTGGGTGTCATTTTTGACTTTCTGTGCTGCACTGATGACAAACGCAGTATTTCCTATCTGGGGTTCCTGAAGTATCTAATAGCCGCTGGTGCGTGTTAAGTACAGGCCAGAGAGCCACAGCAGCAAGGATGAGATATAAAATGGCAACTTTGTACAAATCGCAGATAAATAGATACATAACTGCAGGTTATTTTCAGCACCAGGTATTAAAGCTTACCTGGAAAACCCAAATCCTGGGATGATACCTCGGTTCTTCCATCATGCAGCATTGGTCAGCATCTCTTAAGAGTTTGACTGTGAAGAAAAAAAATACATATTGCAACATATACAGTAAAGAAAAGCATCATGAAGTTTACATTTTTAAAAGTAAATGGGAAAATCATTGTACTTAAATTCTCATATCACTCATGACTTGCATCCCTTTTTAGCTCTGTTCATTCCATCCCTTCTTTGTAAGTACCAGCTCCATCTGTTTGACACATGGGGAAACTGCAACTATACATATAACAAATAAATCCTTTCAAAATATATGGAGTTTATATTTCATGAGCTTCATACATGGTTGTAAAAAGTACACAGTGGTGACAAATTAAAGGAAAAACCTGAACCCTTGACCCACACAGTGAGGGATCTGGTGTCTCTGATATGCTGTTGAGGACATTGTTTGGGTGGACTTGTTGCCTTAGAGAGGCAACACTAAGTTATTCCGAGTGATCACCTTCATCCTGTGATGAAACATTTCTATCCTGTTAGAAGAAGTCTCTTCCATGATGATGATGATGACCCCACTGAAAGGGCACTGAGGGGTCACTGAATGATGTGGTTAGTATGAAAATGATGTGAATCATATGTTATGACCTTTACAGTCACTAGATCTCAGCAGAATTGAAGATTCTGGACTCACTGTTTGACAGCATCTCCTCTACCATCACCAAAATAACAAATAAGGACATAGCTTTTGGAAGAATGATGTTTCTTCTTTTCAGGAGAGTCTCTGAGATGAAAAACCAAGGAAATGACTAAGGAAGTGTGAAGTTGTTCTGATCAAATGTGGTTGTCACTTTGGGTTGCCATTCACATCTAGTTATGGTGGTTTTTAGGGGCGGCATGGATCAGTGGTTAGAGCGGTCGTCTTGCAACCGAAGGGCTGCCAGTTCAATCCTCGGCCTGTCGTGCTCATGTCGAGGTGTCCCTGAGCAAGACACCGAACCCCTAATTGCTCCTGATGGGTTGTGGTTAGCGCCTTGCATGGCAGCTTCCGCCATCAGTGTGTGAATGTGTGCGTGAATGGGTGAATGTGACGTATCATGTAAAGCGCTTTGGGTACCTTACAGGTATATAGCGCTATATAAATACAGACCATTTACCAGTTTCCTAGTGTGAAGGCCCTGTTTAAAGCCAGTAAGTACGAGTAATGATTGATTCATTAACAAATAATTTCTCCGAATTTGACAGAATCAGGATCCTTGTCACTGCTACCCGATGCTGAGATGGAGATTTTTGTGACTTAGGTGCATTTAACAGGAAACGTACTTACCATAGTACCATACCAATAACTCTTAAATGACTGTATCTGTCAAACAACTCAATGGCACAACATTCAGGATTTCGGAACAGGTTACAATGTCTCCGCTTCCATGGCTTACTCACATGTTTGACACAACGGGTGACCACAAACCACGTGGGTTTCAGTGGAACTTGTTGCATCTCTGTCTATATGTATAATTTTGTATAACCTCACAGTTGACTGCAAATGCCACGAGGTTAACATGGGCGAATGCAGTTTGCCTGTCTGCATGCAGTGTGGTTGCAGAAATGAGTACAGCATCGCCTGTAGCAGCGAGAGTCACTCACCTCAAAAACCCAACAGTAGAAAGCTTCTGTGCTAGAAAGTGAGACAGGCAGCCATTGCGTACCGTCAGAATTCCCACTAACTTCAGTATAATTTAAAGGTTTTCCTGTTGTGTGGGTTTTCTTTTGAGATCCATGACATTTTCTATTTCAGTTGATATTTTTAGACTTGTGTAGACTTAATCTGAACTGAATAGTTCATATACACTTAGTCAGAAATGTCATCAGCCACTCTGTCACCCTTTTATGATTTCAACAAATAAAGTAAAATGTAGTTGAAGTGATCTTTGTAAAAAAAAAAAAAATTAAAAGCACCAACCAGTGCATGTTGATCCCTCTAAAAAAAACACTAAACTAGTGATAGAATGACTGTCATTGATCATAATAATTAACATGGTCTGAGATCCAGATATCACAGGTGCATGTATGACAAGTGTTTTCCATATAGTAATTTGAAATGCAGACATTTGAAGTGTACAAAGACCACATCCTATTACAGGGGAAAATGTACTGACACCTTCAGACCACCCGTTATGAGTGTGGAAGGACAAGTGCCGCGCTGTTGGGCTGTTGTGGGAGGAAGTTTTATACTCTACTTTCCAAACGTGTGCGCATCTGTGGGTGCAGCTAACTTGACTTGCAAACTGCATAAATGAGCGTCGACCCAGTCAGTGGTCTTTAAAAGCACTTGCAGTGTTGAGCACACATCATATCTGTTCCAGCTAAAGACGCACAATGACAAGTCTCTCCTTCATCTCGCTTTTTCTCCTAACCGTCATGGTGTCCACTGCCTCCGCTCAAGGTAAGAACCATAAATACATTTGTACTCACGAGCTTTTAGCTTGTTGGTGTATTATTTCACTTGTAATGATGATGATGGTAATGTGAGAATCTTGTGCTCTTATTCAAGGTGGGATTGGAAACTGCTGTCGCAAATTTTCAGACAAACAAATTCACCGAGACCTGCTGAAGGAATACTACATAGAAGATTCAGCATCGTGTCCTTTACATGCAGTGGTGTAAGTCAGAAAAACTAACTTGTCTTCTAGTGATCTATTGCCTTTTGACACACTGAATTTCAGAATTAACCGCAACGTTGTAAATGATCATCTACTCTTGCTGCAGCATGTTACTAAATGTCTGTTTTTTTGTGCTGTGATTTTATAGGTTCACCAGAATGAGAGGCAGCAGAATTTGCTCTGACCCTACGTTGCTGTGGACGCAGACCAGCATGGCCTATTTGGATGGAAAGAATTGGCAGAAACAGCATACCACCCCAAACAGGCGGCACCAGTGACAACACATTTACCCAAACCGTTAGCACTGCTGAAACTAAATAACCAGACGTTGAATGTCTTCCTATATTCTACCTTATCTAATGTTTGTGAAATAACAATGACCTTTATTATATTTGCCTTATTATCTAAGACCTTTTGTTAAATGATGTTTGTCTAAACTGCTGCAGGAATGTAAATATGTATATAACTTTTACTGTATTTTATTACTAACTGACACTGGCTAATAAAAATAGTCTGAATGCAACGACTACATTTTGTTTATTGGAAGGTTTAAAATAGATTGCTGGCGAGGTGTGTGTAAAGCTACAATCTGTGTCTGAACATTTGCTCTCCTTATCTCACTACCTCATCTGTTTTAGTCCTTCATCTCCTTCAAAAGACAACCACAGATTCAGTGACACTTTGAGAAGAGATGGTCGAGATTCTTGACATGAGATACCAAAGCTTTTACAGACTAGACTGGATTCCTGCTTTCAAAATGTTACTTAAGTAGGCATCATAAATTAAATTTACTAAAAAGTTTGAAGACTAAAAGTGCCCAGTACATAGTAACACCATCGAAGAGTGTTACTTTATTAGACATTCATTTGTTAGATCATCAGCAGTGATGTATTATTTAGTAATTACCCTTTGACTGTTCACAAAGCAAAGCTTACTCATATTTGTTGTTATACTAGTGCTGTAGGCGGTTTAATCCATCACAAAGTGACAAGTATTTCAGATGTTTTCTACGTACAGTTTGTAAAGTAACCAATAGCTATGTCTGTAAATGTAGCCGAGTGAATGTTTAAAGTGACAAGTGGCTCACATTTACAGTGCACTTTTGCGCAGGATTGAAAAAACAAACATATTTTTCACCACTGCCCTCAGCAATTTTCTTTACCTGGTCCAATTCTTAGTTATATTTTAACATGTTTAATGTAACAAAGAGGAGAATAATTGGCTGTTTGCTGCAATTTATTTCAAAACACAGTGTGGTGAATCCTACCTTAATGGAAGCCTGTAAGCTCTGATGTTTGAATTATAATACTCTCTTTCCTAAATTGATCCACATTTTTATAAAATACTGTAATTCCAAATCTGAAATGTTTGCATTTTATTCAATATTAGGTAACTGTTGTCATGTTGACAAGTGTTGATTCTCTACAATAATGTTTGAAGCTACAGCGTTTCATTACAAGGTGCTACCAGGTGATAGACAGAAATTATGCTTTTGTGATGAAACATTTAAAAGTATGCTTATAATGACAAACATCAGAGCTGCTTTCTAACCGGTCATTACATTCTTATTCCACTCTCATGATACAAAACCAGTAAATAAAATGTCAACCCAACACAAGCCCTCCTTTAATTAAAATCTACTCTCCATTAGTTCTCAGGATCAATGGTGAGTCATTGTCGGCATTCTCATCTCGAACATTTTTCACAGTAACAGTGGCTGCCATGTTCCACCTACCCTCACTGTGATGCTACCGCATGGTGGGCTTCAAGCTGACCAGGTGGAAGCTTTAGGGGCTTTCAGTTAACAAGTTTCCATCATTTAGCGGCAGTAACGCTGTGATGTGTCATTCTAAAAAAAGAGAGAAAAAAAAGGTTGTTAAAAGGCACTCTTTACTATGTGTGGGCTGAAAGAGAAAGTACAGTTCGGTCTCGCTGCGCTACAGCTGGGGAAGGTGTTGGAGGGGCTGAGAGTAAAGGGGGGAGGGGGGAGGGGGTTTGAGGTCGGGTCAATGCAACGTTTGCTCGCACCACAGTGCAATGGGTTTTCCCTCTCTTTGACTAAATTAGTGGCCCACTTATGTTACCATTTTGAAGACTGAGCGGTTGAGCATTTGAATGCAAACATAAATTACAACTTAAAATGTAAATAAACATAAGTGTGAGTATAGTATAAGTATGGTAGCTATGTATAGTATAGTATTAGCATAAACCCAGTGGTATAAAATTATTGGTGTTAAGACTTGTTTTGTATCAGCATATCTGTTATTCTTGTGCCAATATTTTATAAAGTGCTGTACAAAACATAGCATAAGATCTAGACAAAGCCCTGTGAAGTCATATGAAATCATCATTTTGCATGTGTGTAAATGGCAGGAAAATGACAACAAATTTCTTCCCATACTTCGGTGTCATCAGACTGATGTGGTGTGGAGCTGAGAGAAACAATGTGAAAGTACATTTCTTTCCTCCTGATGGTTTCACCACAAAAAGTCTCCTCTGCCTTCTGCGTTACGAGCAGAGACACACGTACCTTATGTCAGAAGAACTGCATGATCACAATCCTGCGTCTCCACACATTACACTTTCTAAAATGCTTTAAATGTTTAGAATATGTTTAAGTGTTATCTGAGAACAACTTCAATGTTGTGCTATCTTCCTTCATATGCAATGAAATCTACACAGGCCTGTTTTGCCCCGTTCTTTTTCAGCCAATTGAAGTGCTTTGCAAATGCTCCACAGTGTTCGCTATTTCTGTCGTGTGTTTGCGAGTAGCAAACTAAGAGTTTCATATTTCAGACTCAGTTTCAGATACACCTGGAAACACTGTAGATGAGAATAGTGGTGCAAAACCAAAACAACGAGCTGAAGGAGGCAAAAGTTCTCCATTAAGCTGAAGGGAACTTCTGTGCCTGATGGATTATTGTGGATTCATCTCTTTAACTGATCTTTTACATCTCACAGTATTTTTTTTCATTATTATTACAGAAGTACAAAAGTTTTCCTCTAAGCTGTTGTGTCCTTTTCTCTTTCACCCAGAGCTGCATGTGGTCAGCAGTTTTATCACACATTTAGCGTTCCATCCCCACTGAGAGGTTTCATCGTATTGCATTCAACATTCTAAGAAGAGAGGAAACAGCTCACCTATTAATGTTCTGCTGAGACAGACCACCACAAGCATGCATTTTCATGCATACACCTGCTTGTGTGAGCATTCAGGATGTGGTGGTTGTAGTAAAATGGCAGACCCACAGTTTCAGATAAAGCCAAACCCAGCCCAGCAACAGAAAAGCAATAATATCACACAAATAGTGCTCACATTATTCATTACGCTTTTATTTATCTCTAAATATAATGTCAGTTTGCTGTCATACTCATTTTCCACAAAAAATGTTCGTTAATATATAACAAAATACATCAAAAAATGCTGCAATTATTCATTTATTTCACTTATAGTGGAAGAACTTATTGCAATTTCTGCAAAATATATTCTATACTCTCACATCATTCACTGTCACCTGCGGAGCTGTTTTTTTTGGGCATTTTGTGCATCAGCAAACAGGCTGAACAGATGTTGTGATATGCAGACAAAACATTCTGATTCTACAATTGATCATTCTTGAAGGCAGTAAATAATTAGAGCAGTATGTAACATTTTCTAATATGCCTCAAAGGAAAATTACCATAATTATCACAACAATCACTGAGTCTTTTTCTCTGCACATCACATTACCATATCATGGTCTGGGTTGGATGCAGCACTAAACAAATAGAAAAGCAGGCTCTAATAGACAGCCAGTGGTTACCTGATCACATGCTGGACTACCAGTGGTGGAATGTAACGGAGTACAAATACTTCGTTACTGTACTTAAGTACATTTTTCACGTATCTGTACTTTACTTAAGTAAAAAATATAGAGTATACTTTTGACTTTTACTCCACTACATTTTGCAGCTATTATCTGTACTTTCTACTTCACTACATTTCCAAAATGCACCTCGTTACATTTTATAATGAATTAGTCGCCAAATGTCTTCACAAAGAGTATTGGATGCATTCATAGACTATGGTCGCTGCCTCGGAAGTTTGAACCAATCACGTTCTGTTATCCCGGCCTCCACTGACAGCAGAGCGTGTATTTGGAAGCGGCAGTGCGAACATGGACACGGAGACTGAGACTGATTCCAGCCACCCTTGGCCCTATTTAAAGGAATTGTTTAGATATATCGGTTCCAAGAAGGACTCGTGGATATTCCAATGCCTCAGCTGTCTGCCGCAAAGGAAAGAATTGCTGGCTTTCAAAAATTCACCTTCGAATCTTAAGAAACACATTGAGGTAAGCGGAACTCTTGCAATGCAAAGTTATTTTCACGGGATTATACACGTTAGCCAAAGTTATATTAATTTTGTTTACTGACATCATGTTATAAATGCTATAATCTAGCAAAGTACATATTAATATACAGAAACAGCCAGAAATGAGTACAACGGTGTTTTCATTATTTAGCTAACTTCCATGGGAACGTGAGGTAAATTAGCTTGCTAGCTTGACGTAATTTACAATGTAATACAGGGTCTAGCTTTTCTGTGTTGTGAAATTCGTATTAATGTGCACGTTTGCACTAGCTCAATGCCTAGATAGTGCAGGTAAAATTAGTCTTATTTTGTCTTTTTATTCTGACCCTTTAATCAGCCGATAAGTTAGCCCATTTGATTAGATAAATGGCTGAAAAATGTGACATGATCTGTCTTTTCCAAATCTTGAGATTTTGTCCTCAAATTCTTTGTTTTGTTATTGCACTAAGATCTTTAGTTAATTGTTAGTGAGGAATAATTTAAGTAATGTTCTTAAAATGTCACAAACTAATTAGTCAAACTAATTACCAGTACAAAAATTGTCATTGATTAATGTCCTAGTCATTTACTAGCCCAGTTTTTGGCATGTCAACTCTGGATACATTTTTTTTTCTATAATGCAGCCAACAGAGTCCAGTGTTTTACTTTGAATAGAATCACAATAAAATAAATGATTTGAAAAAATAACCGTCTTCTCTATTGGTTTTGCCTAACGATATTAGAAAATTCAGATGTCACTACTAATAATTCTTACTACTAATAATTCTGCAGATGCCATTAGTAATATTTACCAGCAACAACCTTTGTTTATTGTAAAGGTTAGCGTACTTATGCTTACTCTCTGTGATACATTTCACGCTCTATTTTTTAATTCTGTTGATAATATTTTACTCTACAGGGCAACACAGCCCCATACTAGGTATTTATTGCTATATAGACATTAAGTGACAGCCCATTGCATGAGTACTTTTACTTTTAATACTTAAAGTACATTTAAAAGTAAGTACTTATTTACTTTTACTCAAGTAGGATTGTAATGTAGTACTTCTACTTTTACTTAAGTATATATTTGGCTGATTATCTGTATTTTTACTTAAGTACTGAGCTTCAGTACTTCCTCCTCCACTGTGGACTACTAAATCAGCAAACAGACAAACAATATTATTGCAAACCTTTAAGAGAAGAACTGGTGCAAACATATGATGCAAACATACTGTGCTGCAGGTAGCAACATGCTAGCTGGCTTGACATGTTGTTAGTTGTTGCTTGCTGGTGATATTAGCTGGCTATTATAGTGAATGTAGCTTGCTGTGAAGAGCGGTGCTGAGCATATGGGTGACAGTAAAGAGAGGGTGGTTCTGGGATATTGGAACACTTTTCACTTCTTAGTATTCTTGGTGTCATGTCTAAGTCAGCAGGTATTTAGCGATTGCAAATCCATTGAGCTGACGCTCGCTTGCACTCACACACAAATTCATATTTAAACAATGTTCTTATCTTTGGTAAGAAAGGTCAAGGGTCAAAATTTAGAAATAGTTTTCGATGTCAGTTGGATTGCTAAGTAGTGACTGTTAATCAGACATTCATCACAATGGTATTAAACAAAGCTTAGCTGAGAATGTCCCTGTCAGTGGGGTGTGTGGGATTGACAACAGGATGAAAGATGATGTTTTTGATAAGAACTTATCAAAGTTGTGTCATTTATCTAGAAGCCTCTCTCTGGTTATTTCATTTTGCTTATCAGTGTTACATATTTAGACATTTATTGCCTACCTTAAAGTGAATTAGATGAAGCTCTATATTCTTGTTTTTCCAAGAATCTACACTGTCCCTGCTTTTCTCGCCAGTCAACCCTACCCATTCATGACGGCCTCAGCATAGCAGTTCACCTACAACTCTGCTCAACAACTCCAAATCTACTCTACATTACACAGTTGCAAGCTTTAATATTGGAGTCATTCAGCCATTCGAACCTGAAAGTGATTCTGTTGAACGATGATACTGAAAGCACCACGCTGCAAGCTGACAGACTCAGTTCCTTTGGTTTGTTATGCACGAAACCCTGGAAGTCTGAATCCATGTGAGCGTTATTGGTAAACTGGAGTTTCATGGTGAAAATCCTCCACTGTGGCTTTGACTGCTTACTTGACCCATGATACGTCTTGTAGCATTTATAAAAACACCCCATGGACTTGTAAACAAGGCAAAAAAACAAATTGGTTTCCACCAGAGGAGGCCTTTAATTGATTAACCATGAGACACTTTCCCTCACCTGACAGAACACTGGATACCATTTGAGTGTCTTTTCAGCACTCTAACTTTTCAAACTGTGAAATTTTTGACTTCTATAGAAACAGTTTGTGGCTTTCAGAGTGAAGTGTAGAGGAAAGTGACGAGTATCAGTGTATGTGTGCACGTTGCTATGTGTGTTTATAGTTGTTTGTAGATGTCAGTGATGCTGCAGACGTACTTGTCAGATTGTGGGCTGGGTTGTGGTGAATGGACTGTTTCTCATCTTTGTCTTGTGAAAAGTGAACTCATAGTTTCCACTCCCCACTGTGTGGCTACAGTGACTACCCCCATAGGGGCTGGTTAGGCAGAAGGGGCTTGTGTTTTATAAAAAGGTGACAACTTGAATACTCATAAGACACGGGGAGCTGCGCTAATCGAACGTACACATCAAGCCTGCCGTGTGAGCAACACTACGCTTACATCTACTCCAGAAAGCAGCTAGATTATATACTGTGAGTGATACAGGCTGTAAAAGTGCGTTGTTGAGAGATTCTACGCTCAACCTCTGAAGGACAAAGCCAAGGTGTAATTCTGAAGATGCAGTTCGGTCTGGTTTTAGCTGCTCTCCTCTGTTTGACCACATGGGTGACCTTTGCCAATGCAAGTGAGTACAGCAGAAATGTAAGATTTTTCAATGAGGTCTGAATGTTTGTCACCGTAAAATGAATGGTACTTAATCTGCCTTTTTCTGTGTGATCTTTTTAGCTCAGGGATCCACGAGAAACTGTTGTCTCGGATATTCCAAAACCACAGTGCCAATTAAACGTATCGTGAATTACACCATTCAGCTTGACGAGGTCTGTCCCATCAAAGCAGTTCTGTAAGTGTCTTGCAGTTTCACATTGTACTGAATTTAGCCATGTGTAAACTTAAAACAACTACCCCTGTCCACATGTACTCTCCCATGTATGTATACATAGATACAAATTTTATATTTCATCCTCCTCAGAGCACTAGAGAAATACATATCTAACAGATTCAACAACTCTTTCCATGAAGTGTGTCTGTCATTCTTAATAATTCACAAATCTAACTGTCAACAGTTGTCATTGGAACTACTTTGTAAAGTAAAAGGTTCATAAAAGAACCATAGATTGTTGAGTAACAGGAAAGAGATGCTGCAGCAGAATTTTTGAAATGCCAAATTTCTTACATTGAGGTTGGAAATTTCAAAACCTCAGCCAACTATCTGCATGAATAGATATCACTAAGTGCAAGCGAGGATTAACGATTTTGTTCAAACTGTACTGTACCCACCAGCCACATTTTGACCTGCCACGCCATTAACAGCTCACAATCAATTTCAGGTTACGAACAGTGCGTGGAAACACACTGTGCTGGGACCCTGACAAACGACTGACAAAAAGAGCCATGGAGAAGGTGGACAAGGACAGAAAAGCATTGCTCGAGATGAGACAGAATGAAGAAGGATCCACAAATGACATGACTCCAGCAGCATCCATGACTCCAGCAGCATCCATGACTCCAGCAGCATCCATGACTCCAGCAGCATCCATGACTCCAGCAGCATCCATGACTCCAGCAGCATCCATGACATCAAAGAATGCATCCAAAAGGAGAGGAAGGAAGGGGCAGAGAAAATGTGCCTGAGGAATCACAAGACAAATCAAAGTGACCATGAACATTTACAAAAATTTACATATCTGCAATATATTATATTTTTTATTATATTATGACTATATCTTGCTGCGTGTTTATGTAATAGTTCGTGTATGTGTTTATGTAAAACAAAAATGAATGTATCTGGAGCTTTTCTACTGTCAGCTGGCAATAAAATACTTTTCAGCCAATTTTGTGTTTGTGTGATAAACAACTGGAACATAATCAGAGCAAGCTGACAAATACAAAGAATCAAGTCTGGTTCTCAGTAACTCTGTGTCTTGGTAGACCTCATTGGGTTCACACGCAAATGTCAGGAACAAACATGCAGGAAGGAAACCAACACAGACATACACCAAGACAGCGATGACGATCCAGATAAATACAAACATCATAACAACTGTTTAATACTGCAAGCATATTAACAACAGTGCAAGCAGCATTGTTATGCAGCACTTGCACGCTTGGTGACCATTTCTACTCGAACCCAGTATTTTGTTACATGATGTTTGGGGCATCATCCCTTCTTATATAGCGTCACTAGTCTTCCAAAGATGACTGAAGCCTTGCACATTTGCTGCATCTTTGAATCCCAACCTCACCTCATTAAACAGTATACTCTGCAGCAAGGCAGAGCTTTATAGTGTACGCGCATCAGCTTAGGCCCCAGTACAACGACTGACTGGCAACTTCATATTAATGGAGGCGATTAAAATCATCTTTTGATCTGTCTTATGACTAAATCGTTGTGTGGAAAAAAATTTGATTCATGTACCGGTTTCACATCAGCACTCCAAACTACTTCAGCTGAAATGAATTAGTTAAACTGGGCTTGCTGATCAGTGGATTTAGTCACAAGGACAAAGTAGACCTCTAAGAGTCATATCTGTGTGAATGATATAGTATTGGTTGGGCTCTAACTAGAACATGGAATCCTGAGAGATGACTCTATCTAATTCCTTATACATGAATGTGAAACTTCAATCTAATTCACTGTCAGAGGTAGAAAAGAAAAAGTCACCCTCTGGCTCATAATTCAAAGACAGATACGTTAAGAAATCACAGTTTTACCAACTTTGTGAAAAGAACAGCAGAAGTGTCGACAAACTGTTATTAGAATGTTTAAAAATGCATCAAAACTTGCTGCTACATTAATATAAAAAGCAAAATTAACACAAAAAGGTGTATATATAGGATTCACACCGCTTGCTGCTTCCACTTTCAGAATGAGTGAGAACACCTGTGCATGACCTTTGATGAAAGCAATGGTAGTGTTTGATGGAGACAGTTTTTTTTCTATGCCACATGACCACATCCAGGAAGAAAGGGATAAAAGCAGAATGGAGGGAGGAAATAGTAGTTTAAGGGCTCACATAGAGCACAGATGGGGCATGAATAGTGTGTTCAGAAGACGGTTTCGTGTCCGTGCTAGAGTTTTAGCACGGCATTCACCCAAGCAGCCAGGCAAACCCACAATATAATGAACTCAATTTAAAGTTTAAAATGACAGAAAGAGAGGATTTATTAAAAAACAACAGGGAGAGAGCGAACGGGATATAGAGAAGGGGTGAAGGTGATGGACGTACAAATGTCTGCAAGATAAACAGCAGCTCAAAACGGATCCATTGAAATCCATTACAGAAAATGTTGAAGAAAAACTGACAGGTGAAAATCAGAGGAGAAGACAGGAGAGAGTGGAAACCTTCAGTATCTGGAGCCTGATGCTCCTCAGCACATCATTATACCAGCGCTGCAATAACAACAAAAGCAAACAGCTGATTGGCTGTCCACCTGTTGTCAGGATGGAGGGCAAATATTGGCGTCGTGCCCTTGACTGCTTCACTCAGCAAATCCCAAAGCACACAAACAGCTGTCGTCCCAAATGTCCAATCATTAAAGTCAAAAACTTGACTGGTGTATCACCAGGCACAAAAACCATACACACACACACACACACACACACACACACACACACACACACACACACACACACACACACACACACACACACACACACACACACACACACACACACACAGTGGAGAGCATACTATATACACAAACAAGCAGACACACACATAATGACCTGCCTGTACCGATGTACTCTGCACTCTCATACACACACACATTTCTCCACACCTAATATCCTAGACTCATCATTATCACCCCTGTGGCAACCTGTTTGTCAGAGGAGAAATGCCTTACTGGATTATTCATTCCTCTCTTATTCATTAGTTGTTGTCCTGGGTAGCAGCCAGGGCTGCTGGTTGGCTGACAGCGTGGCTGATAGGAATTCGTCTCCTGATAAAGGAAGAGAGTGGAATGTGGCGTCGCAGGAAATTACAATCAATACTGACTCTCATATCCTCATCCGATATCGACCGCAAATGGCAATGAGAAGCACATTGTCGAGCCCCTGTACACGGACACGAGGGCATGCTTAAACATATTTACATATGTGCACACAGGGGGCTGTAAAAAAAAAAAAACGGCAGCTAATGTTTTATACTGCCCCACATCATCACCATGTGTGAAATGGAATCAGGAAAACCAAACCCCCATACCTCAAACCACTACTTCCTGTTCACGTTGTTTACATTAACACCTACTCCTGCATGAGTCACATGCCCTAAATCGTCGCAGTGTGACTTTACTTACAGCCGATATGGGGCTAGTAGGATCAGGCTTAATCAGAAAAGAGTATTTTGTGATATCAAACACATCAATAGTTACTACACAGCTTAAAGCAAATAACACGCACCTACAGGCGGAGACACGTCGTGAGTGGCATGTGGCAAATGAGACCAGTAATTAAAGGACTGTCTCATCAGATGGATATATTTAACAGTGTCTGCTCTCCCTGTTTAATAAAGGATCAGCTCCTGTCAGATCAAGCTTTAATTTCATCCTTTATCCAACACTGAGGGAAATGTTATTGATTCATTCTGGAAGATAAAGATATGTGGCTTTCTCATCTTTTTTTGGTGGAAATACTACAATCAGATAGACATCTCCTTTCCTGTTCATCTCCAACTCGTTTCAAGTAAGAACAAACAGACAGAAAACTTCCATAAAGGGCTGCAACAAAGAGCTATATGTCTGGGTTTGGGTCTGAAAGATGTCAGTGCGACAAACACAACGTTTGTCTGGGGATGGACTGTTGGAAAGAGCAGTACACTCCAGGTCATTCTTAGAGCTGCAGAAGTGAGCAGAGATGTTTTTGATCTGTAACAGTGGAGCCATACACACCGATCGATACGCCGACCTTTCTCAGACTGATTGCATGATGTTCTGCTTTGCCCCCCAGCACCAGCACCCACCAGAGGTCCATCAACCACTGTTATTCTCTGCTCCAAATATGTATGACCAATTCTCTTATTTTATCTTACTGTGGGACTTATATTGTGTTATGCTTCTTTCATTTTATCTCTGTCTTGTCTTCACACACACACACACACACACAGGTTGAAAAAAGTTATAAAAACTATATAAATGGTGAAATTAAACCAGCGAGAGGTTGATCCTCAACAAATGAGGGTCTTTCACCTGCTCCCCAGGGCCTCCATAGATAGATATTGTGCATTTCTATTCAATACCAGGGGATGAACAGAAATCCCACTTGGAGTTGAGAAACGTCATTTACTTTCCAATTAATATTTCAATTAACTAAGTAATTCCCAATTCATTTCCTGAAACCAGTGGGGTTGAAATGAAGCTGACCCCTTGCCCCGGTATCAATCTCGCTCACATTGACCCCTTCACATAAAGCTTCAATTGTGGATCAACCGTCCATTTAGGCAAAGCGTCAATAATCGACTTAAACTGGGGGCTGTATTACCATAGACATTAGCATAGACATTGCTCTCGTGGCTCCGAGGTGATTTGAATGTCTGTGAGAGGGGCTGACCCGCACCGCGCCTCCGGCTCACGGTCCAGGGGACGCAGGAGCGTGAAGACTAATCAATAAGCGCTTTAATTATAGCGGCCCTCTGCCTGCAGTTCTTCACGGTTGGGAGACGCGCAATGCCACAGCTGATCCAGCACGATCATTGCAGATGGAGTGGGTTTTCATCGCTTCAGTAACCTGTCTCTTTTTGGCCAGTGCTATTATAGACAGCAAATTGTCCACTCCTCTTCGCAGATTTGGTAAAATGGGCCCATTAGAAGGAAGGTGGGGGTGCATCTTCTTTTCTTCTTCTTCTGTTACTGTTTTGTGTTGTTAATGGGGATTGGCCTAGTTTCTTTTGTAACATTTTCAACAGTATTCATCTAGAAATAATATTTGTTGCTGTTGATAGGCTGTATTGCTATAATAAGGACATTAAGGAAACAAAAAAACAATACAAGCTGAGAAAGGACTTACATTATTTCTTGATTTTGCAAGTCTTTGCCCTCCAGAGGATGCCAGCGTTGAAATCTAGCTTTATTATCTATAATGTTGCAGCTTCTCATGTGGTGCACATTTACAAAAAAGAAAAGCACCCAGAGAGTGCAGTACTTCACCAATGCTGCTCAGTCGTGTCATTTCCAATTGCTGGAATTTTTTACAAAAGTCGTGGCAGAAATCACGGTACTATAGAATGTGGCCATTTAATATAGATATATCCACAAACAAAATGACCTTGCGCTGAGCACAGGCGTGTGATTATGCATGTGCACGTTATGTA
Organism: Acanthochromis polyacanthus; assembly: GCF_021347895.1. Taxonomy (NCBI): domain Eukaryota; kingdom Metazoa; phylum Chordata; class Actinopteri; family Pomacentridae; genus Acanthochromis; species Acanthochromis polyacanthus. The sequence goes on from NC_067121.1 coordinate 28,208,812, forward strand.
CGGATACTGAATCGTGCGACCTAAATGTGAAGCAAGCGGCAGGAACTGATGGGACTCAGAAACACCCCCACAATTTAATCAATTGTTGCTCGTTTAATTCCGGACAGATAAGTCCCGATAGGTGCACAATGTTCGATTTTTAGTTGTATCACAATCGTGTGATCGTCAGCAGGCAGCTGACGTAGTGTTCACTTGTTGTCATAGTTACAGCAACGCCATGCTGCTATATCGCATTGACACAGAAATCTTTAACAATTCTGTGGATCCAGACTACAAGCTGCACCACTGCCGAAATCTAATCACTTAGTCCCTGTGCCATTTCTGACCTTTCCTGAAAATTTCACGCAAATCTGTAAGTTGGTTTTTGAGTAATGTTACTAACAGACAGACAGACAGACAGACAGACAGACAGACAGACAGACAGACAGACAGACAGACAGACAGACAGACAGACAGACAGACAGACAGACAGACAGACAGATGCCGATTGTCACATGATTCTGCCAAGGCTCCATCTAATTGATGGAGCAATAACATTTTAATCTTGATTAGATGTGAATGTGTATTCGCAGAGTTCAGTTCAGTTTTCAAATCTGCTCTCCTCCTAAAGGTGGGAAGAAAATCAGGATTGCATGATATGCATGAACATTAACAGAAATGATTTACATTGCTTCCCTACTGAAACTGAATATGACCTTTGTGGATCTGACAGAAGATATACAACAGTTTGTATCATAACAAAGTATTAATATTTTTCATATATACATTTTTATGCCTATTTGCTTCCTTAGCGTGTCTAACTGACTTTAAATCAAGACTTACAAAACCATCTGTTTTTGTAATCATCCAATAACAGAATGACCTAGATGCCTTAGCAGGGCTCATGCTAATTTTTAAATTCTGGAGATTTCATATATGAGAAAGGAAATATTTAAAGGATATTATGAATCATCATCAACAGACTGCTTCTCTATTGAAATAGAATTTGACTAAGACACATATGAGACCGCACAGTGCTCAGTCCTCAATCTTCTTTTCACTCTTCTTACTTCTTCACTCTACATGACTGATGAACACAGTGATCTACACTTCTGATATCCCTTTCTGCAGTTTCCTTTGTGGGCCTTCATACTGGTGCACTAGATGGCGTACGTTCCCTGCAGAGAGACAATCAGCAGCTTGACAGCCTCTGAGAGAGTCATCCAAATTTAGCCCAGTAGTCTAGTGTGGCAAAAATACAACCACTGCAACCCCTAGGCTATAGCTGACATTATTCTGCTCTTCATGGCAATACAGTAAACTGTGAGGCCAAAAAGATAAAATGCCAGTTGGCTCTGAATAATTTAGACATCCCAGTCTGGATAATACAATGCTAAAACATAAGCTACCAGTTGAAAAAAATGTTGAAAAATCTGCTCTGCATATTTTTGCTCTGGTTTTCAGATCTGATCGACAGTAATTTGTCTCTCTTTGGTGCTGGCATTTCTAATGAGGCTGTGCTTGAGCAACATTATTAGAGGAGGATCAAAGAGCACGAGTCCCTTTCAGACCACCAGAGCTCATTCATAACTCACTGCAGCAAGGTCTCCCTCTCTTGTCGTCCTCTCTTTATTTGTCTGCTTTGATCATACAGTCCATTCAGTCCATATCTTGTCCCCTCGCTCCTTCTTTATCTCTTTTAGCGAACATGCTTTCTAGCATTCCGTCTGTTAAGCACATGTCACATGATTGCCCCTTTCATCCCCCACCACCACTACTTTTTTGTATTTCTGCCCACGTAGTCGCCCCACCCTTCAAAACTTTCTTCCTACAGCCCTCTCTTCCCCCTGTGACACCCCACCATTTGTTCCTCTGTTAGGTTAAGCAGGGTCATATCAAAGCTTTAATCCCTAAATGTGTGTGTGTGAGTGAGTGAGTGAGTGAGTGAGTGAGTGAGTGAGTGAGTGAGTGAGTGTGTGTGTGCGCGTGTGTGTGTGTGTGTGTGTGCATGAGAAAGCGCGGTCCCTCCTGCTTGAGCTAGATTATTCCAAGTTCCTGACCTCTGGGTGGTGAGAGGGGCCTGTGTTTGAAAACACAGGCACTTGTCTTTGTCTCTTGAACCCAGTGGGGGAGCTCGGTTTGGGGCCTCTGTTGTCAGGCGAGTCCACGGATGCACTCGGCCTGCTCTGGAGCTGCTCGTCTGTCCTCTGATCCTCGCCGCCGCCATCTTAATATTAATATGCCGTGAACGAGCAGGCAGCTGGTTGAGCAGGCAAACACTCCCTGGACACATGCTCCAGCACACACACACACACACACACACACACACACACACACACACACACACACACAGACACACACACACACACACACACACACACACACACACACAGACACACACACACACACACACACACACACACACACACACACACACACACACACACACACACACACAGAGAGAACAAGAGGATAAGTTTGGTTTGCAAGCAAAAACATTGATCATGAGTCCCCTAACTGTGAGTCAATCTGGCCCCGATAGCCATTCAAGTGTATCTGCTGGATCTGATGTTTCCCGATAAGAGAAATTCCTCCCAGGGTGTGTGTGTGTAAGCGATATTGATTACTGGGTGACATGGTGGTATCGATTCCAAGCAGCTGCTAAGAGTTTAAATGAGGCCTATAGCATATCATTAAATCGCTATGATAATGTCAAAGGAGACACCAGTAAAGTGTTTCTCCATATATGCCCCTCTGGACAAAGGTAATGTGCGCATGTTGCTTTTTCACCTTGCTGTCACTGTAAATGAATCTATTGAAGAGGTTAGAGGTTGTTTGGCCAGAGGTAAGGAAGCCCTGCTGATTAGGGTACAATGGCCTCAACCTTACAGGAGCAGAGTATCAGCTTACTCTGACTTCTATGTCACTTTTTATCATGCATTTAATTAAAAAATACCACACACAAACAAGAGAAGCTCAAGGCCACCTCGAGAATCTCTTCCCACCAAGCTCTCAGTGGCTTTGTGTTTGTTTGTGGCTCATTTTTGTGCTCAGGATCAATAATTTTTCTTCTTTTGATGTTTTATCTCTTAGCTAACTTTCTTAAAGAAGCAACAATTCTCTAAATGAAGATTCAATTGCAGGAAGATGCCTTTAAAGTTGCCTCTTGGAAAGCACTTCACTCCTTTTTCATTAGTACCATAAAAGCTTATATTTATAACTGTCACCATTATCATTACTATTGCAATCTTCAGCGCAGTATCCACCCTGCCAGGATTAGCTGATAAGTCTGGCTTACAAAAGCAGTACGTGTATCAACTTTTATGACAACAAATCCAGTGCTTGTCAAGACAGTTCACTCAAATTTGATGGAAAGATAACAAATAGATCGGTTTGCCTCAGACTGAGATATATCAGTGTGAGACAAACTGATGGACTGACAGACGAACAATGTCATCTATAGCAGGAGTAAGTAAGTGACCTGTCAGGATGAATATGTTTGCTGTCTGTTCATGTAGAACCTTCCTTTTATGCCAGATGGATGAAGTGTTTTAATGCATTTTAGCCCTTATTTGATAGAGAAGAGTAGTGAGCTTACATTTAAATTGGAGAGAGGGAGGATGACGTGCAACAGAACACGCAGAATTGATCTGGAAACTTCCATTGTGACACTCTAGGATGGATTATTCTTCCATCTGTTTGGTTTGAGGAGCACTATAAATGATCCTGGCTGTATGCAAATGTACCTAACTACATGCAGGTTTCAAAAAGCCAAAGATAATTCCATGCAAGCATTTACAGAAACCCTCTGAAACTATGAACGTAATAGGAGTCCATTTTCACTGGGTGGTCTAGATAATATTTCTGTAGTTATGCAGAGTGTCAGCACCGAAAAGCATCAAGCTCCCACTTCATACAACTTTGTGTGACTGTAGTAAGTCCAGAGAAAGCATTCAAGGCCACTACAGTGCTGTCGTCACTGAGGAAAAGGTCTTTGTGTTTCCATTCACTTTGAACATTCAGGGCAAGGACATTTTTACACTTGGTTATACTGAGGAACACACACACATCTAAATACACTTCCAGGAGGCAGAAGTGCAGTGGTTATGAGCTGTGTTACCACAGGTAATCCGATCACGACGCAGACAGAATGATGTGTTTATATCATCAAGAGTGAGACAGGAAGGAGGGAAGGATAAGGGCAATGGATACGGGAGGCGAGGACAAACACGGTTTTAAAAAGTGCTAGAGGATTTAAAACGGTATCAGACAGGAAAAGGTTGTAAAAAGAAAAGATACAGAAAGACACAGGGATGGAGAGTGATAAAAAAAAGAATAACAGAGGATGATAAATGATGAGAAAGAGAGGAGAAGACATGAAGAGGAGGTAGTCTCACTGTCAATCAGATTATGAACCAGTCATTTGACAGAGAATCGCTTTGACCTGAAACCTGGCGGATCACATTCACTCCTGCGCACATAGACACATTCACAGATGCACTCAGCATCGTTTCCACACAGCTGCATGGAGATAAATGTGTCTCACTCGCATCCAGTCTGGTGTTAAGTGCACGTATTAAGACGTATCAGCATTCATGTATGTGTTGTGTGTGTGTGTGTGTGTGTGCGTGTGTGTGTCTGAGTGTAAGTAAGTGAATGAGTAATGAGTGAGTGATGGATGGACGATAATGCACATTTGCCCTCTCTCACGAGGGCTCCAAGTGCTTAGATGTCTAGTCTGGCTCACACATACACTCACATCAAATTGCGTTTGATAAGACAGCTTTCTCACTCATTCATTGTGCACCGTACATGAACCGCTTCCTTTGCTGCCTCCTTCTCGTATTTACCTTTCGCGACATTTATCTCCTCCTCTGTCCCGTATCTCGAACCTCTCCGATTTTCCCTCTCCCCGTCTCTCTATCTGTCTGTCTCACTCTTGTTGCCTGCTTCTTAGTAATGGAGCTAATTTGTTTAGCACACAAAGAGTGTCTGTCCATTAGCGCAGGCCTGTTCGTGCCAAGGGAGCGGGTGACAAATCACTCCAACATGCGTATCTGCTCTGTGTACATAATTGTAATTGTATGTGTGTGTGAAGAAAAGGTGAAATAAACTGTGCTTCATGTGTCTATTTACAGTTTAAGAAGACACGAATCAACTCGATTTTAACTATGAATCAAACATTCTGTGACGTGAACAGGTATGTGCAGCTTGTAGTCATTGTTTTTTGCAAGACTCCAAAAGACATTTAGAGGTAGACACACTTTCTCCACACCTGCACTTTGCTTTATTGAATTAAGTCAGCACAGCAGGAAATTTGACTGGCTCTCTGTTAAGTGAAAATGTAATAATGATGGGTAGCCTTCTGCTTTTGCTACTTACTACCTTTAAGTGGACAGAAGTGACTTAATGCAGCTCCAATTCCTGACAGACGCCATGCTGCTATGTTTAGTTACTGCGCACTGGTGTCATTTTCTTAAAATATCAAACATTTACCTGCTTTCTACTCTCACTTCCCTATATTATTTGGACTCAAACATTCTTCCAATTACGGGCACTTTCTCTTTCAGTTAGTGAGACTTGGTGGTGCGGTGGCTAACGCTGTTACCTTCCAGCTGGATTCTTTCTGTGTGGAGTTTAAGATTTCTCCAATTTTCTCTCACAGTGCAAAGATATGCATGCTGTGTTAATTAGTGATTCTAACTTGGCTATAGGTGGGAGCGTAAACGGCTGTGTTCTTTCTCTCTGTTAGCCCTGTGATGAACTGTATAGGATCCAGTCCTCTGCAACCCTCTAGAGGGTAAAGCAAGTATAGCTCAAGGATGGATCGATTTCTTTGTTTTATTTCTTTTAGTTTAGTTTGGGATTTTTTTTTGTTAAAGTTTATTTTACTTTTAGTGCAGTTTCAGTCTCTGTGCAGGTATGCCTCAAACACTTTAATTAAGTCCATATACTTAAATTTGGTCCCAAAAAAGGGCAAAACTGTTAAATGTCAGTTGACCCCCAATATGCTGCAAAACACAGTTTATCTTTTTAAACACCCACACTGTAAAACAAACAAAACAAATAAGCAAAAAAACTACTAAAAGACAGTAATATTCTAGCTGGTGAGGTGGCCAAAAATACCGACAAATAATTTAAAATAAACATCTCATAAAAATATAATAATTTTCCATGATTGAAATACATTTTCTAGCATTAATTTTACATATAATATAGGCTTTTTTTATTGTTTAATGAACTTCATTTGCATGTGTAAATTTTTTTTTAAAATGACCTAAGACGTAAATATTTTTTCTCCTTTTGTGTTAATTTTCAGCATTTGTATTCACATTTAGAAATATATTCATGGTATTAAACTTGAATGTCACAGAAAATATTTATGATATTCTGTTAATTTTGGATAGGTATTTTAACAGTCTGTATCTACACATATACACTGTCGTTCAAACGTTTGGGGTCCCTCAGACAATTTCATGTTTTTCATGAAAAATCACGCTTTTATTCATGTGCTAGCATAATTGCACAAGGATTTTCTAACCATCAGTTAGCCTTTCAACACCATTAGCTAACACAATGTAGCATTAGAACACAAGAGTGATGGTTGCTGGAAATATTCTTTTCTATCACTGTGTAGATATTCCATCAAAAATCAGCCGTTTCTAGCTAGACTAGTCATTTACCACATTAACAATGTCTAGACTGGATTTATGATTAATTTAATGTTATCTTCATTGAAAAAAAAATGCTTTTCTTTCAAAAATATGGACAATTCTAATAGACCTCAAACTTTTGAATAGTAATACAATAATACAATACAATAACTTTATTAATCCCCAAAGGGAAGTTCAAATATAATAGTATTTAATATTAGTACTAATAGTGCTGTATCTATAAACAAGTTTCCAAAAAAAAATCTGTTTTTTTAGGTCAGTCATCATACAGGTTATTTTATGCTACATCAATATTCATAGTCTATTTCAAAAACATTATTAATACTATAAGAAATTCCAGTAAACGCAAAATAAATGTAAACATGCACATCACTTCATTTACTGAGAAAACAGTTTTTTGTCAACCATGTGGTTTCACATTTTGGATTACGGCATCTTAAATTTCCCACAGACTGGTCCTGTGGATGTTTGTCTTAATAACAGCAACAACAGACCTTTTTCACAGAAGAAGAACAGCACAGCACAAATGATAACGATAAAAAACCAACTGCATTCCATTTAGGAGAGCTAGTATCAGAGTCTGAGCATGCTGGCTCACTGTCATTCTTCCTACAGCACCACTGTTAATGACATTTGTTCTACTTCTGTTTTCCTGCTATGACAAATAAAAAACATCTTTGTTGGTAAAAATCTCTTATGAGCTCCTTTAGTGCTTCTTCTGGGGGAAAAAATTATCTTTTTAGTAGAAAAACCATGAGTGTTACTAACAACACATATTACAGCTCTGTTCTATTCAAGTAAATGACAATATTTGCACGTTCCTCTTTCTCAGGAACCTAATTATCCATATTCCTGATGAAATTATCATTACAGCACACAAGTTTCTGGCTGTTTGTGTTAAAATGCTTCACTTCCCAACAGCTTAACCACCACTTATTTCTGTGCTAACGCTGTTTACAAACTATTTAGAGTGAATAAAGGAGAGTTTCTGCCTGAAATGGTTCTTGATCAGATTAACAACAGAAACTAAGAGCGATAAACTGATTTTTCCATGAATAATTTACTTACTTCAGCATGTTGATAATAATGACATATTTCACCATCTTCTTTTTTGGTTCACTAAGTCTTGCCTGAGTTGAAGACACAACTGAACCCACGGCAGCAAATGATCAGAAACCGAGATAAGAGACCTCCGGGAAGCATATCCTGATCAAGATAAGGATAAGGGCCTTGCAGCTCGAAAAACCTGATCATAACAAGGATACTCCTGCCCATGTTTAAAAGGACATAAATATCTCTGTCATTCCTCCCGGGCAGCATGTATGGTCTCAGGATAGAAAATGGAGCAACTTGGAATTCGGTCATCCTCAATTTTATTATCTATTTTCGTGTCAAAATGTCTTCCATGAAACTGGAATATTGTTTATTAGTCTAAACCTTTCCTATCTGAGGAAAAATGATGACCATTAAATGTGATATTTGCCTCCCCAGGTTGTATTCCATCCCTGCATGTACTGAAAACAACTGTACAAAAGAGCAGCAGTCACTGAGGAATCGGCGGCTAAAAGGACCAGAAACCTGATGACAGCAGCTCTAAGTGATCCATATGTATGACAGCAAAGTCTAAATCGCTTTTCATATTCTGCTTGATCTCCGCCACTCTATCCATATAAGGCATTAGGCGAGCAAGAAATGACTGAGCTTCGAGTTGGGCATCTCTCCGTCCTGTCTTTGCCAACAGACTGTCACAGTTTGGGCATGCTCCAATTCATCATGATGACTCCATCTTTCCTTTTATCCATCCATCCCGCTTCCTTTTAACGCCTTTGATATGATGCGACGCCGGCAGAAGCGAATAACATAAACCTCCCGATTTGATAACATTAATTTTGTGGCCGACATAAAGACAGATATTTGCTTTTATCAGGGGGGCAGAGTTTTGGGAACGACCATTTTCTGGCATTCAAATTATTGTTCATCTAATCTCCACCAGTGAATCTGCATGTTTTCTCATCATTGGCTAATAGGTCAGCTCCGGCGGGAATGTGATACAGGAAGGCAAGGTCAGTTTTCATTGATTGTTAAAGCGTTCCTCTGTTTGAGAAGGACATGATTGAGATGGTAAGACACTGACTGCTCTTCCCCAGCAGACTTACGGTAAATATCCTTTCTCTGGGCTCAGCTACTGTATATGCCAGACAACGTTCACTTTGCCTACGAGTCAGCAGTTACTCAACGCGTGTGTGTGTCTGTGAGTGTGTGGTAGTGTGTGCGCTCAACAATTTGGTCGGCAACAATAAAAAAAACAAATAAAATCAGGTGTACAAACACAGGCCAAATGAGAAGACACTTGGAACAGTGTGAAAATCCTCCTCTCTGCCTTTCTATTTGTCTGTCTGTCTGTTTGTTTGTTTGCCTCTCTGTCTGCATAGCTGGCGTCAGTCTCAAGGAGATCCTCCTTCTCTCTCCTGCTCCCTTTTTGTGGGCCGAGCTGGCAGACACAAGCAGATTTTCCTCCCTGAATAGCTGTTTTTATCTCTTTCTCCCTCCCTCTGTCCCACAGTCTCTTCCTCCCTCTATCTCTTTGGCTGAATGGCTGTCTGGACTGAGTTAAAGGTTTTTTTCGGGGGGGCTTCAGAGGCCTGATGTTGAGATATTTTGGCACGCTATCTATGAACTTACATACATTTAGGATCAGCGGCTTGAGTGAAAATCCCTCCTGGGTGTGTTCGTGTTAAAGCCCCAGCTAAGGTGCACTGCATCATAAAATGAACGAGTAAGCTGGAGATACGGAAGGATATATCGGGGTGTAGGGAGATTGGTTGTGTTTTTGCAGATAGGGGCCATGGATGCTGCAGGGTGGGGGGATGCTGAAGGAGCTCTCGACTCGCGTATGCAACCGAGACAGTGAGACGTACGGGGGCAGGGAGGGCTTTGTGCACCAGCCCTTTCCCACACTCCCTTCACCTTTTGTTGTATGGCAGCACCAGGGCTCTGACATGACGAATCGCTCTGCCTGCTTAACTGAGACGGTGGCGGTAGGAGAGTAACAGAAGTGAGGCGGAATGATGTCTGTATATGTGTAGAAATATATCAGCATATATACGTGTGTGTGTGTGTGTGTGTTTGTGCAGTCGTCCTTTGTCTCTGCCACCTGAAATCACCTCTCCCTCCCGTTCCCAGACTTGTAATTCTCCACAAGTTTGTCACCGATCTGGAGCTGAGAACTCGCTCAATGCTTCAAGCTCTAGATGAGCAGACTCCACAGTGGATGAGCCAGACAACAGCCACACACACACACACACACACACACACACTAACGCACATGCCTCTGCCCAAATGCCAGCACCAAGCTGTTGCCCATAAAGCGTTCAGGCTGTCACAATAGAGACATTACCACATGAGTGAGTGGCTTTGAATAGGGCTAAGGGTGTGTGTGTATATAGAGTGTGGTGGCCGAGGGGGAGTTCCTGGCAAGGCAGACGACCCTGTCATCACCTCTGAACCTTGTCAAACAAGTGATCGGCACCAGTGGCACATGCATGCACACACTTGTGCACGCTCCTGCTGCGTCGCCCGGTGTGCTTATCCAAGTTTGTAACTGTCCTTTATTAGAGAAGAAGCTCCGACGCTACACAATGTGTTTATTCGTTTGTGAGGGAGTAGCAAACAGATATAGGCTACCTGGTTAGAGAACCACTGTGGAGAAAGTGAAAAGCTGATCCAGGGAGGCCAAGCAGGGTGAGGAGGTGAAACTAGAGGTCAAAAGAGGAGGATAAACGGATGAAAGAAGGAATTCTTTTAAGATAGATTAAATGTTAGGAAGAAATCAGCGCTTCCTTGTGGAAATGAATGCACAGAAGGAGCGAGACAGATAAAGCTATGAGCACAAAGGCATAAGGAAACACATGACACATATCGAATGCTTGCTAGGCTACCGTCAGTCAGCTCTGTCAGCGAATTGTCACTGCATGTGTTTGTGCTGCCTTGAAATGTCATTATGCAAAACCAGTCTCTTCCACAAGGCATTGCAGGATGTGTGTGCGTGTGTGTTTGGGTGCATGCATGCATGTGTGTGGTGAAGGGAATGACAAGGGTTTAAGGGGCCGTGTCACTTTGTCGCCGCTGGAATGCATGACAGCAATGTTTTGTCACCGCATGGATGAATGCAGCATCATGGCAGCAGAAGAAGAAGAAGAGGAGAAAGAAGGAAGAAGCAAATGCAGAGGGAGGAGAAGAAAAGAGGAGTAGTAGTTTTTTCTTTCTTCCCCCCACACTCAATGAGGAAATTAGGTCAACCAAGTAAAGCCATTGCAGAGAACAAATCATCATCATAATTGGACCCTTAACAAATGTGTGGAGGTGGCTGCTTCACACACGCAAGAAAAAAAAAGCACAAAATCACACTTCTGTAGCTGTACACATGGCCAGGAGGGGGTAAAACAGAATTTCAGCATAAATCAGGGTATGTCTGACAGTTTTATAGCTCTTTCAGGAGCCTCATTTGGGATGGAAGCGTGATAGAAGAACGCTACTCGTGGCAAATATAATTGTGGTCACGATCTTTCCATAAATCACGGCGTGGTAACATTGCATTTTGCTTGGTGGCTGCTGGGGGGGGGGGGGGGGGGGGGGGAATTTCCAGTTCATCAGGTGACCTATGAGAAATCTTTATGCATTCTTTCATTTTTCTCACTGGGCATTCACAGCAGAGGAAAAATGCCAAATTAAATATGAAAATGGGCTTAAATTTCTAGACATTAAAATAGGCACTCAAATGTTAGAATCAAAGAAATAGTCTTACATTCAGAGGAATATGGTAATTCTCTCTCTTGCTGAGGGTTAGATGAGAAGACTGATACTACTCTCATGTCTGTACGGCCAAAAGATGAGTGAAAAGCCTGAAAACATAGAAATGGCGAGCCTGGCTCCATCCAGATGCAATAAAATTCTTATATTAGCACTTCTAGAGCTCGTCCTTGTTTATAGTCTTTATCCGGAGCTAAGCGTGCAAGCATGAGAGTGGCATCAGTCTTAACTCGTGGTAAGAAAGCCAGTGGGCAAATTTCTTTAACGCTAAATAAGAAGGGGAAAAAATGAGTTCAAATACATTAAATAAAGCCTCCTCTCAGTGTTCTCCTGCTTTAATGAACTGAATGGGTCAAATGAATCATGGGCCTCAGTTAACTGCTAGGAGCAATTTTCTACAAGCCCTGTGATTTGTTGGTGGTTTTTCACCACTTGTACATATGTAGGTTAAATTATAATGTATATTATAATGCATATTCTGTATCTGAATGCACATGCACACTCTCCTGAGAGGTGAAATGTCCCTGTAAAACTGCTGCTTTTCCCATCTGGGCCGAAGGTTTCACAACACGAGCTGTGTCAGTGGTCCGTGATAAAGAAGTGAGAGATTGGAAGGTTGACCTTGCTCACTCTCAGCTCCTCCTCACACATTTCTCATGACAATCTGCACACATTACTTATTCATGTTTAAAGACAGTCTGCTTGAGACATGCCAAAAGCCACAAACTCACCATAACACATGCAGCACAAAGCCCACACATACATGTGCTATAAGCTGAATAAATCTCCATAAAGTGTCAGATTGAGATCTGTTGTGCATGTCAGCGTTGTCTGCTGCTGTTAGCATCCAAAGGAACGACATCGACAACTGGGCAAAGACAGAGAGAGAGAGAGAGAGAGAGAGAGAGAGAGAGAGAGAGAGAGAGAGAGAGAGAGAGAGAGAGAGAGAGAGAGACAGCCTGGTGTCACTTATCAAAATAATTGACAATATTTTCTACAGTGAGATGGAAGTGCCTGTCAGTGTTATCCAGACTTTGGATTCCAACAACTGGATCAGTAATGAGAGAGGAGAGCTGCCTTTGTTTTGGTTTGTTCTGGCAAGGCCTGTTGGTTCTGGGCTTTTTTGAAACAACAAATCCTTGAATGACTCTCTCACCTGAATGTGGGCAGGATGTGAATCACTTCAGTCCCTGAATGTGGAATATTTTTCACTTTGGCTGGAGGTCATTGTTAAACTAGCTGCATTCCTCTCTAACAGTGTCACTCCTGCAGTTTCAGATGTCAACTGATTGCATTTGTTCTGCATATAACTGAGATACACATCAGATCCAAACTTATCCTTGCACAAATGCACGTTCTTTAAAATGATCCACAAAGTTAGAAAGAAGTTTGCTTTTGCTGCGTCATTTATATCCTCCACGGCTTTTCAGTGTGACAGCTTTGGAAGGAATAGATTCATTTTTTATGTCCTTGAAGCACTGACAAATGAATGACGGCGTTGTTGCTAACATTCTGTGCGGCTAAATCTTTTGATCAGATGTTTATTTTTTTGCAGTGTAATCTAGTCTCCGCAGGCCTCTACATCACCCCCGGAGCCAGGCGGCTGATTGACAGGCCTTGGCTGACTGGACCCTCCTTCCCAGCTTCTCCTCCTCCTCTCCCTCTCTCTCTCCTTGCCTGCCCTCTCCTCTGCTCCCTCTCTCCTCAATCGCAAGGCTGCGCTCAACGACTCGACACCGCCAACAGGGATGCAGCGAGGGCGCAGCGCAGCCTGAAAAATGGCACCACCACGCGTCCTGTGGATCTATCCATCCCTCTCCCTCCTGTCCTCCCTGCTTCTTTTTCACGCGTTGTCGCCGTGCCGAGCCTTACGGAATTACCCGGAGAATGAAGGTGAGTGAAGCCACCTTCAAGTGTGGAGTTGGATGACTTTGGCGGTGCGCTGTTGTTGAAAGGCGGACCAGGGGAGCTCCACATCACCCATCCCGCGGTTCCCACTTTGCCGGGAAAAAAGGAGCGGAGCGCAGCGGCGGAGACTCCCGTTAAGTGCTCGGCTCTGGTTATGAATCATGCATAGAGAAAAAGCGGAGAAAGGGGAGTGAGAGAGGCCAAAAAAAAAGTGTTCGTCACGTTTTTCTTTTCCCGACATTAAAATTGTATGACAGATACACACGGGCAGACCTTGGCACAGCAGAGAAGGCTGAGGTCGACGTTTCACTTTGTGACATCGGGAAATCCTTCTCCTGTGCATGTTATGAATCGGTTCTTGCGTTAAAGTAGCTCAACTTATTATGATTATGCCAAAACAACATTGACATCTCTGTCCCAATCCTTCTTAATTACTGATATCTCCACGATTACGCACTGATAAATGCTGTTTTTATCTGGAGCCTCCTGCTTCTGTCTGCAAATGAGGAGCAGCAATTACATTAAATTTGTCACACGCTGCTGCTGAGCCTCTCTCAGTTATTGTATTAACATCGATGCTCAGCCTGAAATGAGCCAATGAATTTACTTACTAACTACTCCTGACTGCTTGGTGGAATGAAACATGGGAGCCTGTTTAATGGGAAGTTAAAAAAAATGCAGAAACCCCACTGTGCACAAGTTGTAATTAGTTTATGGAGTAAGTTATCTGAACAGAATTGGAAAGTGTTTGTCTGACTGGGGATGATGCAGCTGTCATTTCTGTGAATCATTCCATTCAGTTTCCCCCTGAAAAAGGCTCCAGTCAGTCATGTTTTGAAGCTCAACAAAGCTTTCCATCTCCATGATTTGTCTTTCATTGACATTTTCTCAGTTTTTCCTCAATCACTGCCACACAGACTTTTAACTCCAGGCTCACACAAGACAGATGAAACAGTGGGATGATTCGGTCACACCATGACAGGCCCCACTAAGGTTTTTAATCGGACCTCCTGTTTCTGGCTGACTTAACTGTATAAGCTGTGTGTACATCACCCTGAATGTATGTCACAGCCCCGAGGAGCTCACACAGAACAAAGGCTCTGGAGGTATAGATAGGCAGCCGGAGAGTCAGGAGAGAGCAGAGGAGGAGGAGGAGTGTTCTAACAGCCGGAGACAATGCATGTGAGGGAGACACTAACACACTGCTGAAATATTCATTGAAATGAGCATGAATGATGAAACCAACTGGAAGCCAAAGGAAACTCCTGTTGATTTAGATAAACGCGCAGAGGCATGTGAGGTGCTGCGGATGTTTGTGCTCCGATCATGTTGTATTTGAGGATTTTTGAGGTGACCGACGGGTCAGATGAGGTTCTCATTTGCTAATACACACTTTCCAAACAGTGATCCAGATAGTGTGTGTGTGTGTGTGTGTGACTCATTTGGTGTTTTATCCTCCAGTTCAATCCCTGCTGTTTTAGTTTATTGCCATAATTGGCACCTTAAGCCCACTGCCCAGCTTGTGTGTACGTGTGTGTGTGTGCCAAAGGGACAGTGATCCAATGAAGACATTTTTGTCAACCACTCCATGCTCTGCTTTTACCTTTCGGCCTGCCAGTTTTCCTGCTGAGACCACACGCTCAGCTGGGGGATTGCGCTTCTTTGTGCCAGTGTGTGTGTCTGCCTCTTTGTCAGTGTGTGTGCACCTTGTTTTTGCCTATAAGTGTGCATATTCTCCACCCACGCATCTCGGTAGTCGTGTTATTCCAGGAAATCCTCCCTCTGAGTCTGTCTAGTAGCAGAAGCGAGGCTGTCATAAAAGCAGAGATACGACTCTCAAGGCTCAATTAAGAACACAGTCCTTTGATGGAGTCTGATACTGTTAGCAGGAAAACAGTGTTAAGCTGTCAACAAGCTTAGTTTACTACCAGAGCTATTGATCTGCTCCAAAATTGTTTGGCATTTACAAGAAACTCAGCTGTGAGGGCGGACCGACGGTACGGAGTGCTTCAGCTGAATTGACAGAATTGCTTGAAATTGTTGCCATAATTGCTCCTGCACCAGCAACACGGTGGAAATGGGCTCATTCATAAGTTGCTGGAAACCACTGTGAAGGTCTTTGTTATCAACGGTAATGGGAAGGAGAGGAGTGGGTGACTTTTAGTGCACCAGCAGAGGGAGCCCAACACAGCCTCTGTCTGGACCCTGAGGGCAAACTGATGTAACAGCAGGGTGGATGCTCACAGGTCTCCCCTTGGTTCCTTTTTGTCGTTCTGTCTTCATCCCTTCCTTACTTTCCATCTGTGTTTTCTTTCTGTTTGTTGTTGCTTCGCACCTACTTCCCCTTGTACTTTTTTTTTTTACCGCATCCTCCTTGTGCAGAATTGTGCCGGGGAAAAGAGCAGACTATTTCTATTTTTGTGCCCTCCCACTGTCTCTAAATTTACCTCCTCAATCCTCGAAAATATGGCGCCGTGTGTTTCCTTCTGCCTCATATGGATGTTGATTAGGAGTACGCTAATAGGGGCAAATGAAAGATTAGATTCCAAATTCTGGCTTAAATCCCTGTGCAAATGGATATGCAATTGCATTAATGAGTAGGAGGGTGGGAGAAAACATCAAAACGTGGAAAAAATGTGACTCATCTGCGGTTTACGGTAATCTGTAAACGGTCTTGGAAATACGACCCACTTTGAGCTTTTCACTGACCTTAGGGTGCTGAGGGAAATTGCCGTATTACTTCTTAAGGTTAACATGCGGGTGAGCAGTTAGTGCAGAGGGAAGCATATGTAAAGCATGCCCTCTACTTAGACACACACACACACGCCTTATGATTCACACAAGATCCTGACTGCGGTATAATGTTGGGTCAAAGGCCTCATCTGGTTTAATTGCTTTAATCTATAATGGCTGCTTGTAGTTATCGGCAAAGCCATACTTCAAGACGTGTGTGTGAGTCCAAGAGATTGCTCTGCTCCCATGTAACAACCATGACCTTGGACTGAAGAGGATATAGATCTCGGCTCTCATCAGAGAGCAGCATCAAGCGCGAGCACCCTCCTGTTTCTCTTCTCTACCTCCACTCCGATCGCTCCCTAATCCCTTTCTTTTATAGCTGCCCTCCTCTGTTTTCTATCAGCCTCCCTTGTGTCTTCCATCTCCCTCTCCTTGGTTGCTTCTATTCTGTTTGTCTTCTTCTTCGCTGACCTCCAATGCAACAGTAGGACAAGATCTGGGAGCCACTGGATATTTTCTGTAATGAGGTACAGCTCCTATATCTGCTTACCACAGGCCCATGCACTAGCACGAATGGATGCACATGCACAGCCACACACACTCTCCCACGTACACTTTATCCTATCTTAATGTATGGCTGGGGGGCAGTTTGGTGGTCTCAGTCCAGAGAATAGTGTCACATATTCCGGGGGGCTGCTTGATAGATAGGGTTATAAATACAACCCAGTGACAGAGAATGATTCTGCTGTGAGGGCTTCACCTCATGGATTCATTGTGTGTGTGTGTGTGTGTGTGTTAATGTGTGTGTGTTTGTGTGTGTGCGAGAGAGAGAGAGAGAAACCGTGAGCGAGCGACAAGGGAGGAAAGACTGAAATTATAAATAAAAGGCAAATCCACAAGAGAAAATCTGTGAGACAAAACAAAAGTGATAAGGAGTAGAAGAAGAACAAAGACAGTTCGAAATAAACTGAATAGCTCAACCCCTTCTCTGTTCTCTGATGTGTCCATAAGTGCACCCACAGAGCCTTTGTGCTGTTTTTAATGGTAGTCAGCGGTTGCTAAATATGCCTTCGTGTTCAACCCTGCCGATTCAGATTATTTCATTTGTGTTTCTTATTCTGTTTTGGTGTGTTGAAAGTAGTGGAGGTGACGCATTTTTGGTTGCTTTTTTGCCGACGGGTAAATGAGAAAACCAGTCTTAAGATGTCTGTGTTGTAACTATGAAGCGATAATCAGAAGGTGGTTGGCTGAGCAAAAAGACTCATCAAAGTCCCATCGTCATTTTGAGGTCGGTATGTTGAGCCCAAAAGTAGTGTCACACATAGCTCAACATTAAGCGGATGGTTCATCTTTTAAACAAGACATAAAATCGTCATTAATGACCGCCATCAGTCAACCACAACATTAAAACACCAACAACTGAAGTGAGTACAGTGGTCATCACTGTTCTGCTGGGAAACCTTGGGTACTGGCACTCGTGTGCATCCTACTGCGACACGTAGCATCCATGTAAGCATTGTTGCAGACCATAACAATGGTATTTCCCAATGACTATGGCTTGAGGAACAAGACAAAGAGCTCAAAGTGTTGATCAGCATCCAAACTCACCATATCCCATTCCCATAGAGCACTGCAGATGTTCCAGAGTCCAACATCACAGTACACCTTGAGAGATAACATTGGTCATGGCTTGATTACTTAGAGCTGTTCTGTTGGCACAAAGGGAATGTACAAAACATTAGACAGGTGGTTTCAATGTTGTGGTTGATTATACTATGCTCAGTTTTGTATTTACGACACAACCATCACTGTGGTATGTGTCCTTATCTTACTCTCAGCCTCAAATGGAAAATGAATTCTTAAAAACTATTCCTTTAAAGTGAAAAAAAAAATCATGGTAACCCAGAAGTTAACATAGTAACAATTAAGAAACAGTTCAAACAAGAAAGCAACACACGCAAGATTGCAAAATGCAATATGTCAATATTAGTTAAGTCACTGTTATTTATACAGCACATTTAAAGTAGCAGCTGCTAAGCCAAAGTAGAGAGATAAGATTTATGAATTTCCCTCATGAGTTTGAACATTAAGGTTAAGACAACACAGTGTTGTTTGTTATAGAAATTTACCTGACTAAATTAAATAAACGTAACTATCACTGCATCATTGATGCCACAATTCCACTGATTTCATCCATTTTTTTTTACTTTGCAGCATGTGTTTACATTCATTTTACATCCTCCCAGACATTGATATACAGACAAACTTACTTTTTACTGGCCGTGTTATTTCAGCTCCCACCATAACGGTGAATAGGGGTGTGTCTTGTGTGCTACAGTTGAACTTGGACAGTTTTTAGGCCTGAATGATTCCCGTCAGATGCTGAGTTCATTAATGTCAGAGGCAGCCTTCCCTCGGTGTGTGATGTCTGATGGCTGTAGTAAAGTTTGGGCATAAGTGGTCTCCTTCCTCCCTCAGCACCACCGCGTCTGCTGACCCCTTCCCCCTCCGAACAGGCCCTTAACTGCCGGTCAAATCACTGATCACTGGGCCTTGACCGGTGTCTGCTCTGACCTTTTTTGGCTAAATTGAATTTGGTTGTTTCCTTACCTCCACCCATTTCTCTCGCTCTGTTTCTCCTGTTGTTTGTTCTTTGGTCCCGACTTGTGCTTCGGCTGAAAGGCTGCCTTAGCCTGTTTTAAAAACCAATTGGGTCAACTGTAGATATTGTTGTATATATGTATACATATATAAATGTCTTTATTTACAATTGTATTTATAGTTGTAGTTAATGTTTAATGACCAATTTTATGTTTTCCTCTGCTGGTGAGTAGCTCTGAAGGTATTGTGAGAAAACTGGAATGATGTCAGAAAACGTACAAGCAGATGTTCTTTGAAAGAAGTAGTCAAGTGAACTTTGGACAAATGCCCCCGTAGCTATTAAGGCTTCACCTTGAAAAGCACCATGAACATTATAACAGCTATTCAGAGCAGCACAGGCAGAAGCAGCATGGCATTGTGGAGCTGCAGCAGTGGATAGTTGCTTGTACAAAGTGTGCCATCGACTGTTGATGCTAGCAAGTTGTTTTAGTTGCCAACACTTGGCCAAACCTGTGAAAATCAGTGGTAAACAATCTATTTTGTAATTTGATGTATTTTTACAGCTTTTCAGATTCCTTGCAAGCCATAAATGAGAATATGTTTTGTTCTTTCTGAACACTTTGCAGAGAATTTGGATGATTTGTAGAGCAGTGCCTATGGGTTTTGTAGCGATTTGTTAGCTAAGGAACAGTTTATCTGTTGTTTTGGGGCATTTTGCTAGAATAATTAGCTCACGAACATCCTTCCTTCCTCATACATTTTAACTGCAGTTTAGTTATGCTCGTTCTGTCTCCATTTATAAGTTATTGGTGGCTAAATAGGTGTAATCATTTTAAATTTAATGTAATGGAGGCACCGGGGCAGACAAACAAGCTGTTAGGCAGACTTTTACTGTAGGTGTGTATGTGTATATAATATTGAGTGCATCAGCTGCAGAAACCTAAGTACACTTTTATCTGACTTGTGATTTCCCATCCACTGCTGAGGCTCACTCCTGAGGTTCCAGGCCAATTTACCCTCCTGTAACCACCACTGTGTGACAGCTGCACGTGTGTTTGCACTCTTGGCTTAAGAGTGAAGAGGGCACGAAAAGGTCAAGGAGAGCAACTAAAGAGAGTAATATGCATTTGCAGCGGGAGAATTTAGAGGCTTTCCTGTGTTCTAAAAAATCCACCTCTCTTTCTCTTTATACATGGACTGGTTAAATGCAGCTCTTTAAATGAATGGTGGGATGCCGTCACAGTTTGTGTTTTGGTGGAGGTGCATGTGCAGAGACGTACGTGTCTGGTTGGTATTGCAGGGTATTCCCAATTCTCAAGGTCTGTATGTGCATGTGTGTGTGTGTGTGCACATCATTATGGTTGTGTGTGTTTGCTGTTCCTTGGCCTTGATGAGTTAGTGGGCATACTGGTGGAAGAGGCTTATTAAAAAACAAGTGTCTGGATCTGACTGGATGTCACAGTTCAACACTGTAAGCACTCAACCAGCATACACAGACAACCCATGCAAACACACACACACACACACACCACACACGCCACACACATAGACTTCAGAGCCTCTTCAAGCGACAAACTAGGGCAGTGCTCCTGTCACAGTCTGTCAGAATATCATCTTTTCTGTCCTGCTAGTGCTGCCAGTGTATGAAAGAGCATAGTAGGCTAATGTGCCTTCTGCTACAGTGGAAGTCCAAAAGTGCAAGCTCAACCGGCGACAGTTCATCACATACATGAATATTTTTATAAACATTTCAAGCATTGTGCACCATCTGCCTTTTAGATTGCTGCCTTTTCTCATATGCATCAGAAGAACACTAAAATGACTGCACTGGAAAAACATCTTCGAAGCAATCATTGCATTTTGACTGCCTTGTAGAAAGCTGTTATCTTGACACGTATTTTCACCTGCTGTTATTCTGGAAAGTCCTGCCTCACAGTTTGCACACACAGTGAGAGTCTTTGGTAAATAATGTAGGTGTTTTGCTCTTTGTCAGGTTTCATTTTACTGCAGAAGGTTTGTCTGGTTGATCTGAGTAGGCTTGGGTGTTTGTATCCATTTAACAAAGAGATGAAGACAGAGTGGATGGATGTCATGTCTTTGTTTGACAGACATGAAGGTTTTCATGTCTTTTAGTAATTGCCAACGTCAAATGGCACTAATCCCAGTTTATTTTACTCAATGTGCCTTGCTGTAAAGTGTCTTAAACTGCCATTTCAAACCATAATATTATGTGAATCATACATGATTATAGTCCAGATGTCTGATTGTCCGTGTCATCCTTTGATTCCTCCTCATTCCCTGCCAATTTCCTGTTATTTCTGTAGCAAATAAGGCACCAGTTGAATATTTACTTACTTTACTTTGTGGCTTCCTGGATGCTGCTGCATTTCTGCTCTGTTGGATTTTGGTTTTTCCATCTTATCTCAAGGGATGCAACAGGCTGTAATCAGTTAAGCCTTTGGCATTTCTGGAGTCTGGCTTTTCACTTTCACTTGGCTGTGTGTAGAACAAGCACAGACAGAACGGGATCAGAAGCCTCAATATGAGTTGTGTTGAAAGACGATTTTCATTGGATCAGACTTGTTTATACAAAGTAATTCATGTCAAAACAAGAGCAAATGAATCTAATCCATCACATTTTTATTAATTTTTAGGGACCAATTTAAATGCAAATTAAGTTATGATTTCTATTATTTTGATAGACTCCTTTTTATCATTTAATTTGTGTACTTAAGGCCAGACAACCGATGATTCAGACACCAACCATTTAACCATGCATGTTAAATAGCTAATTGAATCTTATTTGTTTTTGCAGAACCAGCTTTTACCTTCAGTTATCTGTTCCAATCTATCACCGCCATTTGAATAGTTACGGGCTCCTGCAAACTAATCTGGGATGATGCTGAACATAACTGATTTTAATCAAGCGAAATTCAGTCCAGCTCAAAGTGGAATTTAATTTTGTGCTTGTTTGAAGTGTAGTGGATCAACATAACATATTTGGGAGAATGGGCAGAGAGAAGGCAGGGGCAATTGAACTGAATCAAAGGAAGAATTAGGATTAGAATTTAAATTTAAAAACATTGAATTATTCATAGATACATTCAGCTTGCAGACGGCTATCACAGTCAAGGAATAATAACGTTTCCCTCTCGTGCTTGACTCCACCTCCTCCCAAAAGAAAATATCTCAACATAAAAACATGAAATTAAAAATACGGCAGGATTGGATATTCCAGCTTCAGGGGAAACACATCCTACTACTTAACAGCACATAATATTCCATGAATGTTGTAAAGTCTAAATGCTTCATATAAAACTCAGTGTATACAGTTATGAAGGGGAGTACTCTTTAATTATAGGGTTAATACAGACTTTAGTGGGGAAGTTGATGATATAATGTCTTGGTGTGGCTGATACATAAAAATAGATTTTAGATGGCATTGAACCATGGAAAGCTGCCTTCACTGCTGCTGATTTACTGTCAACATACATGCAAATGTGCTACCTAACCTTACCTAACCTGACTGATTAATGCCATCCATTCATTCCTCCAGAAGTGGAGGAATGAATTAAAGCACCTATGAGGGAAAAGCAGAGTCTGTGTATACATAGAAGCGAAATCATGAGATTAAAAAGTTATGAAGGATATACAGTAACACTCAGCTTCAATCAAACGACATTAACGGAGGATGTGAGTGCAGATAGGGAGAGAAAACGAGACGACTGATTGAGAGCCTCTGGTGGTTTGTGGATGAGTGGAGAGAGGACTGATGAAAGGCAGCACATGAAGCAAATCCTGGTACGGTGCCAGTTTGTTCCTAAAGTTCAGGGCTCAAGTCTTCCCACTCCTTCATCCTGCTCTCCGTCAGCTCATTTGTTGCCCTGACAACGCTCTCACTCGTTGAACTGCACTCTCAGTGGAGTGGAAGCAGAGGAAGGTCTGAGTGTGTGTGGCGGGACTAATACTGACAGACTGGGAGTGTGTGTGAGTGTGTTTGTGCTAGTACAGTGTTGTAAAGCTGTCTTATTTGTTGCATCTGCTGCAGAGCTTTGTCCTGCAAGAAAGGTGGATTTTGCATTTCTTGTTCACATTTGCAGCATTACTGATTTGTTCATGAACTTAAAGGAGTAGTTCAACATTTTAGGGTACCCGTTTCTGCATTTTTCAGCCTTATGCTACTGGTAATTGAGTTGCAAATTTCTGTGCATAATGTGACTGCACAAAGAAACACATTACTGTCCTCACCAATAAAACAGTACTGTAGATTTCTTTGCAGAAGTAATTTATTGTCTTTCATTTTGACACTAGAAACAACATGATCTTCGAGTGCTATTGCCATAATTAAGAGGAAAATGGGAAGCAGTTGTTGCTAAATTCTATCACACCTGACACAGAATTCAAAAATGAACTGATTTCAGCTGTGTTTAAGTGTTTTCAGCGTTCTCGGTGGTGTCATCTTTAGCTCTCGCCTGTCATTAGCGCTCAAATTGACAGAATTTTAACAGACTCATCTTTGGGAGTCATAATTTTCTTCTCTTTGTGACTTCTCTTTTTAAAATGTCATATTTTATGACATCTTTATCCAATAACGAGATATTTGTAACACAGTCTGTCAGAGGGCCTTGGGTTTTAATTTTTTTTTATGTCGTATTGGTTATGTGATGCTCCAAGAGAGAAAAAATGATGCAGGATATTTGCAACTGCTTCTGCCTGTCTCCACACAAAAGAAGGCACAAACTGTCACACGTTAATGTATTTGTATGTCTCTAGCCCACTAAAATAAAACCCTTTTACTTCTCAAGCCCTCCTGAGGTGCCTGGAGCTGGATTTCTAAGCTGTTTTTCTGATTTGTAATTCTTGTGGCCTCCTTAATCATTATTTCCTTTTATGAGCGGCGGTGGTTTGAGGGATACCAGCAGCGTTCCTATCACTATACTCTTTTACAGAAGCTAATCATGTGGACTGATGATTTAAACTGAGAGTTTCATTTTGATACAGGCGTTAGAGAGGCTCCAACTGTGAGTCCACCTAACACCACAACGGGCCCCAGAATAGCTCCTCCAACTCTACACCTTCATGTTTCGCTAAAGTGAGTGGGATCAGTCTTCTCACGTAACTGTCAGCAAGAAAGCGAGTAAGCTGCAGAGCATGCATCTTAATCACGAAATAAAGCTTGTTTATGGATATGAATGCATGCCTCTGTACAGCAGAGAACTTATTATTGGAACTTATTATCATTTTGATTATTTCTTGTTTTTTTTGTCCTCCTGGGTGTGCTGGGCTTAACTGAAAAAACCCAGCGAATAAACAAATTCAGTCGGGTTTATTTTGAATAGCAATAAAAAGGTGAACATCAGGTTGAAAAAAAAAGATGGAAAATCAGGGTGAAAATTAGACTTTGAAGAAGCACTGTTTACAACACAACCACTGCTGTGCCGCAGTTTATCTTAAAAGGAATGATCAGCATCTCATTTGCATTTCCGTCCAATTTCTCTGTTTGTCACTAGAGGACCTTGATTACCGTAAACTGGGATCAGCATTTTCTCGCAGCGAGAAAAACAACTTCTTGGTGTGTGGGGACACTCACTGAAAGTTGAGTCTCTAGCTGCAGGAAAAATAGGAATAGAACCTGCATGAAATTTAGTTTTTAACTGATCTAGTTCTTAAAAAGGGTTTTGTATTTGAAGAAAAAAGCAAAACAATGAGCTGCCAGTATGTTGAATGTCGTGTCAGCGTATCCTCTCAACATCTGCTTCATCTACCAATTTCAGTTTATTGGTTGTGTTCTGAGATGAAAAGATCTTATGAACGCATTATGTAGTCACATATTGTACTCTGTATCGAGTCTTTGCGCTGGTCTTTTTGTGCAGCCTTTTTCATTGTGGCACATTCTTAAAGTGTGTGTGTCAGTTTTGTGTAGTGACTCGATGTGTGCGCGCCCCGGTCTCTTTGTGCGCCAGTCTGGCTGTTGGCAGCGCTGTTTGATTCTTGGCAGGTGGCTCACAGCTTCTTGCAGCCCAGCTGAAGCAGTGGATACCGTCCAGCGAGAGAGAGGCAGAGAGACGTAAAGAGAGACAGAGAAGAAAAAAGAGAAGAAGCCGGAGAGGGACAGACACCCCAGAGGGAGGAAGCAGGAGTGCGAAGAAAAATAGACAGACACGGAAAGACATGAAGAGACAAAGAGATGTTTTTATGTTTACTTCACATGGCTCTATAAGTAGCTTCAGCATATTATGGCATTTGTACAGGAATTTCTGATTCATAAGCTAACACCTTCCGCCGCCACCTTCTCCTCATCTTTCACTCTCACAATGTAAGCCTCACAGTTTGGAGCTGGAAATCAATAAGACAGCTTGTCTCTCTGTAACCAAACAACCCTCACAGTGATCAGGACACACGTGCATGTCTGTAGATGTGTGTATTTGTGCTCTAAGCTAACATCAGAGCAACATTTGAATTAACATCACTATAAAAAACTGTATTTGCAGCTAGAAAGTCTGTAAAAAGCCTTGATCATTGATATAGTTTGCAGACAAAGTGATATTTCCAAGATGTGACGTGTCATGTGTAGCCGTTTACTAACCAGTGAATTGTGTGTCTGAATGTGTGTGCGTTCAAGAGAGAGACTGGTCATTAGATCGAACATGAGCCTAGTCTGAGTGACTGAGTGATGAGCTTGGTGTTTTATTCTGGGCCAAGCAGGCCTGGCCCAGGCTTAGATTTCACACACACATAATTTCGCCAATTCCCTTGAGAAAGACAAGAGAAAGAAGAGGAAGACAGGGTGAGAGCATTTAGAGATGGATGGACAGAAAGACAGAGGTGTGGCTTCATGTTTGCTTGAGGAAGAATGCTACATTTTTCTCACAATTTCTCTGTTTTCTCCTCGTCTTTAGCACACACTCAGATACACACAGAGATACTGCCTGTGTCAGCAGACAGGAAACTAAAGCTGATACATAATTGATGAGTCCAGCCATTGATTACAAGTAATAAGTGGTATTGACAGGAGGTGTGAGGAGAAGAGAAAAAGTGTTGATATGTAGCTTCATGTATGTGTACGTTTTCCCAGCGGGCTGCAAAATGGCTTTAGAATGTGTAATGACTTCGGTAACACATTAGCTTCGTAGACATTTTTAAGATAAGAAGAGGAAACGCAGTGACTGCAAAAATTCCCCCCAAATTTATTTTTTTAAACTGAACTCAGGAAGTTTTGGTTTTATTTATTCAGGTTTTCAAGTCTCAGTGAGATTTCTACCCTGACACAGGAGGGGGTGGAATTTCATTCATGGCGCGTACAATTTTGGAGTACAAGAAACAGCAAAAAGTTCTAAAAAAATCTGGAAATCTCTTTTTCTGCTGAGAGTTAGATGAAAAAAATCAACACTGCCGTCATGTTTGTGTGTCAAGCACAGAGCTGGAGCGTGATTAGCCTGAATGATAACTTTCTGTAGATAGGCCAAACAAATGAGATATAAGTAGAGTTTCAAAAGTGATGGAGTGCAAGGCTAGCTTCAACCACACAGCAGTTTTTACAGCTAACTGTCAGGTAGAAAGAGATTCACATATTCCCCAAAGTATTGAGCTTTTTTTTTTTTTTTTTTTTAAATCCGCACCAAATGTCTTTCCGAATGTGAAATGCAGCAGAGAAAGGCTCTAGGGAGTTGCCAATGTTATAAATTGAGGTGAAAATTTGGGTTTATTCTAGTGGTTTATTGAGAAAACTTTATAAACACACAGAAAAGAGAGGAAAAAGGAGGAAGGAACACTGCAGGAAAATGTCAGTGACTTTGAGATAAGTTCAGACCATACGCAGACACTCAGTGCACACGATAGTAACGAGTTAACAGCTAATGTGGTTATTCCAAAAAAACTGAGTGCTCGAAGTGAATGAAAACAGTTCAGCAGTCAAATTCACAGAAATTACATGAAGTAAACAACGGCGAAAAGTAATAAAAAGTAATATTGGTAATAGCTATTTTGGTCCACTGGGCAAAATGTGCTGTTTTTACTGATGGTGTTGAAAATTGTGAGATGCTAGCTTAGTTTTGGGGTGGGACTGGTCTCCTTAGCAACACTAAAAAGAACTGATGCATTGTGTTTAGTGTTTGCATGGGATTATTTGAACCCAAAGTAGGATGTTCTAAACCGAACCAAGTAGTTTCAGTGCCTAAATTTTGTATTGTTGTCATTCAAAACAGGCAAACTGTGACTGAAACTGACAGAAAATGCTGTCTGAAAATGAAAGTAAACAGCACAAAGCAGTTGTCGTCTATGGGACACAAACCTCAGGCTCTGGGGGAAAATCTTGTTGATTATGCCACCTACACCCCTTCAGGCTCTTTTTGTCCTGACTGTATTCCCTTATAGATGCACATATGAACAGCATGGACATTTGAATGTTGTTATACTACTTGTAAGACTGTTTTATACATGTGCAGTAGGTCATATCTATGTATTCAGTGCACCAGTCTGTGATGTTTAGTTGTAGACACATATTTGGGCTACATGTGGACATGTGTGGACTCTTGGCTAGAAATGTAGGCATCTCACAATTTTACAGCCTTTACAGTGAAACTGACACGTTTACATGCTGTGGACCAACGCAGCTATTGCACATTCGGAGTAAGACAGTGCTGTGAAAATTCACATCCACAGAACACATCATCTGCAATCTACAGCTGGAGGTCTGATCTGTGGTCTGGGCCAGTTTCCTTAGTAGAAAGCAATTCCTGAGAAAAATGACCACAGTCAGCCCTCTGCATTTTTCACACAGAGTAACTTGGTCTTTGTTTCAGGGGAGACACACTGAAGTTTCATTTAAGCTGAGTTATTTTAAAATGCAGTCACTTAATATTCCATTCACCTCAGTGACAGGTATTTTAGGACTTTGACAGAGAAACAATATCCCAAGAAAAAATGCTTTTTGTAATTTGGGTGAATTCTCTCTTTGAAAACTGTCAAGGCTGCACTTACTATGCTCTCTGTGAAATGCATTAAACAGTGTTACACTAAGTGAATCAGAGTGAATATCATTTTTGTAACTTGATGCATTTGAAAATCCTAAAGTCCCCAAACCTTGTTGATAGGTGGCTTTTATCCCTACTCAGAGATATAAGTGTGTGTGGAAAAAAAAACGTGTGTGCGTCTCTCCGTTGGGTCCTGAAATCATATATTATTATACTATTATGTTCCATTTCTGTACGCCACTCAAAAGCCCATGAACTGAGGAAAGCAGTCTAAATGGTCTTTAGTTTCTCTGAATACACACACAGGCTCTGACCTTTAGCTGCACAGCACCTCTCCTCCACCGCCTCTGTCTCATCCCTCTCATTTAATCTATGTCTCCCTCACCTCGGCTCCGCTGTGCAGCGTCTCGTTCTCTGCTTCATTATACCGTGTGCACTATTTTCTCAGTGGCTTTTTTCCCCCCCTCTCTCTTGCTTAGACACCGCTTTTGTGCGACTTTGCGCAGACACACGCAGATATGTGTGTGCACATACACACACACGCTAATACAGCATGACATGCCTCCCCGCTGTCACGGTGTGCTGAGCTGAGGAGAACGGCTGGGATTCAGCTAGGGCTGGTGAACAGCGTGAGCACGAGAAGAAGAGAAAGAGAGGAAAAGATAGGAAATGAGGAGGTTGGACCAATTTTACAGTCCCTTTGTTATACCTAGCAGCAGTATGGATACACAGAGGGGCTTGTAAACAGACACTTTCAACCCACGATTCAGTGATTAATCGTATTTGCATTCAGAAGAGCAAACTTTCTAGTACAACTAAATAGTTTTTCCAGGTCAGTGCTGCTACCTTATACAAATTGGAGGAAAAAAAAAATGATGTAGTCAGTGTAAATTGTGTCAGGTCAACAATGCACACGTCTGATCTGGGATCTGTGGATTGAAAGCAAAGACTTCAACCTGCAAGAGCCACAATGAGTGTGTGACTGAGAAAGGAGAAGAAAGAGAGAAGCAGCAGTCTCTGCAGATGGATGCTGATTAAATATTGATAGTCAGCCGTGTTGAAGGCTTGATTAGGACATGAGTGAGCCAAGCCTGAGCAGGCCCACACACCTACGCATGCAGTAAGAACTGACAAACACACACAGGTGGAGAACCTTCCTCCACACTCTGAGCAGGTTTTCATTATGCCTCCTGCTGGTCGACCTGCCACTTCCTCCCCTCACTTCTCACTCTCACCTTTGTGCATCCGTCCTCCACTTCCTCCCGTCACGCAGAGATCACACGCTAGAAACAACATGTGCAAATCAGAGTGGAATGTATACACTCATTATTCTGTTGCACTTTGTCCTTCATGCAGTTCGCCAATTAAAGTGATAATCCAACAAAATCCTCAAAGTGTTAACTATGGATTTCCATACAATTCGAGCTAAAGGATCACAACTCTGGCAACCTAACATCAATTCTGTGTCTGTTTGTGGACTTAATGAGGTCATGCATGGAAGTTAAGACCAAAGCAGTGTACTTAACCACCTCTCATTTCACAATTTCAAACATACTGAGAATACAAATGAACACCAGAGTAGCTGATTATTGTGGTTTGAAGTTTTCTTTAACTTTTTGATACGTTTTATGTGCCAAGTTGCATTTGTCACTGTGACAGGGTTCCATTCACCTTAAAGAACACTAACTTCAGATGTTTAACCACCACTTTTCAAGCCCTGGAGGCTGAAACTCAAAAGAGAGGTTTTGGATTGGATGTGGAGTATCACTTTAATGTCTAAAAAGTCAAATTTAACTGTAAAATATAGTTTCTCCTCCGCATCTTGATGCCGTTTCACTGACTGACTTTGAGTCCCCTTGAACCATAACAGCTGCAGCACAACCACAGTAATCTTACAGTTGAAATTATAGGTTTACCCACTCCTTGTGATTCCACTGTTAGTGTACTCCAACAAAACAAAAGACACACTTGTATGAAACATGAAAACATCTTGGGAGTTTCTCTGCGGAAGGTTCACAATGCAACATGATGTTATGCGATACATTCAAGAGAGAAACACACCACATTTTAACTGGAAAGTATTATCCTTTCCTTCAGGGAAACAAGGATTGAGAAAGGAAATGCCTTGGAAACAATCTGTCTTTGTGTGTTAACTTGTTTGTTCTTTGTCTCTCTGTGTTGCAGTTACATTGCTGGACTCCATGTCAGCCTTGGCCGACCTCGGCTGGGAGGCTTATCCTAATGAGGGGGTGAGTATCTGCAGCACAGCACACACACAAACAAACACAAACCATCCTGTCTTCATGCTGAAGCTGACACTAAAAGCATAAATCTGATCAGAACTAGCAGGTTGTGTTGACATGCTTTATTTTCGGGGAACAGGCAGCGACTCAGAGTTAGCAGCAGCACTGGAGTGTGTGTTTTAGAGAGCACTGGGTTCTTCAGCGCTCATTGCTAAATCGGGAGTCTGCAGGGGGAATTTACAAATTATTTCTGCTGTGCTGAAAACGCTGTGCCACTGGAGCTTTCATTTGTTACGGGTTGCGATTTTTTCATTTTTTTGTGGGGATGGAGTGAAGGGACATGGCAGAGGAGTAAATATTCTTATGTAAGAGGAGATGGCGCGTTCTTGCTGGTGTTATTTGCATGTGTGTGCATGTGTGTCAGGGTGTGAGGAGGAGGGTGAGGTGGGGGGTAGGAGGTTGCATAACCAGCCTTTTGCAGGTATAGGGACCGAGGGAGTCTGGAGTGCAGCCGCCATGAATCAAAAAATGACAACAGAGGAGTGAGGAGAGGAAGAGGGTGAGAGCGTAGAGAGGAAGGACG
This sequence comes from Acanthochromis polyacanthus, assembly GCF_021347895.1. NCBI lineage: Eukaryota > Metazoa > Chordata > Actinopteri > Pomacentridae > Acanthochromis > Acanthochromis polyacanthus. The sequence goes on from NC_067121.1 coordinate 28,239,317, forward strand.
ACAAAAGTGCATTCAGTAGAGCGGCTTCTGTATGTCACTGTAGTGCGGGAGCTGTTGAATGGCACTGAATTAATTCTATTTCCTCTTGAGTCACACTCCTCTCTCCTTTCCCTCTCCACTATTCAGCATCAGTGTGTTAAATTGCAGGATGCCACACGCGGTTTCATGGTTGTGCGCAGCAGCGAGGCAGCTCAAGTGAACGGAGCTATGCAAGGTTGTTTTCTCAAGCAATCAAGGGTATCAAGTTCACTTAATTGAAATGCTCCGATTGTGTGGTCATACTCTGGATGTTTGTGTACGTTACTTTTTTTTCACGCGGGTTCTTGTAGAAGAGCAGAATGTATTCCATCTGTGGCTCAGCTGAGAGGTTCAATTGAATTTTGTGCACAAGCTACTTTTATTGAATATATGGTTCAGGTGGCTTCCTCATGGTCCAGAAGAGCGCATGTGTTGTGAGTTTGCCCTAAAAGAAATGTACTGGCTTGAAGGTACAGAATATATAATGAACTCCATCCTTAATATCTTGATTCATGGACTGTCAACACAGTGTGGATCTGGCATCTCCTCCCTGAGTTTGTACAGAAACTTAGAGGAAATTGGTTCTATGGGCCTTCACGCATCTCCTCTGTCAGATATATACTATAAATAGATCTTTAATAATATCAACTGAGACAGTGTGAAAGTAAAATTGATTAGTGTCCTTACTTTAACGCTCTGGGTCCCAAAACTCACCAGTTGGTTTGAAAGGCATATATATATATATATATATATATATATGTCAGGGTAGAGACTGCGATTTGGTAGAGTTGGAGTTTCTACCAGTAGAGATTGCGATTGGAGTCTCTACCAGTAGAATTGGAGTTTCTACCAGTAGAGATTGCGATTGGAGTCTCTACCAGTAGAGTTTGCGATTGTAATCTCTACCAGTAGAAACTCCAATCCTACCAGTAGAGATGGAACTTTAAATCTGACCCCTGACCCTAACCTTAACTAACCCTGACCTTTAAATCTGACCCCTGACCCTAACCTTAAAAGTCTAACCTTAACCCTGACAAATCTCTACTGGTAGGATTGGAGTTTCTACCAGTAGAGATTGCGATCGCAATCTCTACTGGTAGAAACTCCAACTCTACCAAATCGCAGTCTCTACCCTGACATATATATATATATATATATATATATATATATATATATATATATATATATATATATATATATAAATCTCTAAAGTTGGACCATTTATCAGAGCCAAAAACTGCAAAAGCAGAAAGAATTGTGGGATTTTCAGCAATCAATGCAAAGTTCCAAATCTAAGCTTAAAACCATTACAGTTTATCTAAATCGCTTTGTTTGCGCAATCTCAAGTCCAAATCATTTGCAGTAACTAGATTCTGCAAAAAAAAAAATAAAAAATTCTGCAATCCATGGTTCAACTGTGAAACAATTGGTGACTCAGCTGATACCGACAGTCACAAGACACAAGTTCAAGGTCTTTTCAGTTGACCTAGAGGTTGTGTTTACACAAAACGAAACTCTCCATTATGTAGAGACACTATTTTTTCCAGTCTTGGTAACACCTGTGGGCACTTGAAGAAATGAAAAACATTTGAATTCCAGGTTTTTAAAAAATATTTGTAAAGTAAATAATGAAAGAAATTTAACTTTACTTTGTCATTATTTTTTTCTGAGTTTTTGAAAACTTCTAAAACTACTGCTTGTCACAGTTATAGTGTGTCCATAGAGGTGAAGGACTTTATACTTTAGTGAAAAATAAGCCCAAAGTGAATAAAAATGTGTCAATAGCAAAAACTGCTTGGGGTTGAAAGGGTTAAGGTTGGACACAAACTCTGTCAGCCGCTTTATCTGACCAAGAGAATAACTGAATTGGTTAAAGCTAATAAAGGCTTTCATGAATGGTCTTGGCTGCTGGGTAAATTTTGGATTATGTTTGTCATTATGCATGTTTTTGTGGGCATGCTTTGATCACACAGAAACAATCTAAAGCCTTTACTCTGTGTCTTCACACAGAGGACAGACAGGCCCTCGCTACTATTGTGAAAATGCAATACATTTGTCTCGGAGTTAGCAGAGCTTTTGTTTTGTGGTGCTACTCATAGAAGAAGAATGCTTTTACCTTGCCGCCTTGCCTGAGGAAAACCATCGTGCCAGCATGAGTTGAATCTTCACAGCAGCTTGCGGCTCAGCTCGGCCAAGTATCCCAACCTGTATCAAAAAACAGCAGTAGACGATTATTCTTACAGGATGCTGTTTGGTTTTGTGAGGCGAAATAATTGTTGCCAAAAGAGAACGTGCTACTGCTTGACATTCCTGGATAGACAACTCTTTTTTGTATCATGATTACAGAAAAGTCTTGCAAATGTGTCTCTTTTTGTACCATGAAATAATCCAGGATATTTGTATTAAACCTCACCAGGTGGCATACAGCATAAAAAGCAATAAAGAGACTAGCAGAGGCTGCCAATCCAGTTGGCAACAGCTCTGTTTACTGTGATTATCCATATGTATCAGAATTAATGTGGTAGTATAGTAATTTATCAGTGCTTTGCCGATGTAATGTGAAGGAGGAGAAACGGGGTAGAGGGTGATAGGAGAGTGATATACTGTGAGAGGAAAGGTGCCAGGGCTGTGAGAAGATCTTATGTTTCATATCGATGGATTATCTATTTGACCTTCCAACTTTAAACCTGAGGATTACTCTCACTGAGAGGCAATTCCCACCAATATGAGACCACTGTCTACCAGAATTAGTCCAAAATGACACTTGACCCCCCCAGGTCAGCCTTAAACCAAGCCGTGCAGGGCCGGATGTTACAGAGACTGAGTGGAGCGACCCACTTCTGTCACCATAAAGGGGTGTTCCTCGAGAGGGACACAAAACAGATCTGTCTTAATGATGTTTGAAAATGGGAGGCCCCGCAGCCTCTCAACTCCCCCAGAGGCTCCACAGCCCTCACTACCTTCCCCTCCTCCACCATCTTTTCCCATCTTCCATCTCTGGTTCTCCCCTACCTTCTCCTTCTCTATCCCTCCATCACTAAGCTAGAGCTTGTTTCAGAATTTGGAGGCCAATTATGTCCTCGTAGGTGTACCCATCAGATGATTGCAGAAGGAGGGATATTATGTTAAGCTGGTGAATGGTTGAACTTAAGCCCCAATCTGACGTCTCTGCTTCACTTCAAAGCAATCAAGCAGGCTCCGTGCTGATTGGCCAAGGTGATTGAGGGTTCAGGGAGAAGGGTTTCTTTCTGAATGTTAATTAGTGCTCAGACTGAACCAACACAGCCCTGGCAACAGTTACAGCTATGTGTGTGTGCATGTTTGTGCACGTGTGTGTGCTGAACAAGAAACTCTTGAGCCTATCCAAACATTCTCCTAGCCATAATTTTAGTAGGCTTTCTCTCAAGCGTCTGCCGTATCATTAGCAGGTACAGAGGAACACAGGTTGTTTTCCTGTTCTTGAACACACCTGTGCTTTGCAGCAGGCAAAAGTGACAATGAACAGACTCTCCAACTGGGGAAATAAGTCACTCACCAGGAAGTGGCAGTAATCCAGCCACTCCAAACTTTGCCTACAAAGAAATAAACAAAGACATCATAAAGCTCTCTTTATCCCTCAATGACTATTCCCATAAATGCTTTAATCACCACTCCCTGGGGACTAAGCTTTGTGTGTTTGTGTGGGTGGGTGTGTGCGACCGTCCTGTGATGTCCGACTGGTCTCGGCTCTGCACAGATGGGTCTATTTAGCTGCCAGGCGTGCCTGTAATTTACCAACGTTCATTCCCCCTCTCTCCGCTTCTCTCTCCCTTTCTCCCTCAGTCTTGGGTTTTGTTGTTTTAATTGAATTGAGTGAAGCTGATCACAATGACTCTCAGTTGCCGCATGTGTACATTGTCGAACAAGGCTCCAGTGATACGTCCTTTATGCTGTATGTAATCTTCTAACGCTAAACTGTTTGTCAGGGACGTTTGTGTCAGCTGCCTGCAGCAGCTTAAACAATCTTCTGCCTCCCTCTTCTTTGTCTCCTGTTTATTCCTGCTCCTTTCTCTTAGTTTCTCTGTTGAAGGACTGTTGGGTCGGGATCAAGAAAGAGCTGGTTTTGTTCGAGCTCCAACTCACACACAGTAGACGAGGCTGTGGAGATTAAAAGCATCTGAGTGTGCGGGAGAGCTGGAGAATGTGCGCAAGTCTATGTGAGAATGTGTGTTTTTATGTGGATCTGTTTTAGTGCTCAGGAGTCAGAGGTGAAATGCGTCAAGCTTTTGCCGGGTTGTTGGGCTGTCACATCAGATTAACCTCAAGAATTCAACCTTAGCTTGGACCCGGCTTGTCTGAAAGTTTCTCTTCGCATTTTTACTACTTTCATCATTCTCACTGACCTGTTTTTTTGGTTCTTTGCATTTTGGGACACTTTAAAGTTGGCTGGTAGCTACTTTGGTGGGTCAGTTCATGCAGGTGTAAGCACATGTGTGTATGCTGTGTGCTCACACCATGCACCTACTGTATGTATTATGTGTTTACATGGTTGGGAAACTGTAAGGGGATATGTGCTCATCAGTCTGGAGCTCAAAGCTTCAGTCTGAAGATGATGACAGGAGCTCAGAACAAAGATGGTGGTCTTCTCATCCCTCGCCACAAACTAGAACTCACCCAGTTTGTGTGTGTGTGTGTGTGTGGATTTTGGTGTGTGTGTCCCAGAAAATCCAGTTAGCTTCCTCTTGAATGGATCAGATATCTTGAGACACTGAAACCACACTGGTTTATTTTCCTTCTCTGTAAGGAATAGAAATGTTCTTTCTCCTTGTGTGTGTGTGTGTTAATGGTATATTCATGTGTGTACGCCCGTCTGTGTGTGTGTGTGTGTAGATAGAAATGTTTTCCTGCTCATGCGAGAAGTGTTCTCAATTACAGCCTTAGTCAGAAGTGGAAACAGATGGTAACAGATGACGGGATACAAAGTAGCTCTGTCCTACCTACTCGTTCTCTCTCTCTTCCTCCGTCCTTCTCTCTGTGACTCTCTCTCATGCACACTTCTACTTCTTAAGTGCTAAATCACGCATTCATTTTAGAAAAACACGCACATGTGCAGCACGGACAAAGACAGTCCTTCAGTCATCTTGACACAGATCATCACTCATATTCACTGAGACATGAAAACACAACACGCAGGCTTAGTGTTGGTTTGCACTAAACCACAGTTCACTGAACTCGGGCCCAGTTTCCCCAAAGCCAATCTTTGAACTGAGATGTTCTTTGTCCGTTGCCTAACGCTGAAGATGATCTTACAGCTGAGTGTTGCTGTTCTCAACTTGGCCCTGTGCTGCTGAACATCACTCCACTTCAGCTTCACATCCACTCTGTCTTTGATTTGAAATTTATGTTCAAGATTTCCCCTACAAAGCAAATGTTTCTCCACAGCTCACACCCCTTCTTTTTTCCTTTCTCCGTCTCCTCATCACTCATCCATTTACTCTCCCGTACATTCCCTTCTTCATTTCTCTTTCCCCTCTTATTTATTACTTTTTTCACACCTCTCTTTGTTTTATTAGCAATTTTACCTCCTTTTCTCTGTGTTCTCCTTCCACTTACCCTCTCAGCTTCCCTTCTGCTTTCTACCATCTTCTTTACCTTCATCTCAGTTCTTGCTCTGATCTAAACATGTTTAGTGTCCTTACTTGAACCACTTTATTATGGTGTTCTCATGTAAAAGTTCGCAAAAAATAAAGCATTTGTCGTAACCTGATTCTGTAAAATAAACAACTAATTCTGCTATTCTTGGTGCAACTGTGAAGCCAATAGTGACTCAGCTGCAACTGACAGTCACGAGATATAAATTCAAGGCCTTTTCAGTTGAACTAGGTTGAACTTCAGATTGTGCTTACACAAAGCAGAGAAGAGACAAGCATGGAAACAAATTAAAAATGTGTGTAGTAAAACATCTACAGTAGGTTGAGCCACCATTTTTAACAGTTTTGGTAAATACCCGTGGGACTTTGTGGGGAAAAAAAAATACAAATTAATTCCAATTTAATTTCAATCTTTGTCAAGTCAATAATGAAAGAAATCTAAGTTTAGTTTTTTCCTTTCCTTCCTAATGATTTGCTGCATTATAACAAAATACATTTTTCAGTTCCCTCTACTTCTAGTCATGGTTGTGCTGTTTCGATAGAGGTGCTAGACTTTATGTTCCAGTAAAGTAAAAGGAGCCCACGGTGAATGAAAATGTAAAAATAGCAAAAAAAAATGCCCAAAAGGGATTGAGATTCAGAGGGTTAAGGTCAGACACCAACTCCATCAGCTGCTTTGTCTGACCAAGAAAGTAATATAATTGGTTCCTCCTTCGCTTTGTCCTGGTTTTTGCTTTCCATCAAAAAAAAAAGACATAATAAAAATGGAATCTGCCTCTATAGCTTTATATGTGAGACAACAAGCTAACGTATTGCATTGCATTTGTCGTCCTCAGTGGGAAGAGATCAGTGTGATGGATGAGAGGAACACCCCGATGAGGACCTATCAGGTGTGCAACGTCATGGAAGCCAACCAAAACAACTGGCTGAGGACGCGCCACATCAGCCGGGAAGGAGCTCAGCGCGTCTACATCGAGATCAAGTTCACCCTGAGAGACTGTAACAGCCTGCCCGGCGTTCCCGGCACCTGCAAAGAGGTCTGCATCATCACATATACTGTTAATCACACACAGGCAAGCTTTTTAACTCATAAGCAGCATGGGGCCTTAGTGGTTAGATAACAAATATCCTTGCAACTGGTGTGTGTGTGTGTGTGTGTGTGTGTGTGTGTGTGTGTGTGTGTGTGTGTGTGTGTGTGTGTGTGTGTGTGTGTGTGTGTGTGTGTGTGCTAAAGCCCTCCTGTTGCATTTGTGCGGCTTGTTTGTTCCCTCATGGTGAGCAAAACATTGAATTTTCGCCTCATGGGTGCAGTTGTGTAGCCTTCTGCACTTTGAAATCTTTTTGGAATGACGCAAGTAAAAAAACATGCTCCTTTCTTTTGGAGATCAATAGCACCGGGGTAAGTCAGATTTGAAACATGGTGGAAGGAGAAATAGTTTGGAGCGTGGGGTTTAGTGCAGGAAAATCATTTCTGCAATCTCACTGAATATCCTCTGACTATGCAACACTCTTAGACTTTTAAATACAACAGGCTAACTAGAAATGCAGTCAGTATTTCCTTTCACCTTTTTAATTGCAACTTTAGATAGAGATGTATTGAATTTCTAATGAAAATGTTCGATTAATTGGAACACAAAGTAGGACATTTACAAACTGAGACAAATTCTTCCCACAGCACACGTAATGGTAATTTATTGTGTCGTGAATTGCAAGAAACCAGTTTACACCAGTAAATGAGCATTAAATAAGTAATAAGGAAAGGTCCCCACATTTTTGTAGAATATTAAAGAATCACAGCATTCTGCATGTGTTGCTGTTTTCAGATGTCAACTTATTTTCTAACATCAGGCCTGTCTAAAGCTAGTAGGTATTGTTCAGAATATTATGATAGCTTGTATGTAATCAGAGCTTCTTTTGAACATTATAATCCATTATACCGCAGGGCAGCAAAAGACCATTGTAATTATCCGCTTTATTATTTTATTATCCAGCCTTTTTTTAATACACGCCCAACACAAACACACACACTGAAGCACACTTTGATGGATAATGAATAGATAAAAAGACAAGAGACAGGAAAAGAATGGCATGAGAGGATAGCTGCAGAATGAAACAAATGATGCTCTCGAGGCTTTTGTGGCTCCTCATATATTTTACCATCTGATATATTTTTTTTTACTGTCCCCCATTCTCTTATATCAGCCTGATAACGCTGCTCCTCTGTGTTCATTTCTCGCTGCTACACCCTTTTTGCTCTCATTACATCTGCAGACAGACTAGTGGACTTAATGTGACACAATGTAGAGCTGCACTTTCACGAAACTGCAGACGGTGTTGCTGACTGGTCATCCAGACAGATGGACTGAGATTCGAAGAGAAGCAGCTACAGAGCAATGGAGGCCTTGTTAACATTCTCATCAGATGGGCCCTCTTATATCTGTTTTGGTTAACTGTGCATTGTTCTGTTTTTTCTGATAATTTGCATTTTTACAGCCTCAAAATTAATGGACACTGTTTGTTTTGCAGACATTCAACATGTACTACTATGAATCCAACAATGCCAATCTGTGGTTCATCAAAGAGAGCCAGTATGTGAAGATTGATACTATTGCTGCTGATGAAAGTTTTACACAGGTATGAACGCTCACAATCACACACAAGCAGTTAAAATATACAGACGTGTGTACACAACTGAGCAAAATCACTGAAATAAAAATTGAAAAGGCGGGTATTTTCTCTTGTGTAACATTAAAAACCAACAGGTACTATGTTAAAATACAGGTCCCACAGTCTCAACTCAGTGCAGCAAAAGTCAGAGATTAAAATCTTTTTGTTGATCTTTGTTTTGGTGGATACAAAACTTGTAGAGAGGGGCTGACATTCTTCAGAGACTGTTATTTCGAGCTGCTCTTTGCTGGAGGGGCTGTGTTGCTCTGCCTTTCTTTTTAAAATACCACAAAGGTTTTACATTGGATTCAAGTCAGGCGACAGACCTGGTCAGGTCATGGTTTTCACTTTTTTCTTCCTGAGAAACTCTTGAGTAAAGCCAATTCTGCCAGGCCTTTAAAGCCTGGGAGTCATCTTGTCAGCTGGTATTTTCGTATATCCACTGGTATTCATGGAACCATCTATAAATGTCAAACCTCCAACACCTTTTGCACTCATGCAGCCCTATTTGAACCCACTCCCACCTCTGTGCTTCATTATCAGGAGTGTGCATTCACTGTGGTAGTCCTGGACTGGTTTATCTTGGTCTTATCCGAACAAAGAATGTGCTCCCATTATTGATCAGGCTTCCTTTTATTCATTTATTTCAGTTTAGTAATAACAATCAAGTAAGGGTATTCTCTTGGATGCCATTTCTAGAGGTTCACAAAATGTATTATCCTTCACACTGTCTGAGCTGTCACAGAAACTCAACTTTTAATCGATGACTTCTGTGCCAAGTCTGAAGCATGCTTGTTTTTCACAGCTAGATTGTGAAAGTAGTGCATATTTAGAGAGATGGCCACTGTAGCTCTGATTACTGTTACTACGGTTTGTTCTATACCCCCTGATCACTGCTATGAGTGTGTTTATCCTTATTTTTAGTTTTCATAAAATTTTCCGTATTCTTTTTGCACATTTTAAAGTCACACAATCAGACTTTATTCTTCTGCCTTTTTTTCATGTGGAGTCATGCTGGAGAAATGCAAACTGACATAGCTCATAGTTACAAAACTGAAAGTTCTCGTCTTCATATCACAGCTGGACTCAATCTTGTTTCAGCGATAATAGGTTTACTAACTTGTGTGTCAGTGATCACAAGAGTTTCTGCTTTAGAGGCTCTCTTAAGTATGTGTTTGTGATTATGCATAAGATAAAATATTTTGCTAGTCAACTCAGAAATGATGTAACTATGATTCAATTTGAAGTCTTTGACATTTATGTGATTTTACACAGAGGTGCACTCATTTCTGTTGGATACTGTGTATGGACATACGTCGTTCAACATTCGCATATGTGTGTTGTGTTAAGCATGAACAACGCAAAATAGGGTAATACAAAATACACAATAATGCAACAAGTTAATAATAAAGTTTCCCAAATTACCCTTTAAGTATCACTGAACTGAATGTGATCAAGCTTTGATATTAAAACAGTTTTTATTCTATTTCAATCAATACACTACATCCTCCTTCTTTAAAAGAACTAAAGCAGTGGTTCTGAGTGTTTCCCCCTGCAGCTGTATGCTGATTTTCTCATACTGTTTATCAAAACAGATTTTGTATTGGTTCAGCTCCATCTGTTTGCAGATGGTTTTATGATTCTTAGCAGAAGAGTTGCATTCCAAAATTAGAGTTGCACTGTTTCCTACCAACTAAATTAAATCTGGGTTTGAATGTGGGTTATATTTTAAATTAGTTTATTCTATTTTCTTGCCAAATTGTCAAGACAGTGTTAATTTTGTTTTGGAAATGTAGTTTCCTTTCAGGTGGCTCAGATTTAGTTTGAATGTTCTTATTAAATGAACTAACACAATTCAAATTTGTCATTTCCACAGGTGGATGTTGGTGATCGTGTGATGAAGCTGAACACGGAGGTGCGGGACATCAGCAACCTGAGTAAAAAAGGTTTCTACTTGGCCTTCCAGGACCTGGGTGCCTGCATCGCTCTGGTCTCAGTTAGGGTCTTCTACAAGAAGTGTCCGCTCACTGTGCTTAACTTGGCCCAGTTCCCCGACACAATAACGGGTGGAGACACGGCGCTGGTCGAGGTCCATGGTGTGTGTGTGAATGCCTCCGAGGAGTTTGAAGCTCCCAAGATGTACTGCAGTGCGGATGGAGGCTGGCTGGTTCCCATCGGGAGGTGTGTGTGCAAACCGGGCTTCGAGGAGAACAAGGACGTCTGCCAACGTGAGTGGGGTGGGGGTGTGGAGGCGTGTGTGACTGGAGTTGTAAGTGTGTGTGTTTCTGAGGGTAACAGACAGACAGAGGAGGACGAATGAGGAGAATGAGAAGTGTGTGTGGTGCAGTCATGTTCTAAAGCTTGTGTGTATTGAAATAAACTTTGATGCTTTCTGAAATGAAAATAAAATGTGTCAAAGTATGTGAGAACCCTCAACAAGACAAAAAGGAAGGAGCATATACAGACATTAAAAGGATAATTATGTCCACTCTGCTCTATACAACACAAATATATCGTAAAGAGTGAATATCTAAATACAATATGTGTGTCTGTCTTTTTCTGGAAGTGCTTGCAGAGACATTTTGGTGAATTTTACTGTGAAACTGAGGATAAAATGACAATAACTGTGTATTTACGGTAGGTCACGGATGTACTTTGTGTGTATGCATGTGTGCCATCACTCCCAACCACAACACTGCAAGGACAGCTTTTTCATAGGAAAGGGTATGAATGGCTTTGGGGCATCTCCTCTTTTTATTTTTTTGTCTGAATATCTCATGTTCCCTTGTGCGTAGAGCAGAGCAGTATGAGAAAGTGCTTATTGATGTGTGTTGCGTTGTGGGAGGAGAGGAAAAGGTATGCCTTAGGAAGCAGATTATTGAGTTGTAAAACTCCCCAGATGGTGTGTGTGTGTGTGTGTGCAGTGTGTGTGCATTTGTATGTGTACTGTGCATGCATGCATCTGGGTGAGCGAGCTGTATTAGGCTCACGCTGTCACCTGTCCCTACGGGCTCGCTTCCTCCCCAAAAAGAAAATGGAATCATAGATATTCATCGCCGCAGACTTGAAATCGGTGCACATAATGCAATTTCAGTTCTTTTGGAGAATCAGCAGCCAAGATGCCCAGAAAACTTGGCAGTTGGGCCTTGGAGACAAGGGAATAAGAACAAGCTGTACTCTGCAGTTTGCAGACTGGTAATGTGCACAGATTGTGGCAGAACTCTGGCTGCATCTCAATCATGAAACACAGACTGTTGAGCTATACGTCTGTCTTGCAAACTGACAAGCTGTGGTTACTTGACAGGTGATCTCACTGACAGGTTTTCAAATGATTGCGCTGCCGACACTGCGCAGGATGCATTCTCTGTAGTAAAACTTTATTTAAAGTCGGTCTGACGCAGCAGAGCGGCTGACCTCAGTGATCTCTCTGACCTCATCAGTCTGCTGCCTGAGTCTTATCACTCCAGAGAGAATAAACAGAGCAATGCGAGAGTGTTTAACAAGCTGGCTTTAACTCAGTAACAGTATGTGTGAGTGTGTGTGTTTGTGCTGCAGTCATGTGCAGAGGTAATGATGGAGTTTTATTGACAGTCTGAGGTCAGATGTCAGGAAATATATGTGTCCCTTGTCTAATAAGTCGTGGTCACTACAAACCTGGCGTAGACATGAAGGCATAACAGGTGTCCAATGTCTAACACAAGAAGGAAGGTTTCCAATTCATCTGAAGACGTATTTTGTGGTGTAGTAATTATTATGGAGGCAAGCAAAAACATTTTTTAATAGATTTGAACTCCTTTGTGGTTAACTGAAGCCTCCCTGCTGCAGGGATGTCTGCGCCACCTACTCAGTATTAGGGAAAACATTTTTGTGGGATCTTGAAAAGGATTTGCATAGCAATGAAATTTCCTCCTCATACAGCAGGAGAATTTGCTGTCCCACGTATGACAGCCAAACATATCTCATGTTTGTTTGCTGCCGGTGAAATGAAGCCAGATTCACACTCTGGAAAACCGGCTTTCTTTTGTTTAAAATGACTTTAGTGCTCGTGCTGGTTTTGCCTCTATTTTCATATTGTTTCCCCTCCTTTGTCAGAATTCACTTAGCCAGCTAATGCACCAAATCCGTAATCAGGCAGATTCATGAAAAACATGAGAGGACACAGAGAAGTACAACAACACAGTGCGTTGCGCTTTAATGTGTCCCTGAGAGAACAAGGGCCAGGCTTTTAAAGAGTCCTCTTAGCGCTCGGCATCAGCTCCAAACAAAAGGTTCCTGCCCTGACACAGTCTGAGGTCTTCCATAGGGAAAACACACTCCGCTAATGCATTTAAATCATCCTCTCTCGCTCGCTGTCACACAAAGAGATGAAGGGGTGAGGTGGGTGAGGGAGAGAGAGCTACAAAAAGGACTGGAGGGGAATTTGTAATTGTCATCATTGTGCAGGTGAGCAAGTCATTTAATGGACGCCTTGGATTCACTTCCTCTTGTTCTTTTTCTGTTGTGCTTGGTTTTTTTGGCCATTTAGCTGCTCCGATGCTCGCTGTTGTCTTCTAATGCTCTGTGTGAATCTTTTCCTGCTCTTCGGGGCCTCTCATTCCTCTTCTTTTTGTTTCTGTGTCACTCTCCCTCTCTCCTCTGCCTCCCATTCTCTCTGTGTCTCTCTCTCTCTCTCTCGGTGTGAAGCGCTAATGGAATCATTACTAGTCTCTCTGTGTTAGACAAACACCAGACACCTCCAATTACAGCCTTTTTTCCACAATCTCTGCCTCTTTCCCCTCCCCTCTGCTATTTTCTAACCTTGCTCTGGTGTCTGCTTCTATAATGGGACTGTTCTCCACCTCTCGCACTCGACCAGCCACCCATTTTGCTCCTCACCCATTTCTCCTGGTATTGTCTTCCTTTTTTCACCTCACCCATTTTTCTTTCTGTCTCCCTTCTCCTCCTCCTGGCAGCCCTTATCTCCTCTGTCTGCACTCGTTAAACATTTATAGATCATAGGTTCATCTTTCTCCTTTTTCCTCTTCCAACTCAGTGCTTCTTATTTCCTGAAGGATGCCTGTTTAAACGTGTCTGTATGTTTTCATGTTGTTATTGGTGGACACTCACTAGATTCAATCTGGTCAGTTATTTTATGGCAAAGGGGGAAGTTGTTTCGAGCGGCTGAGGGACACTTTTCCTCTAGTATAAACAGAGCAACTATCAACAGACTGTGAAACAAGATAAAATCTGATTTATGGGAAATGAGTGAATGAGTGACTTAAACACAAACACAGTACTAGGTTGAGATGGAAACTGTTGTCTAATGTGACCATTATGATATACTAGTTCTTCTTATTAAAGGACCAAAACAAGCAAAGTTCTTTAAAAAGAGGCCACAGATCTGTAATCTTACATGCTCAAAGAGTTCTTAATAATTTGCTGGACTGCTGACTGCCAATGTGAGTAGTGCTTCTTTAAGTTGTGATTGAATAAAGAACATCGAAAAATTCATAATAGTTTATGGAGGGATTTCCTTGAAAGAACTTCCAAAAAGTAATCCATTTGATTCAATTAAATATCAGGAACATTATTGATTTAACTGTGTGTTTGTCTGTAATTTAGAAAGCTACACAGACAGAAAAATTGTACGTGTTCGGCCTACCAGATGTGTCCCAATGGACAAGGGGCTTTGACATGTAAATGAATGTCTACCGCATTAAAGCCCTTGAGAAATAAGTTCAAACAATGCTGATTAAGCCTGGTAGTGTCAGGTAAATCTCGCACTATAGTTTCTGTACCATCTTTCTGTAGTTTATATGCATTTTCGAGTGTCTATGGTGACTTTCTTGCATCTGCTGCACCAGCAGTAATGGCTTTACATCAACCAGAGCTGTATACTGGTGCAACCATAGCGACAGAGACAAAGCAGCTACGAGTTTGACAAAAAAAAAACCTAGAAAACATCAAAAAGAATGAGATGCTTACCATTCAGAGGAACGATGACAGTGTAAAATAGAGAGCAATAGATGGTGAAGCATTCGTGATATGCATTACCTTGACAGGGTTTTGCGCTGAAAGAAAAAATTGAAAGAATACCAGCTGAATTTGACATGGTCTCAGAACCACTGTTTAGAAATATTACACATTAACTTACTTCTGCAAAAAAATTATAGCAAATGCTGGGACCTGTAAAACATATTATCCCTGTCATAGTGTAACAAACATCACTTAAACTAGTAGATATTTGTTGGTTAAGCAGATTAAGGCACATTTGTTTCCTCTGTGATTTTCGGATGCAGCTTATGTGGGATTCAGTCCAAACAAAACAACCTTTCGTACCTTTTCATTGGATCAATTCATTATCGGTGTTGATCATTCTATGGATTTATTTTTGTAAAATGAATAATACAGAATGCCAGTGTTTAACCCATGCTTTTTTATATTCGCGTGTGCCTCGGTTGTTTTCCCGTCACTTCAGTTTTTTTGTGTACTGAGCCATGCACTAAACACACTGTTGCTCCGATGGCCATGACTCCTCTGCTCAGTCCCATGAAATCATACTCATCTGCCTCGTCACCAGTGCAGTTGCATAATCTCTCTCTCTCCCCTCCTCTGTGTCTCTCTGTCACTTTGCACACCCTTGTCACTTCTCCTCCATCTCCCTCTCCCCCATGCTGAGGCCTCTGTCTATGCAGGCGAAGCTCCCCGCCTCGCTCCTTCCCTTGATTTCTTTACTCTCTGTGTCTTTGTCTCTTGTGTATTCTGTTCCTGTTTGCCCTCTCTGTTTCTGTCTGCCACTGTTTCCTCTACCCCCTCCATTTCCACCTCGTACTCCCCTCGCTCTCTGTTGCTGTCTGCGTCTCTCACAGCTGGTAGGGAATGTAGTGAATACTCCTCTCAAACCTCTCCTGCTTTAAGCCCTAGGGGTACATGCTGAAGGGCAGGAGTGTGTGTGTGTGGGTGTATGTGTGGTTATGGCCGGGTGTGTGTTTGTGTGTTCTGTCCTTCTCTGTGTGTCTGACAGCACCAATTACTGCCTCAGATGCCTGAGAGATGGAGGAGACCGAGTGAAGAAGGACAGACACCTGTCACCTCAACACAAATTCTCTTGCTCTCATCTCCTCTCTCCTTCTGAGCGGGCAGAAGTAATATGGGTCAGCATGACATGTCTGTCTGTCTACCTGCTGGCTATACCTTCCTAATGGTCTGCTTCTTCTCCTTTTCTTCTTATTAATTTGTCTGTTTTGATGCTGCCAACATGAAGCGAGAACTTAGTTTACAAGAGGAACTTTTCAAAGTCACACCACACTCATACTGATTCCACTTAGCTCTCCTGCTGTTCTTTTCACTTCTCAAATTGGGTCGAAACCAAAGTGTGAATCACTGAGGAACAAGTCCAGTGTGCATCTGATCTGGTGTGAATTGTCCGATCAGCTATGAGCTCATTCGCAACACTGAGAACAATAGATTTCAACTCTTAACTTTTCTAGGCTGCTACGTGACTTAAAGTAATACTTGAGAGAATACAGTAGGTCAGCATTTTCAGTAACTTGTTTTTTTTTTTCTCTCTTTCTGACATCAATCTCACTTCTCTGTTCTTATTCTCTGACCCCCGATCAGTTTCTCTACTGCAATATAAAGTCCTGAACCTCTGTGGAAACAGCACAACCATGGCTAGTTGTCAAAAATGTCTTTTGTGCAGTATGACGAAGTTGTATCGTCGTAAATCACGCAAAAATTAAAAAAGCGAAAGTTCGATGTCTTTGATTCAGCTGAATAATCCTTCGATTTTTGAGATGTGACTGTCGGATATAGCTTAATGGTTGTGACTATGACTGCAGATTTGTTTAGTTTTTCACACTGTTTGTGTAAACGCTTCATTTTGGGCAAAATTTGAAATGAAACATGCAGAATGAAGTGAAATGTCTGAACAGCATGTCACAGATAAGTATAAGGACCTTCTAAAAACTGAAAATGTTTGATTCTTTCTGTTTTCACAGTTTCTGGTTCTGATAATTGGTGTAATTTTGGCATTTTTTCAATATAATAAGTCTTTCTCACCCACCAGCGGGTTTTGGGGCTTAGAAGGTTAAAATCATAGTTTAACATTTGAAAGATCTGTTTTGGCAAAGCCATTTTTGGAATATATTTTAATAGTTTTCCATATAAATGAAAAAGGTGAAACAGCCCACGACTGCTTTGCTCAACTTGGCATAAGAACTAGAAACCGTTCAAAGATAATGAAATCCACCTACGCGCACCTCTAAAAGCTCACTAATTAGCATGCTATGTCTCATAATCTGCACACAAATCAACAGTAAAACATGTCACACACTATTTCTGGTTTGGGCACAGTAGCTTTCTCATATGCTGCTGCCAGATTTGGTATCAACAAGCCCAAAGATCAAAACGAAAATCTGTGCTCGGGCAACTGTCAACAAAAGATGCAGCACAGAAGTACAAGCAAGAAAACGTCAACTTTTGGTATCCATGAAAGAGCTGCCAATGTTGAATTTGTCCTTTAAGGCAGAGGGATGTACAAAAACTAGAGAAACAGCACACCACAAGCAGCAATCAGAGGCCTCCAGCTCAGCTGTTCAGTCAATCAGGCGCGGCACTGACCATAGCCCAGCAAGAAAGGAATTAAAAAGCCTTTGTTCTCGGCAAGAAACCTTACATCCAGTACAGAAAAAACAGTGTATGATACTTGTGCTGTAAGGGCTCTGTAAGGGTATGCTCTCGATTGCATTTAACGAAAAGAAACACTTGAGTCATGCATAAGCACTCATAAGACTGGATAACATGCACAGACATGTACACAAAAGAATTTTAAACTTTGTATCTCATAAGAGGATTGCTGTTCCTTTATAATGAAAGGTCTGAGCAGACGTAGAAAAGGCTCATCTTCACACCTGTGTGAGATCTTTGTGTTTGCTCTGAAAGCTCGGTGGACTTTATTTGCGTCTATCCTTAACAACAGAAGTGTGTGTGTTGTGGAGGCAGCGGGTAAAGTGAGCATTTTTATGTTGATCAGATACAGACTTTTGAAGGTCAAGGCCTCCCTCCTGTAGTATGTTCTTCCTCGCTCTCCCACACAAACGTTTTCTCATTTCTTTGCTCCTTTCGAGGTGGCAGCTCGGGGAGCTTGTCAGCTCAAAGGTGTGGGTAGCAGGGTGGTGGGTGGCTAACAGAAGGATTTAGGCAGCTAGTCCAGAGATTTTTGTGTAAATACAGTTGATGCAATTTGTGAAAGGTTATGTGAGTGTGTGTGTGTGTGTGCACTGCTGCAGGCATTAGGGCATTAAGCTGCTGAAGTGTCAGGCAGCAGGGTGTTATTACAAGCCAGATGTTCTTAAAGGACAAGCGGATATATGGGCCAAGTAAAGGCCAATCATCTGTCCTTTTACCTGTCTGTGCGAGTGTTTGTCTTATGCTGCTCTGTCTGACTTCACTTTTCATTTATTTGGGTAATGACAGCCACCTTTTGCTTCATTTCTCTTTTATTCTCCTTTATCTGCTCTTTCACATGTCCTTCCTAAACTCCATCTCCTTTTCCCTGTCCCTCTTGCTCATCTCCTCTCTTTTGTGTTGGAATAAATGACACAAAATCACAAAGGTTTAGGCTCTCGCTATATCCTCTACATGCACGTAGTCCCCATCTACATACCCACACAGCACTGACCCAGATTATGTCTATTCACACAGTCTCCACGCACAGTTCCTCTCTTGCCATGGCCGATCACCGTCGACACATAAGCTGAGTTGCCAAAAGCCACCTTGGCACCAAGATGGTGTTTGCACCAAGGAGGTGTTAGACACAACAAAACCTGAGGACATAAATGTGGCTTTGGAGTGACAGGACCTTGTGTGGCTCGGCTGAGTCTGGTGCAGTGGGTTGAGCTGTGTGAACAAACCCTAAGAGAACAGAGGGAAAGCAGGCCAAGGACTGAGAAACTGTTAATGCATGTTTCAACTCCTCACATCCTTATATAGCACTATTCCCCACAGACAGAGGCGGTGAGAGAGGAGAGAGGTGTAGAGGGGAGAGCGTGTCTCCTTTGGGTACAGTTCCCATTAATTGGTCGTGTTCCATATGCATTTGAGTTCCAGTTAGGGATAAACATGTGCGCTCTCATGGGAAAGTTCATAATCTTCACATTTCCATAGAGTTAAATTCTCTCCATTTAAAATCCTAAAGTTTCATAAAAGGTAGAGCAGAGGAGTCGTGCAGGCAGCCAGTGGGTCTGCAGAACAGGAAACATGGCAACAGGAAGGCAGCCATTGACCCCTTCCCCTGATCCCCTCCCCTTACTCTCTTTCTAGTTTATGGATGGCTTCCAGATGTACGATCAGCCTGTCAGGCTGATTGGACTGCTGCAGCATAGGCATTATTGCTCAGCGCCGGCGTACAGATGTAGCCGTGGTCGAAATCCAATTTGTTGCTGCTCTTGTACGTATTACAGCTGCGCGATTGTTCTGGAACCAAAACGAACCACTCACAAAATTCAAAATGACTTTTCAATCTGCGGTGTGAGCCAGAACAAAGAACAATGTTACACAGAACCCTGGTGAGAGATGTGTCAGATTCTGATTCATTTTTAAACATCTCTGTTTAGACCAGCTGCTGTGGTATTAAATGCTATAGATGGAAAATATCAGCAGTGCCTGTAGACTCAAATGACGCCTCGCATCGAGAGCAAAACATGTTTACTGGTGAGCATGTGTGCGTGTGTTGCCTTTTGGCCCTCTGGTTTGGCCTGCTTATCAACATGGTCAGCTGCCAGTTGAGTGGCAGTTAAGGTACTTAAAAACCCTTAACATCTGATCGACACAGTTAGCCGCAAAAATCACTGAGTCAAATATGACAGATTCACAGATTTTTACATTCTGTGTCTGTCCTCTGAAGGCAAACATCAATAAATCAAATCAGTAATCACAGCACACAAGATGCTCCTTATAACTCTAGACCTTGCCTGATACTAATGTTTCAAAGCTTTCTTAGATATTGTAAGTGATCTGTACTTGACAGTATGTCATGTCTGCAGACAACAAGAACTGCTAATAGCTAAATCATGACATTTTTAATGATGTCAATTTGCCAAAATTAATTTTTTTTCCTAAGGGGTTGTAAGGTGGTAATGGGGATGATCTGAATAGCTTAAAAACTATGATTTGCAAATTCTGCTGATCAATGCCTGTTATGTTGTACTGTATTATTATTGAGCAACAAGAAAACAACATCTTCTGTAAGTTAAACAAAATATGCAAGTTTTAGGAAACAAACTCTTACTTAACACAGCTGATGCAAATGTAGAGCCTGACTGTTAATCATTTTAAATGTAGCTGAGATAAATGAGGCCAAGAATAGCAGCATAAATCATAAAGTCTATGTCAGACACTAAGAGCTCTCTACTACCCAGCTGCACTGCTATGCTACAGGGCATCACTGAGGTCTATGAGTGTCATTACCTTTCAAGGCTCCTTCATAAGCAGGTTTGTGCATAGATCTAATTGTTTTGTCGATAAGTATTCATATGAAAAGCTCCTGTGGGACTGAGTTTTTCAGATTTTGTTGTAGAGAAGTCAAAGGGGACCCGGCGTGGCAATTTTCCCAAGTGGGAACTCTTTTGTATGTGACACCCTCA
This sequence comes from Acanthochromis polyacanthus, assembly GCF_021347895.1. Lineage (NCBI taxonomy): Eukaryota > Metazoa > Chordata > Actinopteri > Pomacentridae > Acanthochromis > Acanthochromis polyacanthus. The sequence continues at coordinate 28,259,256 of NC_067121.1, forward strand.
ACTTCCTGCATGCTGAGTAGGTGCAGAGGTCTCAAGGAGGTACGAAAGGGGAAGTATTATTTATGGAATTGCAAGGCAATTCTGTATCTGTCAGTGGAGGATGCCACTTGAGGCGTACACATGCACACACATAAATACTTATGTTCATTCATAGAATTGTGTACACACTCAGAAACCAACTCCTTTAGAGTCTACTGTGACCTTGAGCGAGGCAGCAATCTTAAGCATCTTCTTTAGAGCCTTAGTGTTTTCTTAAAAATAAATCCTGACTATGACGTCTCCACCATAGATAAGGATAAAACATGTGAGAGCAGAGTTCACCTCGGTTTCAAGTCAATTTGCTGTGAGTTTGGTTGACAAAGTCAGCCACTGCCCACTCACAAAATAAAGACAGCAAGAGTACGGCCTCCCACTTGACAGGTACATCTGCGAAAGAGAGAGAGAGTGTGTGTGTGTGTGTGTGTGTGTGTGTGTGTGTGTGTGTGTGTGTGTGTGTGTGTGTGTGTGTGTGTGTGTGTGTTTGTGAGTGACAGAGAAAAAGGCACGGGGCTCTCCTTTCCTTCTCTGCCTGAGAGGATGAATTATTGAGAGTGATGAACTGAAAATAACGTGGGTGAGGAAAAGAGGTGCACTGCTCCTCCTACACACACTCTGCTGGTCACGGGGCCGAAGCTGATGTGGGCACGTTTACTGCCGCGATGTGTGTGGAGGCTACATGAGTGTGTTTGTAATGTGTTAAAGCTCTGTGGACTTAAGAAGATGTTTAAGCTTTGTGCATCCGGGGAGAGAAAGTGTGTGTGGGAATAGTAAAAGCATAAATCTGCGTATGGAAACTTGTGCTGTGGTGGTCCGCCTGGCTAAAGGGAGATGGTGAATCCTTGCATTCCTCTGGCCTTTGTCTTGATAGCAAAACAGACAGAGGAGTAAGTTATTCCGACTGTGAACCAAACTCCCAACAGACTTCTATAGGCCTGTCATGCTCTCTCCCTCCTCTTCCTCCCTCTCTCTCTCTCTCTCTCTCTCTCTGTCCGTCTCTCGCCCATGACCTCTTTCAGACAGAAACACACATGCACCTGGTATCTATTTAATCTGTTTTTAGACTGCGAGATAATCACACTGGCTCAAAATTAGTGAGCCATCAGCTTGGGTTACCACTGGAAAAGTGTGCGTCTGTGTGGATGTGTGTTTGCTTTAATTGCACTGAAATTGAGCTTGTTCTCTTTCCCTGTGATTTTTTTTCTTTTTTTTCAAAAAGGGGTTTGTGTATGTGTGCGTGCCTGTCAGCGAGAGAGTAAATATTTGTGCAGGAGCTCTGGAGAAGGTCAGGGTCAAAGTATGACAGACAGCCCATTGGGAAATAAAGACACACACATACAAAGGCAGACTCTCTCACACACACACACACACACACACACACACACACACACACACACACACACACACACACACACACACACACACACACACACACACACACACACACACACACACACACAAATAAAGAGAATCAAGCAGAGATGGTGAGAAAGGAAGAGAGGACAGAGACAGAAAAACAGAGACAGACAGACAGACAGACAGGAGGGAAAATAAGAGAGATAGGGGAAAAACAGACAACGGAGAAAAACAGAAAATGGAGAGAATAGGAAGCGAGAGAGCCTCGTTCCGTAGTTCCCCTTGGCCGCTCTCAGTAATTGGCTGGTATCCAGAGGACAGAGAGTAGATCAGAAAGCAGTCTGAGTGTACTCATGTGCTTCATGTAGTGGACATCATAAACCATTTCATATCTGCTGACCGTGTTCGTAAGCATGTGTGTGTGTGCGGGTCAGAGGAGTCATAAGACACCATAAACAAAGTGAGGGTCTGTCCTAAGATGTCAATCATGGAGGTCTATGCGGTCACGGCTCATGCCTCTTGGACGCTCTGCAAACATGTGATCCAGACTGGTCTTCTTCAATAAAAATCTCTTGCAGTTAAAAATAATTGCTGCTATATGAGCCTCAAAAGAATACATCAGAGTTTGAGGACCTAACTCCCCGTGGACCTAACTCCACTCTTGTGTGATAAACAGCTGTGGCTGAATTAGCAAAAACTGGTGTCAATTATGCAAACACAAATCTTATTGAAGTTGACAAAATTCTACTTTTTAAATGTGAAAGAGGATTCTTTCAGTAAGTTTTTTTATATGCCCACACATACAACAGGATCAAACACAAGCACATTTGAAAATAGACGTATTAATTAAAAAAATTCTTAAAAGATTTTTTTTTTACGTTACAGAAAAAAGATGCTTTGGATAATTTTAAATTTGAGTCATCACATAGTTTGTCCAGTGGAACAGCTCCTACTCCACTGTTTACAACACTCTCGGCACTGTCTGCAGCACATGTAGCAGAGTACAAATGGAAGTGGTGCGGAGTCAAGCGGTGTCTTGATAGGAAGTTGCTGACTACTTTAAGATACACATTGTCAGAGAGATGAACGATGATCATCTACATAATTTTACCTTTTCAATAAAGCTCAACCAGTTTATTTACAAAAAGTTGATTCCATAGTTAAACTGCTGTACAGTAAATAACTTTATTTCAGGCACCAGTATCCTGTACATTTCCTAATTATAATTTAAGTTCGTTTTTAATATCATTTTTCTACTAAAATAGGTCAATCTCTGCATTTCTGTTGTAAAATATGACCAAACACTGAGACTGCAGATACTGGAATGAGCCATGAAAGTGTTTTTGAAAGCAAACATTCTCATTAACATTGCTGTAAATCAACTTGTGTTGCAAGTCGGTGTATGCACACTGCAATACAAATTATGATTACAGGTGACATAATATTCATGTGTTACTTCTTAATGAATGTGTAAATGTGTTAAACTTGACTGAGCATAAGCTAACCTACTAGTTTTGAACAATGCTTCTTTCCGATGTTTGTTTATTTGCTCAAAAAAAAAAAGACAGAAAGAAAGAAAAAGAAAGAAAAAAAGAAAAGAGCTAACAACATCACTGGCTTGCTTTGGAATTGTGTGTGCGTGCGTCTGTATGTGTGTTTCACAGGATTAGTAGTAATGGTGAATATTATGGTGTTAAAGGTTGTTATGAACTCCGATTAGGGATTAAAGGATCTCAGCAGGGGGCTGGACTCTGATGCTGACATCTTTATCCCACACAAACCTCTTCATTACCACACACGCAGACGCTCACACACATTTGCTCTCTGCTCTATAAACACAACCTCATATCACACACAAAAACACACACACACACACATATTACTTCCACTTATCAGCAAAGGAAATTGTTAACGACAAAAACACACATCTAATAAAGCCACATGGGTCGTGATCTTATGCAGCTTTTAAAAGCGACACTTTGGTGTGCTGAGGTAACACACTATTGTACAGCCAGTTAATGAATTGAAAAGGTTTTGTTTATATTGTAAAATAGTAATAACACAATGATTTCTCAGGACCTATATGTGTATGTTTTCACATACTAATACGGCATTTATTTAACGGCTATCACGAGTTTGCTTAGTATGACAACATGTGAATTCAACCAAAAGCGTGTTTCACGGACATGTACACATGAGGACAAACACACACAAACATACACACACACACTCACTCACATACACACACACACCCACAGATGCGACCCCGGTGGCCGTTAAGGACGTCAGATTCAATCATGTCAGATTTCTCCACTGACGCTTGATGTATCAATTTTTAAGTAGCTTGCCTCAACTAACGCCTGTATGTACACACACACACGCACACGCACACACCTGCACACATGCACACAGGGTGCTCTGTGCTCCAGGAGCTGTGGCACTCGAGGGGTACTCGAAGGGTTCCATCTTGAAAGCCTGTTGCCATGGTGACCATTATGGAGCTCATCTCCCGTGGGCCAGCAAGCTTTACACAACTTCCCTCCCTTCCAACTCAACACACTCGTTCGCGCACGCACACACACACACAAACACAGACACACTCACGATACCCCCCACCCATCCACAAATACACACACAGAGTTTTCTCCTCTTTGTGCCCTTTATGGTAAAGCCGGCAGGGAGCCAATGTTTGACTTGAACCAAGTGCGAAAGAGAGCAAGAGAACAGAGCAATTAGCAGTTAAACTAGTAAGAACGTCTGAAAGGGAAGCGGAGGAGGAGAGGAGAACGCTCACAGTCTTGTTTGGGAAAAATGCAGCTAACGTGATTTTGAATATGTGCAGAGCTGCCTGCATGAATATAATTAGAATGTAATGACTTCGACTGTGAGATATCGGGTTTGTGCTTCAAGAGTGTGTACTTGTGTCTAAGTCTGCCCCACTGAGCATCAGCTGAATATCTGTTCTGAAGTCTCACAATCAGCTGCTTCTGTTATTCCCACAATCAATTAAACATTGCTTAAGCATGATGTAACTGCTCATACGTACACGCAGCTGTAGTCTTCTAACGTGTCCTGAACTGACTGGAGGGTTCATCGCAGATCCAAGGAATTGGAGCTATCATTCACTGCATTAACCAAAACATTAGAATTTTCCACAGTATGCAAGTTTCTGCTGTTAGTTCAGAGATTTTCCTGTTTTGCTACCTCATTTACTCAACCATAACCAACACCGGCTCATTTAACAGTCACAACAGGATACACAGGTTTCTGTCAAATAAGGGACCACAGACTCATTACCTTTACTTTATGCACACCCGTCATGCTTACTGTCATGCATAGTCACCCCCTGAAGGCCAACTGTAAGCCAGGAAAAGCCCTGTAGTGCTCATGCAATGAACAGCCACTTCATACTTCTGCATGACCCCTGAACAGTATATTTCAAATGAACCGTAAAGGCTACATGTGTTAAAGTGCCTTGTAATATAGAAGGAGGTCACACCCCTAAAAAGGTTAATATATCACATTAATGCCATGCTTCCGTTTGGAGAGCACGTATAAATAGAATTCGTTGACACTGCTATTTTGATAATGATTTAATCTGGTGGGTCATTAATCAAGACAAAATGACGAACATTCACAGGTCCCAGCTTCTGATACGTGAAGATTTGCCGCTTTAATGTCTTTAAAGTGATTTTACATAAAAACACAAGTTGGTTTTGTCTTGCTTGAGTCAAAAGCTGAAAAAGCTGTACTTAAGTCTCCCTCCAATGAAAATCAAGTTCACTTTTTTTTTTTTACCTTATTAATATGTCAGTATGGTGTTGTTTTCATGTTGAAAGACATGTCACAAGCAGCCAGTGCCATGGCTGAATGACTGAAGTCGATGACTGAAATCATTTTTAAATTTTGGTCACTTAATGAATGAACCAAGCTGTAAACACAACAGTGACACTTAAACCCTTTTAAAGTTAACATGGCTGACACTCTTTCAATCCTTTGCCTTTTTACACATCCAGCAGAAACTTGGATTCATTTGAAACGGAGGTGCAAGCTGCCGGATGAATGCTGAGGTTCACTTTTACCTGCGGTTTGCTTTCCACCATTTCAGCTCTTAAATGCTTCACTAGTTTGACAGCTGGATTCTAACTATCTGCGTTTTGGTGCTGTGCAGGTAGTTTTCAGTGGGTCAATAAAAACTTTTCACCTGAAAACAGTTGCCTGCTATGGTGGGTAAACACTGCTAATGTGTGCTGAGACAGAACCAGAAGCTGTGAGACGTAAACCAAAACAATCAGCTTAGAGTTGTTGGGTTCTTCAGTGCAACTGACTCTATACATGTGGTCATCTGATCCACTGATATAATATATTGATTGGTACAGCATCTCTGTGGTTTGTGAAATTGTAATGGGCTCATTTCTGACATTTTGCATTAGATTAATGGAAATAATAAGTGTTGGCAGACCTAGAAAGAGTGATATATAGAAAATAATATTAATTTATAATAAAAACAGAACTAAACAGAACTCAATCAGCTCATGTGTTGTCTTTTCCCAGAGGAAGAGGTTGGGCTGTTCCCTTCTCAATCAGTGGTGACTGAGGGTGTGTCTTGAGTAGCAGTACTATATCATATCTAAGAGCTATCGATTGGCATAAATACACTGACTCTCTCTGGTGACCGGATGAATAATTAATAAGACACTGGATCTGAGGCCACACTTTATCTTTAGGAGAAACACATACACACATCTCAAACACACCCTATGTGCAGCACTGTCAACCCAAGATAATGCAAATCTTGAGTTAGCTTGTAGTTCCACAACATAGTTTCTGAGTCTAAACTTTTGCTCTCAAGTGTGTCTGCTTTGTGCGTGAGTGTGTGTTTATGCGAACACTGTCTCACTGCTTCAGCCTTCTTGTCCCTTTTTCATATCTATGGTAAATCATTAATCATAAGGGAACCAAGTCAAGTAACACATTTCCCATGGGGCAGACACTGGGAGTAGCTTGAGAAAAAAAAGAGGCAAGAAAAGCAAGCAAGAGAGAGAGAGAGAAAAGAGGGAGAAAGAAAAAATGGAGTGAGAAAGAGGTGGAAAAGCAGAGTAGAAACCAGCAGATCAGGAGAAGGAAGCTCTACTCCTATTAGCCGAGCCCCTGTTCTTGCTGAAAGTTTTTGATCAGGCAGTTGTACATATGCCAGGCCTGGCACCGGGTGCCCTGTCTGTCCTCTAGCGTTGAGGTCCTTTGTGCGTCTGTGGCTGGCCAGCGCCCGAAGCCAGGACTCTCCGGATGCAACATCCCCGGAGAAAAGCTGCTTTTCCACTCTGCTCCTACAACCCAGCCAACAGGAACACACACACAGTCACCACAGCACAGCACATAGGCACCCATTACCTTGGAACCTGACAGGAAGGAGGAAAGAGAGCAGAAACCCTTTGAGAATTATCACTCCCTTTCATTTCCTTGCTTTTCTTTTCTTTCTTTCCCTTTCACCTACACACACATTTACTTATTTTTTTTCCAGTGTTCTCTCGGGTCTTTGGGGGATTGTGCTAGTGGACTTTGCTCCCCTATGATGAATGATTTGCCTAAAAATACTGTCTGTATGCGAGCGAGCGCAGCATCCAGGTGGAAGAACTTACCTCCACAGTGAGAAATCATACTACTTTGAGGCCACTTTTCCATTCTGCTATCCGTGGGTTAACCACAGCATTGAATATACGTGTGTGTGTGTGTGTTGGTAATATACAGCCTTTCTGGGACAACTGACGTGTAGCTTGATTAAATCCGTGACCTTCACCAGCAGCACAAGCAATCAGCGGGCGAACACACGCGTTCACACACACACGCTGCATACGTAACACCTTCTTGCACACAAGCGCCTTGGCACACGAACATGCAATCAGCACCTGGTGGAATCTGTCGCATCATTGATCCACCGTATTCATACACACATGTACACATGCGCACACAAACACACACGCACACGGAGCATCTCTCAAATTGCATTTGACACACCCTGATTTTCCTCACACGGGATTCTGTACACCGCAATACTATTTACCACTGTGGCAGAAAAGGCTCGCGAGAATGGAAATACCAGGCCTATGAATGTATAAATAAAAACATCCATAATCTATATTCAGATTACCAAAGGGAAAGTCAGGAATTCCATTTTACTGCCAAGGATGCAAAAGGGAAATCATTCAAGTCCCCAGGTCTATTTCGGCCGGCTGCTCCTGTTGAGTGGTAACACGGTTTTCCCTCCCCAGTTTTATGACTCCACATAATGACTAATATGCAGCCACTGAAACAGCCATAGCAATAGCCATATTATGTTATTGTGACTATTGCTGTGACTGCCGTTGTATATTTTTGTTCCCCTGGTTGCCTGAAGATCTAACGCTTATATAACAAGGCTGACAGTTGATCTGCTGTTGCGCTGTGTTGTTGTACTGTACGACCCCGTGGTTATACCGGCCCTCAGCCTGATGTAACAGGATCTCACGTAGACCAAACGTCACAATACATCAAATCACACGTTGTTTTCTCGTTCTTTGCTGTGGGTACTGCACGGCACATCCTGCGACCCATCAGCGTCTGTAGTACCTCTTTTTTAGCAATAGTCCGTTAGAGTGGAGCTCTTTGTCTTGTTAGTTGGGCTGTTTTGTTCTTTTTATACCTTTTTAAGACTCTATTCTCCATTATACTCTTGTGAGTCTCCTTTATTTTTATATAGGCTTGAAGAATAATTCTGGTTTATGACTGTGCAGCCTTGGTTTTGCAGTTTGGGACATCGTTTCTGTCGTTACTGCAACTCTTGAGGATATACAGTAACTGTGAAAAGTGAATGCACTTGAAATGTCTATAATAATTCCTCATGGCACAGAAGCAATGCTTGTATGCACAACTAAAAACTAAATATCAAACTCTGATGAATGTTTAAAATGGACTATTTAAATATTCCATAAACTGCCTTCTTTCAGTGACGCAAATCTGGGGGTTTGTTTAACATTTCTGTGTCAATCTGATTGCTCATATTTCTTGCCTTGTGTCTACTTTTAAACAATATCGCCATGCACCCAGAGCTCAGCAGCTACTTTTGTGAATTCAGTGTTATACTACCTAACAGGAATGATGGCTGAATCAACAGAACTAAAACCCAAGTTGTAATAAACTTGAATTATCTGTTAAAAGCATTTATGGCAGAGGGGGATTTCCGGCACGACTACTGCCAAGATGCATGAACAACTTTATTCTGAGACCAACACATCCTGGCTTGTAGCCTTCATCACAACATTTATTACATTACGAACAACATTTCAGTGGGCTGTTAAATAAAGTGGTTCTTTATGCTACAAGTGTTACTGGATTTTTGATGTTTCAGGGGATGTACAGCCGCAACAGAGCAAAACAGTTTTTACAGCCACCGTCTTTATGGTCAATGAACACTAAATGCTGTGCTTTAGCGTTGGCACGTTCACTTATGCTATGTTTATCTTCTTCTCTTGCTTCAGCGTGCAGACCTGGAACCTACAAAGCTTCGGCCACAGATGCCTACTGCACCAAATGCCCTCCTCACAGCTCGTCGCCGCAGGAGCAAGCCGTCGAGTGCATTTGCGAGAAAGGTTTCCACCGCGCTGAGAGTGACCCACGCTCAATGGCCTGCACACGTGAGTGACAAACACCGGCACAAACGCTGCAAAACACATGCAAGTCCTATAGTTATCAAAGCCATAGTATTCACTGTGCTCACTTCAGTGATATACTTGCATTTGGATGTTTGTATTCTATGCTATGAAATGATTGGATTACATTTCATTTAATGAGTTTGTAATGCACTCCTCTAAGGCTTCACATTGCATGGCTGTTTTTTCCAATTTTCCATTTCATCCGGTTCATATATATATATATATATATATATATATATATATATATATATGCACACCTCCATGTATTTTCCTCTTCCTAGCTGCTGCTAGTTAACACAGCACAAGAGATGCATACATAAAACACACACACACACACACACACACACACACACACACACACACACACACACACACACACACACACACACACACACACACACACACACACACACACACACCCTCCATGTGTATTAGTTTTGTGGTTACAGTTCATGGATATCTGTGATGAGAGCACAGATAAGGCTGATACCCTTCACACTCACGCAACCAGAGGGATCGGACCGCATATTCATGAAAAGAGACAGAGGTAAAGAGGAAGAATGAGGAGGCAAGATTGAGCGTATGAGAGGGACAGAATGAGATGGATTGAGATAGATGGAGGGACGTGGGGGCTGGGGAAGGACAGCGACATGGTGGAGGGGAGAGACCGAACTAGACAAAGTATGGAGGAACACACACACACACACACACATACTCAAACCCATTATCAGGTTATGGTAGATTACACTCATTAATCGTTGTAGCAGGTGAGATGTGACAGGTGTTATCAGCTGGAAATGAGTAACGGTTTGTTCAAATATGTATGGGCGCACACACATGCACACACACATGCACACACTTGCTCTCCTGAATGTTGAGGAACACTACTGTGGGTCGAGGGGGGAGCAATGAGAAAATAAGGAGAAAAGGCGAAAGAATTATTCACGGAGATATGGAGAATGACACAGGAAAAGAACAGAACAGAGGGGGAAATGGTGGACTATCAGAGACGTGTAATCTAAGTGTCATAAAAGGCCGATCAGCAGCAACGGTCATGATGGACGGTGAAGTGTGACCTCGGGTAGTGGTGGGATGGAGAAAAGAAAAAGACTGAATTAGCGGGATCAGTCAGCACACCCTTTCAGCAGATTTATGACCGACAGCCTCAATTATACCCAGCATGGCCTCCGTCCTCCACGCCCAGCTGTCCCCACCATCCCGCCTGCACTTTAGAGAGGCTCGTCACTGGGAAGGCTAATCAGGAAAGTCCCAGGCCCTGCTGGTGGCCCCCTGGGGCTCACTGCTCAGTCAGGACCTGATGAGATGTCACGCCAAATGGGCACCTTCTACCAAATTTCCATATGGTTGAGATAGCTGCACCATGCTGTGATGTGAGCTACTATAATCAGTCATTCCTATATGAGCGGCTCCCAGGAGGCAGGAATGGCATGGTCAGGGCTTACCTTGATGATGTTATGGGCGTTTGTGATTTATTTAAACGGTCCTTTAAGATTTTAAACTGATCTTCCCATCATAAAGAGCAAAAAAAGCCCCAGACATTGACTTATTTAAATAAAGAAGTTAGATAAAAACCTGTTTGGTGTGAGTTAAGGCTACAACTAACAATTGATTTTCTAAATTTATCAATTAGATTTTGCTGAAAATTACAGTTTCCTAAAAGCCTTAGATGACATGATGAATCATACAAATGGGGATATGGGCTCACAAGTTGAGTCTACTCAACGTGAGGTGACAGAAACAGGGAAAATGATGAAAGAGGGCCTAAGTAAACAATCCAGATTAATGCCACACCTCAACACATCTAGTCAGTCCAGACACTGACCTATCTTGCCCTCCAATCTCCTCACAGTCCCAGTTCTGCTGTCAGAGAGGTGTAGGAGAAGAAAGTATCAGCTGCTGTTAAGTAATGTCCAATCTTTTCAAATTATCCAGTCTTGCAGTACAACATTGACTTACAGGGATCACAGTATTAGTAATTTATTTCATGGCTACGTTAGGCAGTCACAGCACTTGGTTAGAGTTCGGAACAATTGTGGTTCAATTCAGAAAAGGTCTTTGACTTTAGACAGAACATGTTCATTTACATTTAACTAATGATTATTTCCATTGCTGATTAATCTGCTGACTATTATCCAGATAAACTGATGAGTTGTTTGGTCTCTGATATGTCAGAAAATGTTGAAAATGTTAATTACTGCTTCTGAAAGCTCAGGATGATGACGTCAAATGTCTTATTTTGTCTTGAACCCAAAGATATTCAGTTATCAGAGTAAAGAAATGAGAAAAAAAACATATTTAACTGGCTACAATAAGAGAATTTTGACCACTTTTATTTAAAAAACTACTCTAACTGAATAATCAATTAACTAAACAATTAACGATTACTTCAGCAGTTGACAACTAATTGATTAATTGACAAATTGTCACAGCTCCCGTACGAATGTCAGCACTGCTTATAATTTCTGTGTGAAATCCAAAGCCGCCTCATTGCAGCAGGACGATCACATTAATGCAGCAGGTTGCTGAAGCAGAGGGCTCTAGAGGTCTCTGGTACTCTGTTGTCGATCAGTTAAGGGCATGGGCGGATTCCTGGTACATTTCTTGCTGCATTTCTGCTGGTCTTCCAGTTTGTCATGAGAAAAAAAAAACTAAATGTCACCATGAGAAATTTCCACCTTTTTGATCGCATTATAATTTAAATCAATGCACATTGTTGTCTTAAAAGCCTCCAGACTCATAAACCTCCTACTCAAACTGGATTTCTTGGATCATATTTCACCATTTTAGCAGTAAAAGAAGCAACACACCCTTACATCACAGTCTCCTGATATTTTAAAACTGAAGTTAAACGCCCAGTAAAAGTATTCCACTGGTTTGATGGTGGGAAGTTTGAACATGAATCAAAAATAGGAAAAAGCTGCAAGAACAATACTTTTTAAAAGCAACGGACTCCAAAAATAGCAAAGCAGAGCAAAACAGGCCCTACATGCTATAAATGGATGTATCTTTTAGTACACAAACATTTTTTTTGCAACCCTAAACAGAATTCTCTTGAATTTAAACCAAAAATATGCAATCTCAGATTTAATGCCGGGGCCCTGACATATATATTTTTATACCTTACAGCTTTTACTATCTGCTGGTTAGTTCAGTTGTGCTTTGACTTGTCTCTGCGCCACAGTGTTTGTCATTTTGAGTACATGTAAATGCAAACTGTGATGTAAAATATCACAACGTAACACACATGTGCTTCCATGTCTACAAGGGTGAGCATGTGGCTGAGAAAAAATGTCCAAATGCAGCAAAGTTTGACCTTTCCAGTTAACTCGGAGACAAAATGCCCCAGTCGTTTGGTTAAAAAGAATCACCATGTTGCTTTGAGTACAACAGAACCATTTCAAATATTATTTCCATATCACATTAACTCAAGACATTTTAATTCATCAACATGAGCACACTTCCTCTGAAGGCGTTATAAAGAGCGTTGTCGTGTTGCTGTTTCTCAGCTTTCTTGAGAATGATTAGTGACACGCTTTTTGGACACTGACTCCGTGATACACTAATCATTCCAGCTAAAGCTCAAAGTAATATTAAATCATAAAATGTACCTGACTCATGAGAAAATGACTCTGGGCACTTTCTATACATCATTGTCCACTCACTATTTATTATCTGCAGTGCAGCTCCAGAGTGTCAACTTCACGTGGTAAAAAATTCTCCCTGCAGTCAAGCATCAACTATTTAACATCATGTGAATTCCCTTTAAAGATGGATTTAAATGTGCAAGCGTAATATAATATATTATTCCCATACCATCACATTTACAATCGGGCAGACTCCTTTAATCTCTGTCCATTCCCAAGCTATTCATTAATCGAACGCCAAGTGTCCACCCCCTGAACGGAGTCAGTTAATACATTTTTAATTTAATCACTCTGAATTTTGTTCTTAATAGAAACTGCTATTAATTTGATAATGAGCATACAGACAACGCACATTTAAGGAGCATCCATTTGGGGAAAAATAATATTCATCAGTCTGTGTTTCATGAACTGGCACTGATAAGGAGTGGTGGCACTGGCCAGACTGACTTGTTCAGCTTACACCATGTCTCTCACCAGATGCATGCTGGGATAGCAGTTTTAGTGAGTACAGGATGACACATATCACAATATTATAGTTCAGATGAGCATCTCTTTAGTTCTACAGTACTAAAACTTATGAGATTATGACACATTCTGACCATTCACAATATAGAGTTCCACTAATTTTGTGTCTTCTCTGTCCCACACATTGTTTCACTATGTTAAAAAGAGATGCATAACTGGTTTATGGTAATAATGCAAATTACAACTACATTAATAAAACTTACTAATTCTAGAGCAGTAAACACACATTTTATAGATTTATCAATAACATTTGGTTTAATATGTAAAAAGAGAAGTGTTTTATCTCTGGAGGAGATCTACTTTGACCGCAGAGAACAGAGCAGGAAATACATCACCTCTGTTGAAGTGACATAATTCTGCCTGTAGTGTTCCATCTTTGTCAGTAACAACTGGCAGGACTGGCTTGATTTGCTTTTGTGTTGTGAAAATCTGCTTCAATCTTCTTTTTCATCTTTCTGGCATCCAGTGAGTTGCGGAAACTCCAGTTTATTTTTTGACCCCTTTTCCTGTGAGATTAGTGTTGGGTCCAGTGGGACTTGTGGGATTCTCATGCAAAGACAGACCTCTCCCACAAATTTAAAAGTGAAAAATGCTGAGGGTAGTGTTGGAAAAGGGTGAGGTCATCAGACCTCTGTAGTCTGCTACTCATCTCTACTTTAAGGTTCCATATATTGAAAATCAATTTTTATTGTGTTTTGTGGTTGTTATAAACTTTGGGAGTGTCAAGTAAAAGCTGGTAATGTATGAAGACGTTTACTTCTGCCATTCTGAAAGCCCCCCCAACAACTTGATAGTCTCCTAGCCTTACAAGCCAAAAACAGTTTTACCGGGCTGCTACGTTTCAGTTGATGAACCAGTAGTTGTCTAGCTATAACTTTTTTTGTTCCTGTGGTAAGACAACCAGAATGAGTTAAAGACAATGGCTCTGCTGTGAATTTGGCGATACTTCCGTGTAAAATGATCATTCACTTGTTTGAAGTCATAGAAAGCCCTGGTCTTGCATATAGATCCGTGTATGTGTCAGCTGTCATGCGGTCAACTAGTTACTCAGCGCTGTCAATGACTAATAGGGAAAGTCTTCTTCCTGAAGGGGGTGGGGACAGCAGCAGCTGAGCTGCATTTACAGATGCTGAAAGACTGTTCAGAACAGGAGTAAGACCAGGATTTTTACAGTCATGATTAAATAAACCATCTTTGCAGTGTTTTGAGATGAAAATTTGGAAAATACATTCTGGGGACATGTGAGAGTTTAATTATTTGCTGAAAAGAGGGAGCAATGTGGGACCTTTAAGGCTCGAAGCTCAAGAATACATTAGGTCCTATTAGTAGTTACAGTTGCTGACTGAACAGTTGGTGAAGTTTTATTGTAAATAATGCAAGTCCTAGTTTTGACAAGAATGCAGGGAATAAGAAAGACCTCCAGCTCTGGTCCTTCTTCATTGATTTTAACACTTATTTTTAAAGATCCAGTGGGATATAAGGAGATCTATTTGCAGAATAGGAATATAGTATTCAGAATTATGTTTTCATTTGTGCATAATCACCTATAACTAGGAATTATGTTTTTTTTAAGCTTAGAATGAATCCTTCATATCTACGTGGGGAGCAGGTTGTCTTCTGTTTAACCAACGTTGAATCATCGTGTTTCTACAGTAGCCCAGAATGGACAAACTAAACACTGGCTCGAGAGGGCATTTTGTGTTTTATGTTGAAGTGGCAGCCACCGTAGGTTGTCCCTCACACATGGAAAGGAATGGTTGAGGCAAGGGGTTTTCAGTTGATTGCAATCTGCAAATTCACTGCTACATGCCACTAAGTTCTACACCTGGTCCCTCAAACATGTGTTAGGCTTTAAGGACGGAAATGAAACTTTGATGAGAAAAGGAGACACTACTTTGGTTGTCAAAAACTCACACTCACTCCAGTCATTTCCCAGAGGCTGAATAAGAGTCTCTTGGCAAAAAGGTTTTCTATACTTTCTATATTAAATTTAAAAAACACAAGATGGATAGACATAATGAGAGAAATCTTTGGTTTTATCTTCCCTCAGGTCCTCCATCAGCTCCAGAGAACCCCATCTCGACAGTGAACGAGACCTGCGTCACCTTGGAGTGGTCGCCACCCAGAGACACAGGAGGCAGAGGAGACATCACCTACAGCCTCCACTGCAGGAAATGCTCCGGTGATGGCAAAAAGTGCACACCATGTGGGAGCAGCGTCCATTTTGTTCCCAGACAGATCGGTCTGTCATCGGCCACCGTGTTGGTCACCGACCTGCAGCCCGACTCCAACTACAGCTTCACCATAGAGAGCCAGAACGGAGTGTCAGACTTGAGTCCAACACCAAGAGGAACGGTAGTCATAAATGTGACAACGTCGCAAACAGGTGAGAAAATACGCACATACTGGGAATAATGTGTCTTTTGAAAAACATCCAACTACCACAGTTACGCCATGAATGTCAAAACACCCATATTTGTTGACAGAGACAGCTCTTTCAATGAGTATTTTTTTGTGAGGCAGGGTATTCTAGGATTTAAATTGCTGCAGAAACTTCAGAAGAAAGGATTGTGCAGAATTTCCACGATATCCTCTTTTAAAAGCTGATAAGAAAATGAAATCCTCTGGGGAAGAACATCGTCATTAGACTGAACTAGAAATCTGTTTGATACAGAAAAGTCTCTTTTTAAAAAACTGATGGCAGTGTAGTCACAAACGGTATAAAGCTCTATGAAAACTTTAACATCACCTGCTGTGATGCATCACTCTGATACAACGAAATGACACCTCTGCCTGCACATGTATAATCACGTGCATCTGCATCAGTGTGCGAGATTTGTGTAAGAGCTGTGTGTATGACAGGGCTGTGATGACTAATAGGCAACATACTACGAACGTGTGTGCAATAACCGGAGGGGGGAAGCAGTGTAAGAGGTTGTTGACTTCACCCGGATGCACGCATGCTGCTCTCAGCTGTAGTCTGTATTAAAGACACACACATTTATTCACACTTTCAACCCACATGAACAGTCGCAAGGTTTTGGGTTTACACATTAGTAACACGAGATTACACAGCGTGCACATGCGTCACACATCACAGAATGCTGTAATCACACATGTACAGTATCTTACACCTTGTGAGCTGTTTCATTAGCAAAATCACATGACACACATTGCAATATGTGTCTTCTCGTTACAGCACTTTAGGTATTAATCTCTATGTTTCTTATCATGCTCTTTTTCTCGTCTTGTTGAACGTTATTCTCTTGGATGTTCATGCTTTCTCCTCTCATTTTTTTTATTTTTTTATAGTGAGCGTTGTGTTGAAGGAAAGGCGGAGCAAGGACAGTGTGACTTTGGCCTGGCAGGGACCTGAGAGACCCAATGGAGCGATAGTGGAGTATGAGGTCATCTACTATGAGAAGGTGAGAGAGATAAACACACACTCACTTTTAAATACACTCTCCACCAATCTGACATATGAAGAGCAAGTTACTTGTGACTTTTAACTTTAAACAGCACGCCTGTGTAACAAAAAGCGATTTGACCAAGCAGGACGTTGCATTATGGCAAACGCGGCCTCGAACATTTTTATAGCTGGACCCAAACCTGGAATGAAAAGTGTGAATCTGCTGCTTGGGATTTTGTTGTCTTCTGTAGCTTGTGAATTCCTCGATCTTAAAGGACTAGCTTGACATTTTTGGAGATATTTGCATAGATGTTCAAATAACTTATACCGTATTAACCCTCTGAACTCCAAAACCTGCCAGTGGGCTTAAAAGGCGTGTTGTCTTAAGATATCATCGCAATTATGATGTTTATCAGAGAAAGAAACAAAAAACAAAGAATAAATGCTACATTTTTAACATTTCAATGGTCCTTGAACTTATAAAATGGGAATTTTTTTTTCAGGAAAGCTTAAACTTGACATTTCAGTAAAATCACTTTAAGTCTCATGTAAAAATCTGCAAAATCCACCATGTGCCATGAACAGATTCTGTCATTTAAAAAAAAAAAAAATCCTCCACTTCTCGGCATAAACGGAAAGATAAGTCTGACTCAGCTGTGACCAACAGTAACATGACAAAATTTAAGGGACTATTTGGCTGAAGTGTAGGCTTTGATTATGCAGAGCAGATAGCAGACATGTAAGCAAAACAAATTCACAATGTCAGTCGTAAAATACTGAAAGAATGTAGAATAACTGTTTTCCAATACTGGTGACACATCTGGGCTCTTGAAAAAATGTTCTGCATGCCGTTTCCAGGATTTACGATTTTTCGATTTTAGTAAAATACATTATCAAACTTTCATTTATTTGTTTTTTTAATGATTCATGGCGTTATAACTGTGCTATAATACACAAAATACATGATTGAGCTCCCTCTACTTGTAGCAATAGTTTCCATACAGGTGCAGGACTTGATATTGCACCGAAAAATGAGCCCACAGTGAGAAAAAAATGTAATGCCCAGAAATTGCTTGGGGTTCAGAGGGTTAATCACTCACAGTTCGAGGTGCTGACAGGTGGATTTTGTATTATTAGACAGAGCTGTTGGAAGTAGCTTCATATTCGTCGAGCAGATATGAAAGTGATGTAAATTTTCTTATCTAGCTCTTGTCAAGAAAGAGAGTGTATCTTCCAAAATGTCAAACTATTCCTTTAAATGCAAAAATGAATCAGTGGAGTACACTTTGAACGCAACATGCTTCCCTCTTTTCCCTTCTCTTCCTCGCACATGTTGCCTGTGCTGGGATGTGGGTTTAGCCTTTGGGCATGTCTGTAATGACTTGTTCATCACAAACATCTCTCTCTGCTTCTTTCAGCCTCTCTGTCTTTCTGTTTCCACCGCCTTATCCCTCCTGTCTCCTCTCCTGCTCACACCAAGCTAATTAACCACACATCTGTCGAACAAACCTTGTAAAACACGACAGAGGTGATGAAATTCAGCCTCTGTGTGTGTGTGTGTGTGAGGCTGTCTGAGCATGTGTGTTGGCAAGCATTAACTGTAAAATAGTGTTAATCCGTGTTGTAGAGTGTCTTCCATTAGGTAGAGTATCAGCCTCTCAGCAGGGAATCAGCTTACTGACAGACACACTTATTCTTTATTCATCCTCCTACAGACACACACACACACACATCGAAGTGTGCACACACACCTAGAAGGTAGTGGAAGAATGAAGTGAAGCGGGACTAGTAGCCACATATTGCCCCAGAGTGTAGAGAGGATAAGATTTAGGACCTGACAGATGCTCATGTATAAACGCGACCAAATGGTCCAGTGATGAACAAATGAAAACTTAGTGAGGTGTATTTGGCCCCTGGAGACATTTAAATTCGGCAATTTGAGGATTCTATTATTTCCAGACTTCTCCCACTTTTTCTGTCTCTCTCGATGCCACAGCTCATTGCTCTATGTGAAACTCTTAAGGAATTTTAAAAATTTCAACCTCTTTTCATCCACAATCACTACATCACAATCACTTTGTATGATCCACTGAGCTTAGTATTTGATTGTCTTACTCTCTTGGTTTTTTACTTCACTTCAGAACCAGCGGGAGCAGAACTACACAGTTCTGAAGACTCGCTCCAACATGATGACAGTGGACGGGCTGAAGCCTGGGACTACCTACGTGTTCAGGGTCAGGGCTCGAACCGACGGGGGCTATGGGAGCTACGGTGGAGAGATTGAACTGGAGACCAGCCACGAAGGTAAGAGGAAAAACAAAAGCTTGTTTATTCATAATGAAGTAGTAATTTAAGTTTACATTTGTTTTTTGGATTGTTGATGTTTTGTTTCCCTCTAAGCAATTGGTTTGTTCTGTTTTGATTTATTTTCCACGGTTCTAAATTTCTCTGTGGCTTTCAGGATTAGAAGGCAGCATTTACATGGCAATTCTTTTAAAGCATTCTGCAGTGTTAACACAAGAAATACAAACTAAAAGTGCAGCTGAAGAAGAAGGACCAAGGTAACTGCAGAGCATAATGTACTGTCATATTAAATCAAATGCAGTGTTGTATTTAGCTGAGATTTTAAATCAGTTAATCCAACAAATGGTTCTAAAATAGTCCTTGGCAATTGCACAGGTTGTCATCTGTGGATCTGAATCAGTGGTTTGAAAGTATCCCAGAATACTTAGAAGGTAAAAGAAAGAAAGACAGAAAACAAGAATAGCTCCGTGGATTGGAGCTCTTTATTCACACAGACCACCAGAGCAAAACCAAAAGGGTGGAAGAAGTTTGTATCAGGCAGAGTGATCAAAACAAGCACAATTTCAAAAGACAGGGATGAAATGGGCTTTTTCAGGTGTTTTGTAGCCATTCAGTGAATTAATTCAGTCCAGTCCCGTTTCTAAGTTTTTTTTGTTGCTCCTGTCACAGTTTTATTTACTCTGCACTCCTTTTTCAATGCAATATAAAGTTGTGTACTCCATGGAAACAGAACAACATAAGCTAGAAGAAAAGTCAGAAATGTCTAGGGCTGGCCCGAATAGTGGTTTCTGGCCTCTGGATATTCGTTCCGCCCTGGTGGGTGTCTTCAGCATTTTGTCTTGTGTTTATGCAACGAAGTGAAGCGTGACGTCAGAGTCGGCAGCCACCCGGCCATTCGGGTCGTGTTTACAAACACGAATGGAGGAGCCGAAATGAGCCGAAGAACACGGCGGGATGAACCGAAATGGGCCGAAGGCGCAGGGAAGAGACGAGCTCCGAATATTTTTGTCTGGGGGGAGGAGGGGGTGATCACATCAACATATGTGTATATGTTATAGACATATGTGTATATGTTTATGTGATCACAGGACGAGATGAGCCGATGGCGGAGGGAAGACAGTCACCCTGCATATTCCCCCCCCCGGACGTCTGACGGGGAGGAATATCCAGATAGTGCCGTAGCGAACGGATATTCGGGATATTCGGGTCCAGCCCTAGAAATGTCTTGGGAGAGCTGTAAATCATGAAAAAAGAAACATCCAAAGTATAATTATTTGACTATCCATTTTCTAAAAAAAACAAAACAAAAAACTAGAATCAACATGTAGAACATTTTTCCAAGTTTCCTAGGTACATGCCATAGATATTTGGCTAATTACTTTCAAAATGCGTTTCCATTCTTCTTTCCAGTCTTCAAACCAAGCCAAGGCCTCACAAACACCTCCCTACAAACTGTGTTGCATTTCTATTGTGATGTTTCCAAACTCCCTGCCACTGGTCCATTTCTTCTTTGTTTGTGGTCATCCACTTTCATTATCACTTCATTATGCGCTCTAGGAGTTTCTGCTTTAGAGGCCCCATAATGTGCTCTTCAAAGTGATCATTGATTGCTAGTCAGGCAGGCAGAGGGGGATAAATCAGTAAATGTATAGCACTGCTCCATAGATGGCCTGTGTAGCATACAAAAGGCACACAATAGCATACAAATCATTTAATAGTCAGTAAAAGTGATTTGAAGCTTAGATGCTATTTTGGCCCTGCAACAAATAGATAGACTTTGACTGTGAAAGGTCATTGGTGCGCCTTAAGGTTCCCAAGATGCAGCACAAGTTTCTCCACTTTACAGAGCTGTTCCTGAGCCTTCAAACAACAGGTTCACAGTCAAGTTCACAATTGTGAAATACAAGATCTGTGAGGTGCAGCTGACCCCGTAGCAATCATATCAAGGTCATCTAATCAGATCAATAGCAATGATCACTAAAGAAGGGTGTGTATGTGTGCGCCACTAAATGTAATAGATCAATCCTTATCTGCGCCTGCCTTGAGGCATTAATTTGCCTCTTCAACACACACACACACACACACACACACTCATATATACAGTACATACACTCACAGACACACGTGTCCGCTCATGCTTAGCTAAGCCAGATAAATGGGGTATTTGTTTTGAGTAATGGCTCGATTGGTGTGGCGTAAAAATCGATGCATCTTTGCAGAAAGTTCTTGGCGGTAGCCTTGTTATGTGCGATGTTAACATATCCATTTGGACAGCGTAGCTGAATGGGAATGGCTTTCATGTCCGCTCTCATACCCTCATAGGCGATGCAGAGAGGGAGAGCGCTTTTCATCAAGGACCTTACTTACTATTCCATCCACCTCCCTTTCTCTCTTTTACTCGTTTGCTGCTCTCCCTTTTTGCTTCTCCTTCAGCCTGTCTTTTATCTGTTGTTTCTATTGATATCATATTTCATTCTCTCTCCAGCTTTCCCTCGCCACACTCACTGTCTTACTTGCTCAGTCTTTGTTAGTTTTATCACTTTTTCTCTTTCAGAAAACACCTTTGACCATGTTTCATCCTTATTTATGCTTGCTTTAATAATCCGCTGTCTTCACTTTCTCTTCTCTGTAGATGTTCTGGCCATCGGGGATCCTAACCAGTCCACTATTCTGGCTGTGTCCATCGCTGGGGGAATTGTTCTCCTCATCTTCCTGGTGACCTGCTTCGTTGTCAGCGGAAGGTAGGGTTTACAGACAAGAAGTGACTGGAAATCACCCTTATCTGAGTCTTTTTGTCAAGATAGTAAAATGATGGCAAAGTACTGTAGAAGCCTTCTTAAATCCCATGAAAACACCAAATCTATAGAGGATATGATTTTATCAAGTAAATCCATTATAACCAAAGCCTACTACATGTTCGGCTTCCTCTGTGCCACAGGCTTTAATCGTTGTCCAAAAGCTATTTGAAACACAACCACGATTCACACTGTTGCTCTGGGTGACATGTTCTTTTGTGACTGAGGGCACTCCACTTTAATTGGAGTCAGTTTCACACCCTGCTGCTCACGAGCGCACCACATCCGCAACTGAAAATAGTCCCCAACAAATGTACAATGTCCTGTTTACACCACCATCGATGCACTGATTACAAAGCTCCATCCTTTGGTAGCGACATTTGTTAAAAAACAGCTGTTTAAAGAAATTATTAAGGATTCTAGATCCATTTTTTGTTATTTATGTCTACAGTAGGAGCCAGTGAGCTTGGAGAAAGACTGACTAATGTAACATCATTTCTTGACTGTATACAGAACATAGAATATCTTCAACTTCATCCTTTAAATTGGTTTTGTACAGTGTTGGGACCTCTGACAGTTATGAGCTTTTCATCCAACATGGCTCACTTTCTCACAAAACTACTGACAGCTGCATTCTCAATAGTTGTACATTATAGGGAGCCAACAAAGAGAGTTGGAAATCAATGAGCTTGGAGTGCAACCTCCAAGGTAGCACTGCTGAAAGTAACCAAGTGCAGAGGGACAATCTGGTAGCATACATTTGTGTAACACTGAAGCTGGTCTCTCTTCATATCTCTCTTTGAGGGATTACATGTGGGTGTGCCAAAGCTGGGGCCTCCAACTTTGACATTTACACGGCTGAAAAAGTTTAACTAAAGGCTGTGTTATTCTGTATGTGAAGAGCATGGACTCTCTACGATCGTCGTCTTTGAAGGTTAGACTGCTGTTAATGCTCGGTCTCAAAGAAGGCCACATGGAGCAAGGGAATGAGTGGCAGGAAGGAAAATAAAAAGAAA
Organism: Acanthochromis polyacanthus; assembly: GCF_021347895.1. Classification (NCBI taxonomy): domain Eukaryota; kingdom Metazoa; phylum Chordata; class Actinopteri; family Pomacentridae; genus Acanthochromis; species Acanthochromis polyacanthus. The sequence goes on from NC_067121.1 coordinate 28,282,050, forward strand.
GCCAAGTGGTGAGAGGCCTGAAGATGAAAGGATTTAAGTTAGGAGATGGCTTTTTGGAGGAGAAGAAATGGAGGAGAGGAGAGGAGAGGAGAGGAGAGGAGAGGAGAGGAGAGGAGAGGAGAGGAGAGGAGAGGAGAGGAGAGGAGAGGAGAGGAGAGGAGGGATGACAGGCGTCTGTGATTTACCGTCCCTATAACCAAATGTTTATCCTCTACGAGTTCCAACTAGATTAGCCACATTTTACAAACTACACACACATACACATGCATGAAGACATGCACGTACTAATGTACACTCACTGAAAACATTAGTATTGATTGAGGTGATTGCTTATCAGGCTGAGTGCTCTATTCACTATTGACTAGGAGGGATGTAATCAGCAGAGACTGTACTGTGTGGTGCACACACACACACACACACACGCACACACTCGCACACGCTCGCACACACTCGCACACACACGCACACACACACTCACGCGCGCGCGCAGCACTTTCAGCACATGAAGGCGAACACAACATTTTTTTAATCAGAGTGGGATTACGGGCTTGTCCATCGAGGAAAAAAAAACACCAACCTGTTAAACATTTTGTGCTATGAACACACACGATGACAAACACACACTCGTCTAATCAGGTTTCACAGGCTGGGGAGGTGTTAACTAGGTTTTACTGAGGGGGTCGATGCACTGCCATCAATTTCAGGTCTCCCTCTCTTCCTCTTTCACTCTCTCTGTATCTGTCGTTCTTCCATTTAGAGGTGCGGACGCTCGGGAGGAAGCAGTGTTGATTACTGCTTTCTATTAAACCGCATCTCTCAAAATGAGTGCGTGTGTGCACACGGGTGCATAGGTGGAGTGTGTTAGTGACTAAGGGAAGGAAGCGAGGATCAAAGCTACATCACTGGAGAGGCATCAGCGGGGGGAGAGAGAACAAGAGGGAGCTCAAGGGGGGAGAGAGATGGACAGAGGCAAGGTAAGGGAGAGACACAAGTGGAGAATAAACATATCAGATAGGCAGTAGGAATGACAGACTGCAGCAAAGAGAGGGGGGAGGAAGTACATCTGAAGTATGTTTGCGCCACTAGAGAGCTACATTTTCAGATGGTGTGAAAGATAGAGAGAAAGAGGAGGGGGCTTGAGAGAGATGGAGGGAAAAGTAGATTGATGGAGGGAGAGGAGGAGAGCCGGGGGGAGAGGTGAGAAGATGAAAAGGTAGATTACAAATGAAAGAGGAGGAGGGAGGGCAGGGGAGATGATGGGTGGGCGATTGCACTGTTAGGTGCAATAGGACGGAGGTTTTTTGAGGAATTGGCAAAGAATCTGAGAATAATCTCTTCCTGGGTTGTCCATACCTCCTTCCTTTTTATCTGCTCCATCTTATCCATCAATCAGTCAAATTCTCGCTGTTATTTTACTCTCTGTGCTTCTGCTTTTCTCTTCATTTAGCTTGTTTCTTGGCTCTGAGGCTTTCATTTCCTGTTCTGTTCTTGAAATTTACATTTGGATGAACCCCCCTTTTACTCCGACACCCCTCATGGATCAGGAATCTGATGTATTTGCTGAAACCGGTACACTGTGGACGATGATTAAACTGGGACTGAAACTGACACGGAGAGTCAGCCAGGTTTTAATTGATTCTCCGCCAGACATTTGTAAGGCTCCTTTTCCTCCCAACATGCCAGCTGTTTAAATAATTTCCCCAATAATCACTAAGCCGCTCTGAGGGTTTTGTTCCTGTTTTACACCTAGTTCACCTATTGAATCCACAATCCCAAGCAGCCTGACAGAAGGTTCCTGACACTCTTTGCCTCACATACCTACACAGGTACCCACACACTCCCTGCAGCCCTTGCTGGCAGCGTACTGAACAGCTATGCCTCATAAATGGCCTGATTTGCAGGCTATTCTGTTCTGTCCTGTTCCCGTTTAATAAAGTGCTGTTATGCTATTGTTACCGCAGGAGGGAAAACATGAAAAAACATCGAAAGCTCCTCAGACACAGCACGGCGCTGACAAATCACACCAGTTATTGCTGCGTGCGTGCCATTATTGCTCGGCGAGTAGTGTGTGTTTGTGTGTGAAGTTGGTGCTTTTGTCCTCCTGAGGGTGCTTTGGCAGGCTGGCAGGTGCAAACGATGGGAAGCTAGCGAGCGACTGGCATAGCCATGGATTCAGCAGATGGCCTTTCACTCAAAAAGCGCCCCCCCCTTCGGTCCTCACTTTCTCTCACTCCTTGTTAAACATGTTACAACTTCTGCCTCCTAGCATCAGCGTTGGTGTGTGTGTTTGTGCCTCTGTTTTGTCTGCAGTCTAATGATTCTCCAGCCTTAAAAACCTTCTCCCTTGTTCTGAATAGCTGCAGGCATTGGTTTTGTGCCAGATTCCTGTGTGCTTTTCTATGTTCGTGTTTTTTAATGTGGGAGTTTTGGTGAGAAGTCAGCGTGAAGTTGTTCCATCCATGTCATGCCTGTTTTTTAAGCCTTCTCATCTGCTATGATACTCAAATTCTGCCTTTATGGAGTGCATCTGTTCTCAGAGCTACAGATAATCAGCAGGGCGTGAAAGGCCACAATCTGTTAAAGAAAATGTCTCAAAATCAGTAAAAAGAGTACACTTAGTTCAAAATAAAATGTAGAGCTTTTTGTTATTGAAGGAAAGTCAGAAAGTGTGGCTTACTCCCTTCCAATTGTTATTTTTATTAATATGCAGCATATTAAAACATATTATTCGTATTTGAGAGAACAAAAAACGTTTTGGAGCAGAGCATTAAAAAGAAAAGGCATTAGGCTAAGAGAGAAACATGCAAATAAAAATGATGCCAATACTAGCAGAAAGAGTTTTCATTCTCACTAACAGAAAGCGGTAACAGCTCCACCTTCCTAACACAATAGCTTGTCCTATTGATGTGCGTGAATGTTTGTGCGCGTAAGCTCTTTTACCTCCGCAGCATCTGTTGTGCTGCCCAGGGTTATTCTTAAAAACTTAATGACACAAAAGAGGAGAGGAAGGATGGAAAAAAAAAGGGAAGCATGTGCTAATGAAAACACGCTGCTGAGAGAAGAGAGAGCAGAGTCAAGAGGCAGTGAGAGACTCCTGAGAACCTGAAGAACTACAACTCTAATTGAGTGTAAAACGGCTCAGAAAAGTGTGTGTAGGTGTCTGCTTGTTTGTATTTCATGACAATGTGAGAAATTGAAATGAAAAACACCAACAATGGAAAATAGGGCAAGGTTTGTTTTAGTTGGGGGGAAAAAATCCTAAGGAAATGGAAAAACAAAGAACAAAAGGCACAAGTAATAGACTCCTGATTGCCAACTGGTGAATTTGGTGGAAGAAGAAATCCGCCAATGCATTCTCGTCCCTGTGGGTGGTGTTGGTCTGTTTGCCTGATAATAGCACTAATAATGATTTGGCAGCCAAAGGACTCTGTGCATAGAAACCAAAAACAAAACCGTGTGCGGAGGTGTGTGTGCATGTATGCGATGATGATGGTGATGATGGTGATGTGTGTAATGTCATTAGACAGATTTGTATGTGCTGCTTGGATGCCGGGTGCTTTCAATTAATGCAGCTAAGCTGTAGGGTGTAGCCAAATACAGCTTTGTCTGCAGAAAGCCGAGAAAGTAGATTACAAACACTGCAATAATAGCAGCTACTAGCCGCAGGTGTGAAAGTGTCTCACACAGGCTCTATGCAAATGAGCAGATGTTGCTGTGGGATTTATCAAATGTCCTACAAACATCACACAAATTGAAAAACAGTTTTTGTCCAGGGTTTTAAAGTTCATAGCGCCTGTGACTACATTTGTCGGATTCACTCGCACAAGCGCACGTGTTACGATCCTGACCTAATCAAGTTATGTCGGTGCAGCAACATCATTAGGGAAATTAGTTTCGCACTGATCTACACACACCGATCTGTTGGCAAATATAAAGACACACTTCAGTTAATGATACAGATGACATGCTCTTCTCTCTCTCTCTTCCCATCTTTTCGCATTTGACCTTTCACCAGGTTGTACATTACGGCAATTACCAGAGACCTCACTTCTGTTTCTTCACCTTCTACCTTCCCTCTTTTCCTTCCTCCTTCCCTTTCATTACCACTCTCTTTAATGAGAGCCACCGAAATGAGATGTATCCAAACAGGGTGTTAATGAAACATAGACAGATTTATTAGTCATAACTCCTCAGCTAATCATTTCCCCCCTTCTTAATAATTAGCCCGAGCTGAGTAAATCTTTTCACAGTGTGGTCAGAGAGTGTTGAGCTGCTGCCAGACACGTCCAAGATGGAGCGAGAGGAGGCCGGGAGTAGAAATCTTACTCACTTCGATTCCTGAACGCTCGGTTACATCAGTCGGACTTTTTGTCAGAGTTTGTTTTTTTCGCTCCATGCCGTTTTGACTCTTAATTAATTATCCACAATCAGCTCTTATAAACCTCAGTGTTTATTAGCAGCCGAGCAGTGAATGCGTTTTTGTTTTTCGGCCCGACGAGCGAGGCTTAATTTTGCTGTGAAATAATGAGAGAGAATTTAATCCATTGATTTCATTCCCAGTAATTATTTTTTATTTAATATCTTGATATTAAATGGAATCACCATTATCATGAGTGATGATGAGAGCAGATACCCACAGCAGGCTGTGTGCTTGTGTGTTTATATGCGTGTGAGTGATGGAGGATGGATGTGTCATTTCATTGTGTCATGCTGGAGGGGTGACTAATGATTTACTGATTTCATTTTTCTAGTCATTCTGATTAGCAGTGGGAAAATAATGTGGAGAGACAGGAAATGAAAGGGGAGAGGAGATGAGAGGTGACAAGAGGGGAGAAAAAGGGGAGGAGAGGAGATGAGAGGGAAGGAAAAGAAAAAGAAGCGGAAGACGATGTAGTATATTTCTGTATGAATGATCCCCTCTGACTCTTCCTGATCTCAGACTGTATCAATTTCTACTCTCGTTTTCTGGCCAGTAGTCAACTTTTAACCCTATAAAAGATGGCTAATCATGTGAAATAAATCCAGTAGTACTCCAGCAGAGAACAGCACACACTTGATTAGCTCTTTTACCATACAAGTCTAGTTTAAAAGGAGTCCAACACCACCATTCTTACACTACTTTGTTTGTCTTTGGTCCATCTCTTTAAGTTTTCAGTCTGTCCCACTTTGTTTCAAGGTTATTCCACCATCCATATTTACTTCACTCGCTTCTTTTCAACCCTTTCATGCCTTCAGTGCATAATCAGGCTTTTCATTCTGTTCTGCCAGAGTTTCCCTTCGTCTGATGTCCTTTTTGCTTCCCTTTTCTTTTACTTTCACCATGAGTTCTCTCTATTTTCCTTGTTCCTCCACTATCTCACTTTTCTTCTGTCCCTCAATATCCACTGCCTCAACCCTCCCACCTCCATATGCTTTTTCTTCCTTTCTCCTTCCCCTTTCCCTTTATCAGTCAGATTATCTCTCTGGCAAATCGCATTTCGTGAACTGCAGACTCAGATAGAGTATATTACACAACACAGTAGCATATATGTAATGTGATGACCCAGACCATTCTCTTAATTCCACACAGCACTGTCAAGCTCTAGCAGCCCCGGCACACTGAAATGACAGCAGAATCGCAGAGTACCCGTTTTAATTATCAGAAGAAGTAAAGATCAGCACAACTCGGTGCTGTAGATGTTGTCTCTCTCTCTTGCAGCAGCCTGGAGTCAGACCGAGGGGGAAATGGAACCAGCAATGGAGCCCGAGGCTAATAGACCAGTAAATGAAGACTTGGCATAATACAGAAAATATCAGAAAAAGGAGGAGGCCCGCTTCGTCACACTCACAAACAGACAAATGTACAGCCGTTATATTTGGGTCAGAAGATAGAATCACATTTCCCAAGTTTTGTTTGCCGCATTCAGTTTGTGCAGTGAATATACACGTACACAATACTTGCAACATATATATCTTACATATCACATACACAGTGGTGGAATATAAGTACATTTACTCAAGTACTGCAATTAAGTGCAGCTTTGAAGTACTTTACTTTAGTATTTCCATTTTATGCAAATGTATACTTCTGCTACACTACGTCTCATTTCTTTATCCCTTTATTTTCCAATAAAAATCTTGCATCTCCACATGTTTTGATTTTGAATGTTAGTGTTCCTTCATGGGTTAGGAAAATTCTCCTACTTCTAAAGCTAGAGAGACTATTTTTGAAAACTCCCAGTTGGATTTAACTGGAAAATGTCATTAAGATGACAAACAGGATGTTTGCCTGAGCTCTTGAAACGCTTGACTTTTTAGAAATATGTGGTTCTCACAGAACAGTACAGTGATTATTTTGTAGGTTATATATTCTTGCAGCCAATACTCGAAATTAAAGTACCCAGCAGTATATGAAGTAGTTAAAAAGAGGGTCACCTTCCACACCTGCAGAAGTAAAGTGCGATATCCACATTAATGCAGTCATTAACATCATAACATATATAATATCTATTTTTCCATCCATCCATCCATCCATCTAATAGAAAAACACTGTTAAAGGCATGTTTAACTAAACTTTAAGTACATTTTAACTGTAATACGTACATACATTTAGTTTTCATAGTATTGTTAGAGCAGTTTTAAAGGGGCACCGAGGAAGATTTTAGCGGAAATGTAGCGTTGCCTACATTTCCTGTGAGCCTCGGCGCGCACTGTCGCAAACTGTCATAAACGAGCGAGCCTCAGGAAAGCTGGCGGAGTTGAAATCATTGTTGAACAATTACGTGTGTAAATGACTCCGCGGTCTAATGTTGTAAAACCGAGTTGTCAAAGCTGCTCTGAGCTACGGAGTTAACCTAACGTTCGGTAGCTCCGAGCTAACGTTACATTAGCCAATACCCACACAGTGTTTTTGCCACAAAGTTAGTCAACTAAACCAGTCACAGTCAAACGAATCCCATAGTCTACCAACCACACATCGCAAGCAACACACACAAAAGACAAAAGAATTGTATCAAACTTACAAAGAGCTAAAGTTACGTACCTGTCTAGGAGAAGCACAGCCAGCTCGGCATCTGTTTTGATTCCTTTTTGTTCCCGGAATTCTCTCCACCTCTGAAATGCCTGTCCAAGATGAACTTTTCTTTTGATTCGTTGTCGATCTGACAACCTTTTTGCTTGCAGACTTTGCTCCTTTCGCTTCCTTTTGCGCTCCATGTGTGCCATCTTCTCAACCAACTCTCCACTCTGCTACTGCTAAAAACAACTAGCTCCGCTCTGCTACGCTCTGTCAGCGCACGCGCACCGTATTTGATGTAAATCGCTCCGTCTCACAGGAACTTCTGGATGAGTCGACAAAAAATTAATAAAATACAAATATTTACAAAACCAAAATGATTCATGAATCGAAAATGGGGGCATTAATAAGTGTAAATAACGAAGATTCATCCACATTAATATGAGACTTTGTTACTAGCATAAAAATCTTCCTCAGTGCCCCTTTAAGAAAAAAATTCTCCTACCACTGCATATTACATATTCTCGAAACTGAAAAGGCCACTGTGCAATAGTCAGAAGGCGTATAAACAAGAAATAGAAATGACAACCATAAAAATATTTAAAATTCAAATACATGTAAAATTAAAATATCAAAATGTAAAATGGCCCAGTAAGGTTAGCTGTTTTTTTTCCCCTGTTTATGAAAATCTACATACATCACACGTGCAAAGCAAACACAATAGGTGATCTACAACAGTCAGCACTGATGACCTGCAATAATGATGTTGTCAGACTGATTATATTAATTCCAAATTTACAATGAGGGTAGATTTGACCATGATGTTTGCACCACATATATGGAGGTATCAGCTGATGGAGAGAGAAAGCTTAACAGAGTCGGAGACATTCAGCATTCACCTCATGAGTTGACCTCTGTGTGCGCCTGTTTCTTCCAAGTCAAGTGGACTGAATACTCCGAATTGTCTGTTTGAGTGAATCTGAGTGTTTATCTAGCTTGTGTTTGTCTTGTGATGGACTGATGACCTGCCCGAGGTTTCTCCTTAGTCTCTGGTTAATATATGCTGGATCCACTTTTCTGTTATCTTGAGCTAACATAAGTGAGTAAGAGCAATGAATAAATATGGTGTTTTTTCAGTGAGTAAATGAAGTTATAATTTTAACTGCTTCTCCGCTGACTGGCCTCATCTTTTCCCGTTTACTGTTATGCTGTGCTTTACTCGAGAGCTACAGCTGTAGATGCATTCTTCCTTTCTCAGTCTTATAACATGTCCTGCAGCCATTCTGTTTCCTGACCCTCTTCTTTTTGTCATCAGCTCTTAATCTGCCCATCGAATCTGCTTTCTTTCTCCATTCTCTTCCCTTCAGGGCTGAACTATGAGCTGATACTATTGTACTTGTCCACTGTCCTTGTTAATCCTCCATCCATGCAGCCTATATTTGACTTCTCCATCCTTCTTTGTTTGGCTCATCCCCATTGTAAAGATTTTACATCTGCTCCTTGTTGCTTTTTCTATTTAGCCTTTTTTCCTCTTCGTGCCACCTTTTCTTTCTCTTCCACTTTACCTTGGGCTCTTGTTGCTGCAGCACACACACTGCCCCACCTCTCTTTCTGCCCACATCCCTTATGTTAACCTTCCAGTTTCTATTCCTATGGCTGCCTCCACGTCTCTCCTCGCTCTTCCCCTCCATCTGATTGCTTGTTAGTTGGTATGCAGGCTTGGACCCCTATTGTGCATTCTTGCCTGTCAGCACTCTCTTTTTCCATCTCCCCCTTTCTCTTTATTCCTCTCTCCAGCTCCTAGTGTCCATTCTTTCTATCAAACAAAACAAAACAAAAAAAAAAGCACAACCACATAGAGAGCAGAGGACAGGGCCTGTTTAAAGAGGATAAATGCTGTCTTGTAACTAGGAAAGAAAGAAAAAGAAGATATATGGGCTATTGGACAGAGGGATGTTTTCACATATAAGAAGAATTTAAAATGAATTAAACACCCTGGAGAGATAAAGGGCAGCAAAGGAGAGGAAGAGAGCGGGAAATAGGGGAGTGGCTCCAATGACAATAATATATGGATGGAGGTTTATGAAGGTGGAGGCTTGCTAGCAGAATGACAAATGGGTCTCGAGTGACAGAGTATTATATTAAAAAGTAAATTGATATGCAAATGTGGAGTGTGTGGCTTTGGAGGACAGGGATAGCCTGTTGTCCTCAATGAAGTGGAACAGAGAGGCAGAGGGAAAGGTGAGAGCCCGGCTGTGATAGTGATATCGCAGCTCATTAATATGTGTGTGTTTCCGCGTGATGGGTGGAGGTGAGTGTGCTTTAAGTCATGTGAATACACAGCCGTAGGTATTTACACCGTACGAGCCGGCAAAGTGTCGTGCAGCTGGATGGCAGTGAACTGGAACGGTGAATGGTAGTGTTTAATGTCACACTGCGGTACGGCAGGACAAAGAAACAGCTGGTGGGAAATGCAGGGAGACTTTCGCATTATAAAGTCTGTTCCAGCTCAGGACCCAATGAATGTTCATACAGTAAAGTAAATACCTGTGGCATGTAAATCAATAGCAGGACAGCAAGCCATTCAACAAGACTGTGTGGTGAGCGCGGCCACGTTTTGTTTTGTTTTTTTGGCAGCTGCATAAAACTAAATCAATTTTCAGTACATCTAAATTATATGATGTGCACAACCACATATCTGACAAATCATGATTAATTAGAACATTTAGTGCTATGTTGCTATGTCAGAGTAGTTTAGGCTTTAGGTAACTAACTAGCTTCTAGTAAAAAGAGGTTCATGTTGTTAGTCAGGACTAATAATGCAATGAGCATACTGCGTGATCTTGTGTGAACAAAACACAAAATCTTAGTGCAAGCAAGCATTTAGAGGCCTGGAAGGAAAAGAAGAGAATGATGTTAACTGTGAGGCCAATTCAATATGCTGAGGCCCAAGCTACAGATTAACATTTGCTGGTATCCTTCACTATTCTGCTTCTTGGTTGTTCAAATGAGATGCCAAACTACACACACTAGTAGCAAGCAGTTATTCAAAGATAAACACATTTGGTTGATGTACCAAAAGAAGCCAGTTTTGGTTAAATGTTGACAGCAAGTCAGGGTTGACTTTGCATATTTAACACTGAAAACTTTCCCTAACATTAACCAAAGGGTTTGGCTTGCCTGTGACATGTTTCGTCGAAGCATTTTGCCCAGGAAATGAACCGTTTCAGCACAATATACTATATATAAGCCCCCCATAACAGCTGTTGGTTTGCAGTTTTCCTACTACTGCTCTGTTGCACTTTCGAATGTGAAAATTTCGTAAAAATGTCAAGTGTAAAGAAAAAATACCTGCGGCATCAGAAAATGGCCTCCACATTGCCCTCCCGAGTCCAATTCCAGTGTCTTTAATAGATGAATTACAAGTCAGCTGCATTTAGTCGAAGATATTAAATATCTGTTTCAAACGCGCACACCCAGACACAGCTGTCAGGGGAAAACAAAAGCCACAGCCATGTCAGGTTTTGCGCCATGTTTAAGACTGCAGCGCTAATGATTCATGACACTTCTAACTGGAAAGGAGAAATGAGTTGCTCTGTAATTACTATGGAAATGTGTTCATTTCCCATCAGACACACACACACCCATGGAGACACACTCACATTAACACTGAAACACATCCAGCAGTGTTGTGAAAGTGCTTCAAACGTGGGCGTTTTTGCAGAACACACACATGTACGTCTGTCTGTCTGTGTGTGTCTGTGTGTGTCCCCGCGGGATTATCACAGTTGGAGCAGAGGTGTGACCCATGTCCCCATTCCCCATATGTTTTAAACACATGCCCCAAAGCGCTGTGTGTGTGTGAGTGTGTGTCAAGGGGGTAATGATAGTCCCTTGGTGTTTGACTGGCTTGAGCCCAGCTGATAACCAGGTGGGGCCCAGTCCCATTTCACGAGAACATTATGCCCCCTCCTCTTTATCCCCAAATACCAGCAACCGGTCTCTACCCTCATGTATGTGTGTGTGTGAGTGTGTGTATGTGTATTCCCAAGACAGCCTATTGATGTCTGGGTTACACCATGCATTCAGCTGTGTAAAATCAACACAAGGATTAAACACCAAATGACTGAGATTTACTGAGCCCGGCGGAACCCCACCTTTCTCCATTTCTGTTGCACCGTGTGCCTAATTTGCAGTCACAGCGCAGCAGCCCATTTCTTCTCCACTCAGTATTCCTCTCCTATATTATTTTTGTGTTTATCTCATTTCGACTCTCCTTTCCTTTATCAAATCTTTGCTTGCTATTTCTTTCAGTCTCCATTTCTCTTCTGTCTTCCTCTCCACCGCCGTCTTAAATCACATACTGTGCGGTGCTGCAGATTCCCAGTCACTCCTGGACCTGAGCCCAAATCTGTTTATTCTCATGATGGACAGCCATTCTGACTGGATGCTGCTTTACTGTTATAAGACGATGAAGGAGGACGGGGTGAAAGGGAGGAGAGAAGACCCATGACCTTTAAGTCCTCTACTGGTCCTTTTTTAAACTTAATTGACATAAATTAACTAAAAATGTGTGCAGGAAAACATAGAAAAATACACAATAAACATGCAAAAACCCAGTGTAATTTCGGTAGACATTTAGCGTCCCCACCCCCCACACATTTGTTCTTCATCACTTTATAAATTACAGCCTTTTGTTTTCATGGAAGAGAGAATGTGAGGAGAGAGGACATGAGACTATGAAGTATTTATGGTGTAGTTAGTATGACTCTGCTGTTATATTTTATGCCTTTTGTCTCAAAATGTTTGTGCTGACTTTAAAGGAGCAGTAAATCTCAGAGACAGTGTTATGGATGATTAGCGTTCTTAACCCCCTGAACCTCCAGCGGTTTCTGAGCGATTTTTTTGTTCCTGTCACATTTTTACTCACTCTGGGCTCATTTCTCACTGCAGTATAAAGTCCTCTATGGAACGAGCACAACCATTGCTAGAAGCAGGAAGAGAACTCAAAAATGTGTTGTACGCAGCATAACAAAGTTATAATGCCATAAATCACAAAAAAAAAGGGGAAAGGTTACTTTGATCATGTATTATCATGTAAGTTAAAAAAAATGGAATCAACAAAGGTCTGCAGGTGTGTCATTGCTGGTAAAGATGGTGGCTTTACAAACTAAAGATATTTAATATTCAACTTTCTAATTTGTTTCTGTAGGCATCTACTATCTTGCTGTGTAAACGCAGCCTGTAGTTTAAAAGAATTCAGCCAAAAAGTCCCTGGATTTCAGACATGACTATTTGAGTCTCTAACAGCTTCACAGTTATGCAGAAAAGTGCAAAATTTTTAAATCTGTACATAATCTGGCTTATGTAATGGTTTATTTGAATTTTAAAAAAAATAGGGCACGTAGAATAAAGCAATTCTAACAAAACATAACTCTTTTAAGCCTAAACTGTGTTAAGTTTTCCAACAAAATGGCACATCAGAAATGAGCGGTTCAAGGACCGAAAGTTAAAAATCCGCAGATTCTTATTGTTTTTCTAGATGAATGATAAATGGTGTAATATTAGCTAAAAGATAACATGCCCTTTAAACCTGCTGGCAAGTTTCCAGGGTTCAGAGGCAGAGGCTCAACAAAGTAACTAGAGAACAGACTGTCAGAAACAGATGAGACTCACACAAACTCAGGCATGAATCCCCCCCGTCGGGTCTGTAAAACGGAATAAGTTTAACACTTCCTCACAGCTGCACTGCAGGATTGAGCTGATCAATTTGTCAATATTTTGTCTTGATCGCTGGACTGACCCTCCCCGCAGGGTGTGTGCATGTGCACAGAGGGGGGTGAGAAAAGGGCATGGAAGAGTGGGTGTGTGCATTTGTGTGTGATTTGTGTGTGCGTGTGTGATTTGTGAGGTTATTGAAATCAGTGTTTGATGACCAGAACGGTCCATACACAGGTAAAGAAGAGTGCTTTAATGCATAGGTTTGTGACGCACGCACTCATGCACACACACACACATTTTCACTCAAACTCAGGTAAAACAGCTCAGACAAGGATTGAATTGAGTGTTAGAAGCAGCGAAAATGTTTTTTCTCCTCCAGGCTTGCCCTGTACAGAGAAGAGGGGTGTGCAGAGACAAAAGGAAATATCTAGTTGTTCATACACAGCTGTTGGCTGTTCACAGTATGGGGGTTTCCTGGAAATACTATAGCAAGCAGATGTGCAACTGCACATGCACGCTCAAGGATGAAAGTAACGTAAACTTCAATGTATATCCTATAATGGTATAGAATATATTTGTAGCTGAATAACAGTCACTGCTGTGTTTATAGGCATCTAGTGCAGCATCATGAAACATCTGTACATTTCTTTTTCAGGCATTGTGGATATATCAAAGCCAAGCAGGACCCTGACGAAGAGAAGATGCAATTCCAACATGGTCGAGGTAAAAGCACAAACACGTGCACACACACTGAAACAAGGAAACTGTATGACATTTGTCTTTAACCAAACCTCACACCCACCTGCAGTTAATCACTTCACTGCCTGTATTTATGGAAGTAAACAACAGACAGAAGGAGGAATATTTTGAACAAAGTGAACAAAGACGCTGCTTTTTTCTTCACATAAAACCGTCATATTTTGTTTGCATATCTCAGGATGTATCATCAGAACTGAAAACAACAGAACATAAGTCTCTGACTTTGTAGCATTCTCAGCTGAATTAACCACATTGTTTCACAGTTTTGGGCTCAAATGTTTGCTGGCAGAGCGAAGCTCCTTATGGGTTCCTGTTAAAATTATGAGTCATTTTAACACCACTGCTAACAAAGTAGCTATGTGTTTCATTATGTAATAATTTGTAATGTCACTCGACAGAGCACCCACGCTCAAGATCCCATTTCAACAGGAATTCACACTAAATCCATGCTAGCTTCTGAAGGAAAGTGTTTCCCCAAAGGCATCAATAAAGCATCATATTAATAATATGATCTATTTAATATTCCTTTTACATACCATAAACCCAGCATGGGTTCATTTTCTTCCACTATATTTGAGGAACGCTCTAAACGAATTTAATCCTTTTCCCATTTCACTTTTCCACTTGTGCAGTCAAGCTTCCAGGCAGCAGAACTTACATCCATCCTCACACATACGAAGACCCCAACCAGGCCGTCAGAGACTTTGCCAAAGAGATAGATGCTTCCAATATTCGCATAGAAAGAGTCATTGGAGCTGGTGAGTTGGCAGTAAAACAGCAGTAGGCTACTTTAATAACTAGAAAAAAACTGTAAAAAATGAAGTTGTTTAAATTCAAATGACTGAATCATTTTAGGAATCATTTGCATGGAAGGACAATTTTCCTTATTTTTGAGGAATCATTAGTACCTGTAAAATATAATAATTGTGGATCTGGATGCAATTTAGAGTCAATAAAAGAGCGTAGAAAACTTCTAAAGTCACAGATAAGAGAACCCAGATATTCATCAATTGTACAAGCGCTTATCTTTTAACAGAAGTTTCAAAGTTTTATTATGTGTGTGTGTGTGTGTGTGTGTGTGTGTGTGTGTAGGAGAGTTTGGGGAAGTGTGCAGTGGGCGACTTCGTGTGCAGGGGAAGAGGGAGATCTATGTGGCCATCAAGAGTCTGAAGGCCGGATACTCGGACAAACAGAGGAGGGACTTTTTGTCTGAGGCCTCCATCATGGGCCAGTTCGACCACCCGAACATCATAAGGCTGGAGGGTGTCGTCACAAGATGTGAGTAAAAACCTTGACTCCATTAAGTGTGCGTGGGAGTGTGACGCACACACACTCCCCTTTCCTTTCTCTGCATTTGTGTGGGAGTGTGTGTAGATGTGCGTCTGCCACGTACCTATTTGAGAAGCAGCAGAGCTGTTGGTGATGTAAATAACAGTTGACCCTGGATCAGATAAAAGTTCCATTACCATGGTAACGCACTGGTGAAGCATGGCAGTGTGCATGTGATGCAGCTGTCCACCTCTCAAAAGGCCACTTGTTTACTTCACATGATTGTGTTTGGGCAATTAGAGTGAGTGTGTGTGTTCATGTAGGTGAGACAGACACAGGCCTGGTTCAACAAGATAGCTGATTCGTTATCAGCGGGCCTCACTCACTCACAATCACTCTCTCTCCCTCTATCCTGCTCTCGTCTCATATCCCTGTCCGACTCTCCTCCCCCCATCTAACCTTCTCATTCAGTCGCTCCCTCTTTCTCTCCTTTTCACTCGCTGTCTGTCTCAGTCAGTCAGTCTCCTCTTCTCACCCTCCAGTACTCTCTCTCTCTCTCTTTGTCATTCTAACTCAGTGTCAGAGTGCGTAAATGCTAAGCCGGCTATATCTGAACATCTTTTCCCTCTGCGTTTTTGACCCACGACCGCACTAATGCTGCATGCACAACTCTGGCCGACTTCTTCTCTTGACCTAACCCTGGAGCTCCTCATAGAATCGGAAGAAGCCACCAAAACGTGATAAAGGGAACCTGTGCCTGGGTATCCCTGCTTTTTTTTTTTTTTTTTTTTAAAAGCAACAGCCTTTAAGATTAAAATGCAAAACGACAAATTTCAAGCAGTTTTGAGATCATGAGCCGCAAAACCAACAGATAACTATGGATTTTTGCATAAAAATCATCATTAATACCACAACATTTAATTCTGGAAGAACAATTCAAATCTTTTCCACCATCCAACTGTTACTACTGGGCTTTTGCAACACTAGTAGATATTGTTCTGTTGTCCATGAGTGAAATGAAATATTTAAGTTGCAGCCATAATAAAAGCAGGTTGTATCCGCTAAAAGCTGAGAAAAAGTGCCTCAGTGTTTCCTGATACACTGATCCATCCTTTACTGGAGAAAAGGAGATAATGCTGTCCCACAATTCCCTGCAACAGCAACTTTCAAAGCAACCCACCACCCATGGCAGACCCACGTTAACAACATTCACTGTCACATGACTAAAAAGCCTAGTGGCAGTGCAGTTAGATTCTCTGAGCACCGTGGTTGTGTTTTCCCCATCGATTCTGCCTCCCATGGTTCCTTGATCTCGTGAGGCTTTCCATTGAGGTCAAGGAAAAATGTTTACAGACTATGGTTCTAAAAGTTTAGGAAGAGACTGAAAATAATTTATTGGACTACTTGACCACAGCTCAAGTCTCCTTCACCTCCAATCCATGTTTGGATGCCTGCTTTTTAAATGTAACAGTAGGTGATCGCTCAGTGCATTAATATTTATGCCAAGTTTGCAGTGCAGCAGCACCTGATTAGCAGGTATCTTCACGACCTGTAATCAAATCCTGATTTTTTGCTTGTTGAGATGGCAGATAAAAGCAGAAAACTGTCAACAGTAACAACTATATTGCAAGTCTGTCTGTGTTAAAGCAGGTATAGGTGATAACAAAAAGCAGGGGTGGACATATTTTTAGCTTGGAGCACTTTTTCAACAAAAATTACCAGTAAACACGAATGTGGACGTCTTGTGCTTCACATTAGCTGAGTCAGTGTGGACGCAGTGTCATTGTTCTCTCTCGCCGGCTGTTCATACTCCTCAGTGCCGCTGCTCCGTCCTTCCTCTGATCTGACACCTTGTTATGCAGATGTTTGTGAGACATCTGCAGACGAGGAAAAGGAAGAGGGAGAGAGTCAGCACAAAGAAACAGAATTGTAAACATGCAGGCAGACAAATAAACCTTCTCTCCCCTCATCTCACTCCCGACTCCTTCTCCCTTTGCCAGGCATACAAAGATCATCAGTCCATCACACACCGGTGCTCAGTGGCACTTAGGCAAACAACAAAAGAGCAAATGCATATGCACAGGCTTTTATCATGAATATTAATAATTCATAAAGTTAATTGGGTGTGGTTTTTAACCTCATGAATATTCAGCAGCATGCATGTTACGAATGAGACCCCAGTGCATTTCTTATTCATTTCCTGCTATTCTGTCACTCTCTCTCCTGCTCTGTTTCTGTCGCAGACATGAAAGAGACATGAAACATGTAGACATGTAATTATGCCACTTTCTTTTCAGGAACTCACTATTCTGGTTTAAAATACCGGAATAAATTCAAAAATTAGTGCCAAATTTTTTTGAAATTTCGAGGACAATAGCGCAGTTGACAGTGGAAACAGCTAAACACCGACTTGACAAGCAATTTATTTTAACATAAGAAAGTATTCTTTATTCCGCTGTGTGTTCTGAATATAAAATATTTAGTTTTTTTTTGGTTAGGTGCATGTAATGAGTGCTTGTCTGCTTTTACATGCGTTTCCTCGTGTCTCCCTTCTCACCTGTCTTCACGGCACATTGAGGAGCTGATAGAGCCCCTCAGAAACAAATCTCACTAGTGGAGCAGTAATTTCACAGGTCACAGCTCAGGGTTTGTATGTGCGAGCAAACGGGGTGAGAGTTGAGATGGGTCAATAATTCCTTCAGGCCCTTTTTCTCTGGCACCAGCTGGTCCCTTCACAGCACCCTCAGTCTAATCAGACACGCTGACCCTAACTGCTCTGGACTCAGGTGTGCAGGATTGGTTTGTGTAGGTGTAAGTAGCTGCAGAGTCAGGAGCAGTCGCAGTAATATCGGTTTAAGTAGGACTAGGAGTAATTGCTGCTCTGCTGTGGTAGGTATAGGAGAGATGCAGCAGGAGCTGCAGTAGCTGTGGTGGCACAAAGTAACATTGCAGCTGTAACAATCTTAATGGTAGGAAAGAAAAAGAAACAGTAAAATAATGGCAAAGAAAAGGAAAAGCGATTAAATATGAAATATAATCAGTATGGGAAGTGCTTAGATCCTTTAATTAAGTAAAAGTACCAATGCAGCACTGAAAAAATACTCCATTACAAGAAAAAATTACACCCAAGTAAAAGTAAGCAAGTATTAGCAAAGTCAAAGTCCTGCTAAGGTTCTTCCAACTGATTTGTTTTCATATACACACGTGGACAAAATTGTTGGTACCCCTCAGTTAAAGAAGGAAAAACCCACAATTCTCACTGAAATCACTTGAAACTCACAAAAGTAACAATAAATAAAAATGTATTGAAAATTAAATAATCAAAAACAGCCATTACTTTTGAATTGTTGATTAACATAATTATTTAAAAAAACAAACTAATGAAACAGACCTGGACAAAATGATGGTACCTCTATAAAAGATTGAAAACTATTTGACCAGAGTGACATGATTAACTCAGGTGTGTCATTTAATTGACATCACAGGTGTTTCCAAACTCATAATCAGTCAGTCTGCCTATTTAAAGGGAGACAAGTAGTCACCCTGCTGTTTGGTGAAAAGGTGTGTACCACACTGAACATGGACAACAGAAAGCGAAGGAGAGAATTGTCCCAGGACATCCGAAAAAAAATTATAGACAAACATCTTAAAGGTAAAGGCTATAAGACCATCTCTAAACAGCTTGAAGTTCCTGTGACAACAGTGGCTCATATTATTCAGAAGTTCAAGACCCACGGGACAGTAGCCAACCTCCCTGGACGTGGCCGCAAGAGGAAAATTGATGACAAATTGAAGAGACGGATCGTTGGAATTGTATCCAAAGAGCCCAGAGCAACCTCCAAAGAAATTAAAGGTGAACTCCAAGGCCAAGGTACATCAGTGTCAGATCGCACCATTCGTCGTTGTTTGAGCCAAAGTGGACTTCATGGGAGACGACCAAGGAGGACACCACTGCTGAAAAAAACTCATAAAAAAGCCAGACTGGAATTTGCAAAAATGCATGTTGACAAGCCACAAAGCTTCTGGGAGAATGTCCTTTGGACAGATGAGACCAAACTGGAGCTTTTTGGTAAGGCACATCAACTCTATGTTCATAGACTCAAAAACCAAGCATACGAAGAAAAGAACACTGTCCCTATGGTGAAACATGGAGGAGGCTCAGTAATGTTTTGGGGCTGCTTTGCTGCATCTGGCACAGGGTGTCTTGAAAGTGTGCAAGGTACGATGAAATCTGAAGACTATCAAGGCATTCTGGAGAGAAATGTGCTGCCCAGTGTCAGAAAGCTTGGTCTCAGTCGCAGGTCATGGGTCTTCCAACAGGACAACGATCCAAAACACACAGCCAAAAACACCCAAGAATGGCTGAGAGAAAAGCGTTGGACTATTCTAAAGTGGCCTTCTATGAGCCCAGATCTGAATCCCATTGAACATATGTGGAAGGAGCTGAAACATGCCATTTGGAGAAGACACCCATCAAACCTGAGACAACTGGAGCTGTTTGCTCATGAGGAGTGGGCCAAAATACCTGTTGACAGCTGCAGAACGCTCATTGACAAATACAGAAATCGTTTAATTGCAGTGATTGCCTCAAAAGGTTGTGCAACAAAATATTAAGTTATGGGTACCATCATTTTTGTCCAGCCCTATTTCATTAGTTTGTTTTTTTAAATAATTATGTTAATCAACAATTCAAAAGTGATGGCTGATTTTGATTATTTAATTTTCAATAAATTTTTATTTATTGTTACTTTTGTGAGTTTCAAGTGATTTCAGGGAGAATTGTGGGTTTTTCCTTCTTTAACTGAGGGGTACCAACAATTTTGTCCACGTGTGTATGAAATCATTATATTATAATTGTGAAACATCAGTGTGTCAGCAGCTTGTTATTGTTGTTGCTGCTGAAGTTTTCAACTATTTCATACAATGAGAGTGGAAAGAAGAAAACACAAACTGGAAACAGATCTGATACACAAATCTGTTTTCAGTTTCTGGACTTTTTCTCTAATCTTTGATTCATGGTGGCATATTGGATCATTTGAATATTTATTGAAATGAAACCATCTGAGAAAAATTACTATTTGGTGGAGCTGTTAACAAGTCATAGACATCTGAAATGTGAGCCGACTACAAAAAGCTGTTTCGAAAAATCATTTGGAAACCATTGGTTTAGTCTCAAACAACATGCTGGTATTAAACTTTACCAAGACAAGGTAAGTAAAAGTAACTAAAACTGCCAAAATAAAGGTAGTTGAGTAGAAAGTAACATGTAGTGGACTGGAAGTATAAAGTAGCATAAAATGGAAAATAAATAAACCACTTGAGTAAATGTAGTAAGTTACTTTCCACTACTGTTGATTAGTCATTTACTTGCAAAGCGTTGGATAACTGACACCACTGGCAATAATAATGCGATCTAATTTAAAGGAAAGCATATTGTACTGCACAATAACTGTCAGGAAATGCACCGTAATAGAGCTGCAACTACTAATTATTCTCATTTGTCATCACTTTGCTGCTTATTTTCTCAAATAAATGTCTGGTCTGTAAAATGTAATGAAAAAAAACCCCTACAAATAGTTCCTATCAAAGCTTCCTAAACCCATGATGGTGTCCTCAAATGTTTTGTTTTGTCCTACTAATGGCCCAAAATCCAGAGCTAATTGGTTTACTATGATGTAAGTCAAAGAGAAGCATCCTCATGGATTAAAAGCTGAAAATAGGAAAAGGCTTTTTTTTTTTTTTTTTTGCTCAAGAAATTACTCTACTGATTAATGAAATGGCAAAGTAGTATCAGCTTAATTTTATGCTGCTCAACTAATTACATAATGGACTACTCATTTCAACAGTACAGGAAGCAGTTAGGTTAGTCAGGGCTTTCCCTACATAGAAGAATTTTGGAGAGGTTTTAGCCGACACCCCGGGAAAACCACCAGCACTATGAATGATAAGAATTGAGGGAAAAAAAAGTCTTTTTTTAAAAACAATTTTGCTAATAGACATTTTGTTTGTCTAATGGCCAGAAATAAAAGTAAAATTTATAGATTTCTGTGAAATGAGGGAACACAGACTCATTTCCTTTACTGTATGTGGATAAATCATGCTTGTTGTAGTGTGTATTGTGTACAAAGCCTTTATTATATAGGGTTTATCTACTGGCATCCAGTGTAACATAACTATTGCTTTCTGTCATTTCTTTTCATTCCAGTCCACCAGTTTCTTTCTTTCTGGCTCATGTTAAATATTTAATTGTTTCAGTTATTGTCTTCTTGTTCTTTCTTGACTAAAATCAATTTCAGTAGACCTTTTTAACTCATCCCCAAATGGGCTATTGTGTGTAAGTGTTCTCACTGATGTTAAAGAAGTGGAATAGTCGACTTTGTTGAAGTAATTATCAATATGTGCCACCTACAAGTAAAACAGTAAATGTGATGGTACAGAAGTAGCTGTCGTAAAGGGAGCGTTTCAGGAGATTTTAAGCCGATTTACTCAGTGCAACATGCATTGGATTGGATGGCACACGTGTGTTGGGCCCAGTGAATCGACTGAAAGGGACGAAGTTTCCAGCCGAGCTGTGGAAGTGGTCGCCGTAGTGATTATTGTTGTAATACTAATGGCTGTAGTGGTAGTAATAATAATTTTGCTCTGCTGTATTTTGTATTGGGTTTATGCATGAGTGCCTATCTTGGCTGTTGTTCATTCATTTCTGTGTGCACATGCACGTGTGTGTGTGTTCTCTGCTTAAAACCTCATAAGCCTTCAGCCGCTGCCATGTGCCACTCTAATAACCTACTCTGCTGTCTGTCACCTGATTGTTGCTATTGTCATGCTAATTAGAGCGCCACATGCGGGAAAAGAGGGGAGAAAAAAAATAGATCTTTCTTTTCTCTCCATGTCTCTCTACACATCAGAAAAAGTGCAGCAATCTGCCCCCAGCCTATCTCCTCCCCTCCTCCCTCCCTCCCTCCCTCTCTCCCCCACCTCCATCTCCTTATCTTCCCTTTATCTCCCCCATCCCTCATTTTATCCATCCGTCCTTTATGTGTTTTACAATCGCTGCAACAATCGGCTCATTTGGAAAACCCTCAATTACCGAACTCCATCTCATCTGACACACACATTAAAAAAGGAAAAAAAAAAGGCTGCTCTACAAAGGTGCCGTTAAAACCCAGCAAAACCTCGTTTTCCGCCCGTCCTCTGTTTGAAGAAAACTAGTGATTAGTTTTAACTGTGTGTCTTTGTGCGCCAAACAATGAGTGTTTCAATATTTCCTGTCAGAGTGTTTGAAAGTATTCATGTTTTGAATATGCATGCAGATCTGAAGATTGGACTGCACAGACAAAAAATGAGGACGAGAGAGGAAACTGGGAGGAGCAAAAAAAGTAGAGAACAGGTGACGACGGGTGCGGGATGTAGGGGAGAAGGGGGCATGGATGGATGAGATAGGATACAAGAGCGAGGAAATGAGAGGAAGATGGGGCTTGAGAATGAATGACGGCGACGGAGAGTGGCGGTGGTGGTGGGGAGATGTGCGAAGAGATTCCAGGGAAAAAGGGGCAGACGAGAGGAGAGATGGCGAGGAGACAAACGTGAGGAAATGAGAGGAGATGAGAAAGCGAAGAGGGAGGAGGAGAGGTGAAGAGAGCAGAGGAGATAAGGTTATTGAGTTTCTGTCCGTCTGTTTCTCCGCACCCCCAACAACCTCACATAGCGCTTCCCAGAACAGAGATCTGTCCTGTGTTAAAAGCATTGTATCATTTAGTTCAGACCCTTAACATTAATCAATACAGCAGTTATTTCATTTTCTCGTTTGTACCTTGGGCGGCCTCATTCAATAATGTGGTAATGCGGCCCACCGGCGCACACACAGATAGCTACTCATAATGTAATTGTCCAGATGTATACAGAGTCTATCACTTTCGTTTACACTCTCGCCAACGCGCACAGAAACAGCCTCTCGTAATGTAATTTACCTCTCAGACTGTATATATGTAGTCTCTATCACTTTCATGCACACACAGCAATTCGTAACTTCACGCAAGCGAGGCTTAAATGATCCGAGCTTTATTCCAGAGAAAAGCAGAGACAACACTTTCTACTCTCAATAAAAAAAGAAAAAAAAAAGAGCAAACTCCTTTTCTGATCCATTCCATAACACACTCCACCTGGCAGAACATCAATACCCAATCTGCACACACACACATCCATACACTGGGAGGTGCTTTTAGCTCCGCCGTGTTATTTCTGAAGGCGATGAAAGGCAATAAATTCGAATGAATATGAATGTGATTAGTTAATTACGTGCTTTCAGGAGGAAATTGAGGAGCGCTCGTGAATGTTTGTCGGAGCTGGAGAGGCTCAGTGCTGCCAGCGTCTGTGTGTGTGTGTGTGTGTGTGTGTGTGTGTGTGTGTGTGTGTGTGTGTGTGTTTGAATGCCATGTGACGAAGTTGCTACAAGAAGTGAAAGGGATTCATTGTGTCATCGTGTGTGTGTGTGTGTGTGTGTGTGTGTGTGTGTGGTGCCACCTGACAAAAAGAGATGAAATGAGCTAATGTACTGCATGTGGGCGCGTGTGGTCGGTTTTTATTGGTAGCCTCTGTTATCTCTTAGAGTTGCGGGGATAATTCTGCATGGCAGGTGTCCAGATGATAGCTAGTGATAACAGCAAAACTGTGCATGTGGCTCACATGGTTCTCTAAGCCAAGACCACAGGATGAATGTGTTTCATTGTGCTTCACTCTTGACCTGATGGAAAAAGTCTCACCTTCATGCATGCTGCTTAGCATTATCATTAGTTTTTATACACTACTGTTCAGAAGTTTGGGGTCACTTAGAAATGTCCTTATTTTCAAAGTAAAGCAGTATTTTTCAATGAAGGTAACATTACATTTATTAGAAACACAGTCTAGACATTGTTAATGTGGTAAATGACAATTCTGGCTGAAACCGATTGATTTTTAATGGAGTATCTACATAGGGGTACAGAGGTACATGTCCAGCAACCGTCACTACTGTGTTCTAATGCTACACTGTGAGATGACATTATGTAAATTAGTCAGAAATAAAGTTTAGACATTGTTAAAGTAGTAAATGATTATTCTAGCTGGAAATGACTGATTTTTAATTGAATGTCTACATACAGACAGAAAGGGAGGGTGGGGGGGAACAGCTTAGCAAACAGAGTGGCCGTCTTGCAACCGGAGGGTCGCCGGTTCGATCCTTGGTCACGGAGAGCTCATGTCGAGGTGTTCCTGAGCAAGACACCGACACCGTAGTTACTCCTGATGGGTCATGGTTAGCACCTCGCATGGCGGCTTCCATCATCAGTGGGTGAACGGGTGAATGTGACATGTAATGCTTTGGGTATCTTTCAGGTATAATAAAGCACTATGTAAATACAGACCATTTACCATTGTGTTAGCTAACCGTGTTGAAAGGCTAATTGATGAGTAGAAAACCCTTGTGCAATTATGTTAGCAAAAAGTGTTATTTGCCTTGGAAAACATGAAATTGTCTGGGTGACCTCAAACTTATGAATGGTGGTGTAGCTCAGACTCAAACACAGCACACAGAAAGCCAGGAAGAGTCAGGCCTCCATCCAAGTCAGGATCAATCCCATCGATGCTTTTATTTGCCCACAGAGATAAACGCACCCACAGCAGCACACATACGTTCTCCACCTCTGATCTGAGCTAAAATCAGGCCGTCATCATCCTCATTGTGCCGTCTCTCCTCACTCGCCATGTCCTGAAACCAGCTTTCTGTCTCTCTCCCTCTCCCACACTCACACAGAACGATACACCACACACAACACAGGCCCCGTGTGGAGATAAATGTGACCAGCAGTCCTCACCCCCAGCAGAAGAAAATCCAATTCTCTTTCACTTTTATCCCTGAGACTAATGTTACTGTCAAAGAAGACACCACCACCAGAGACCAGGCGACTCTGCTTGTGTGTGTCTGTGTGTGCGTGTGTCTGTGTGTTGTGCTGCGGTGAGATAGTGAATTCATTTAAGGTGATGTATTGCTGTCTTTACCTACAATCTTACTGTAGGCCTCGGTGGTGTTGTTCCAGCCTTTCCATGACAAGCTTTTGACCTATCCTCCCACCGTCCTGCCTCTCTATTCCACCTTTCTGTCCTTCTGTGTCCTCTCTCCTTTCATTTCATTTCCTTCCTTCTCTTCTTTTTCCTTCCACATCTTCTTCATTTCTCATCTTCTCTGGTCTAACTCTCTTTCTCCTTCCTTATTTTAATCCATTTCACATCTTTTTATCAAGAAAGAGAAAGAAAGAAAGCAAGAAAGAAAGACATATGAGCTGTTTCATAAAAAGAACTTCCAACGAGCTCTTCTGCGATTTTTGGGAGTATTTTTTTCTTATAAATTCCAGCCCCTCACATTTTTTTCTCTTCAAAAAAAGAAAAAAAAAGAAAAAGAAATCTATAAGAACCCTCGCTATCTGCACTTCTCCTGCCTCTCCCCCCTTCTATCATTCTGTCTTCATCTCTCCCCCAGGTTTTTTTCCCAGCATCTCCTAGGTCTGATTTAGGAAATGTGACCTATTCATCACAGCTGACAGTCTGTGTGTTTACAAGCTGTGCACAAACACACACACACGCCATCATTTGTAACCGCACATTGCATGTTTTTTTTGTGATTGGCA
This sequence comes from Acanthochromis polyacanthus, assembly GCF_021347895.1. Taxonomy (NCBI): domain Eukaryota; kingdom Metazoa; phylum Chordata; class Actinopteri; family Pomacentridae; genus Acanthochromis; species Acanthochromis polyacanthus. The sequence continues at coordinate 28,307,454 of NC_067121.1, forward strand.
AAGCCTGACTGTCGGGGGGTGGTGCCGAGGGAGAACCCCGTAAAACAGGGGCAACTGCTGTTTCTTGTTGTGTGTGCGAGTGTGCACATGTGATTGCAGGTACTTTGTTAATCATTTGTAAGCCCCACCAGATGCCATGCAGGGGACCAAAGTGCGCGGGGCCTGTCAGTCAACCTCCCCTTCATCACGCACGCATGCACACAAACACACACTCATGCAGGTGCATAGCGATCCAACCGCAACCCCCTTCCCCTGAGGCTGATTAGTATTCATGAGATCTCAGGAGGCCCCCTTATACACCCGCATACACACACACACACACATATTCTGGTGGATTGGTCTATTCTAATTATCTCCTGGCGTTTATGGAGAGGGCTGATTAGAAGCTGTCAGTGTGACTGATGACGACATGCCATGTTATCCCCCAGAGAGAGCCAGAGAGACAGAGAGAGCGGCTGGTCACAGCTGTGGACTCGGCTTCTTCTCCGTCCTCGTCTCTTTATAGTTTGTGCATTTCTTCCTTGTAACTCTGCCTCGTTATGTGCCTCCCGTAGGTAAGCCAGTGATGATCATAACGGAGTTCATGGAGAACGGATCTCTGGACACTTTCCTCAAGGTGAGTCACGGCTCAGCTGGAAGCAGCACAGCATTTGCATTTCCGCCAAGGTCAGGTCCACCAACATTTTACAAAGGCCACACAGCTACAAAGAGTTTGAAATTGTAGAGTTCATTTTCTAAAACCGCTGTACTCAAGGGCGCATTCTTAAAAAACACAAATAATACAGAATTACAGAAAAGGTTCCTGACTTAAATTGTATTTCATCTCTCAGTGCTGGAGAATTTGGCCTATTAAAGTTTTACTAAATCCATCAAGGGCAAAGGTTTACGCAACCAAAGACTTAAATAACAAGTTTCCAAATGGTATTGAACCAGATCTGTCACGTGGTTTGATCACAGAGTCCAAAATACAGCTACAAAACCTAAACAAAGAACTGTAGAGTAGACTTAGTTAACTTAAGGTAAATGTGCAGAGCTGGGAGACATTAAACAGTCTGCAACAAAATGGACCGTTTTCACTAAACAATACAATGAAGTTATTTAGGACATGACATGAAACGTTGAGGTGAAAAATTACAACTGATTCATGACACTGAATTCACATATACTGAACCTTTGTTCAGTAAATAGGAACAGAGAAGTGGATAAGAAACAATCAGGCGGATGTGTGGTCGCCGCACATTTTCATTACATGATTTTTTGACACTGGGTCTGTGAAATGCACTTATCCCAGAACAGAGAACTGCAGCAGACTGCTGACAAATGGGCAATAAAACAAAGAAAGTATATTGCTTTGTGTGCAACATTTGCTTTGTCAGGGCAAACACAAGTCAACAATTCATTCCAAATGTATTGAAACACCAGAAAAGTCATTTGGTTTCCAGAGTGGAGAGAGCTCAGGACAGCAAAAGGAGAGAAACATGTAAAGGGAATCGGCATTATCATGAATGAACATAAGAATATAGTCAGCAGAAATATCACTTTGGGCTTTCAGTATGCTGATCGAGTATTTGGTGAGGTTTGGAGAGCAGGAAATGCAACAATAAAATAAGTTGTTTTTTTGTTTTTTTTACCAATCCCCAATCACTGAACCAATTTAAAACTCAAAGGAAGGCTGTGCAGTTATTGCTTTGTTATCGAAATCAACATGAAAAGAGAAGATCTGTATCATAATAACAGTAATTAATTTAAGGGTAATTCATCACATGAATACATGTTTTGAAATAATTATTCCTTCTAGCTATCCTTTCACAAACCTTCAGACATAATTAGTATATACTGTTCATTTTATCAAGGGATGCATAAAAGTATATTTAATGAGCGATGCAGAGAACGAGAATATGCAATAATGTTGGAATATCCGCAGATCTTCCTTTTCATTCTGTGTCTCTCAAATGTAGTAAAGATGTTGATTTAGCTGAGGAGCTCTGAATTAGGTTTTGCCTACACTCAGATGAATAGCGCGTTGCAGCCCTGGTGCGCCTCACATTCAACGTCCCCCTGATTCATATTCAGAGTTGTTTGTCAGCCAGTAAAATCACTGCAGTGCTCCAGAGCCATTTAGGCTGTGATGATAGGCCCATCGCTAAATAGACACCAATCCCATCAGCAACACTGACACAAAATGAAGTGACTGATAAAAAGTGGCAAAAGCATAATGTCACACAAAAACACGCAGATCCATGTGCGTTTTCCTGCTACAATATGTATTGTAATGAGCATCGTAAAGACTGCCCGCAGTGACTCCATATAATTATGGAATCAGCTTTATGGTTTTTACAGCTCATCTGCGCATCTGGCATCCATGTGTCTTTAATTATGCTGACCATTTATTAAGCAGATCTCCCTCTGAAGTAACAAAACCGCTCGTCTCCCTCTTCATCTCCTATACTGTTCTTCCGCATCCCATTCTCAGGTTTCCATCTTTCCCAGTGCCGCATATAGAGTTTGTCATTGTTAGCAAAAAGCAATGCGCCAAAATTTGCCCAAAATTCCACCTCTCTCATTCTTCATCTCCTCGTCTAACCTCCATGCCCTGCATTTCTCTAAGCTCTCTCTTTCCTTGCCCTGCCCACCCTTCCTCCTCCTTCCTGGCAGTGCAGTGTGGTGGGCAGATTGATAGAGGAAGTCAGTAGGTTTGTTAGACAGTCCAATCAATCAGCATCTCACAAAACCACCGGCTAATTAACTTACTCCACAGCTGCCGAGGGAGAGAGAGAGAGAGAAAGACCAAAAAAAAAAAGAAATGATAGAGGAAAAGGGGGGTGGGGTGGGGGGGGGGCACAGATGCAGAAAGATGAAGGAAGATAGATAGATAGATAGATAGAGATGGAATCAAAGTATTACAGAGTTCTCTCTCTGAGACAGAGACTGGGGGAAGACAGAGATGGATGGAGAGAACAAAGAGGAAGAGGAAGGAGAGATGATATAAAGTAGAGAGGGTGACTGATAACATGAATGGCTTTTTAACGGGGACCATTGGCCCGGGGCAGAAATAATTGGCAGAGGAAGGTGAGTTGGACGGTCATCGATCAACAGGCTCCACTCTCTGCCAACGACAGCTCAAATCTGAAATCCAGTGAGCTCCGCATGGGCACGCGGTCAGTATTAGAGAGGAAAGTTTTGTCTGCTCTGTCAGATCCAATCCTCTGCAAGTAGGGTTTTTTTGTGATCCTCCATTGATCCCTGGAAGGAGAAATTCATCTTTTGCTTTCCACCCTTCACAGGGAGGTCAAAGCGCAGGGTTAGCAGGAGCTGAAAGAGATTCTGAGTCTTGTTCAGGGACACTTGAGAAACGTGGATTGCTGCCATCAGAAACGCTTGAATTCTGGCCTAAACCTTCACTTCCAGCTGAGGTGGTTAAAGGACCTACACCTAATCACTGAGCCTCTGTGTTTCTCCTTGTTTCTCGCTCCAGAAACACGACGGCCAGTTTACAGTGATCCAGCTGGTCGGCATGCTGCGGGGCATCGCCTCAGGTATGAAGTACCTGTCAGACATGAGCTACATTCACCGAGACCTGGCAGCACGAAACATCCTGGTCAACAGCAACCTGGTGTGCAAAGTGTCTGACTTTGGCTTGAGTCGAGTTCTGGAGGACGATCCAGAGGCCGCCTACACGACAAGGGTAAGACACACACTCACAATCTGCCATGAATAATTGTCTTCAACTACAGTTCATCCAACCACTGACTTCTACGTTATTGTTCCTGAACTATAACAGGCTGGTGGAAAACTTACTTGAACCAGATGGGCATGAATAAATCTTAAACAAAGAGACCTACTCCAAAGAAATGTATCTGCAGATAATTAGACCTGATCCAAAACACAAATGATCTAAACAGACATAAACAAAGCGAATGCTCCCACACAGGGAACGGATGTGCCACCAATTAGCTGGCAAACAAATAATAGCAGTACATGTCTCAGCAGTATATCCATCTTGACGGTCTTGCTTCAGTAAGCCTTCAGCTAATTTATCTGTGAGCCTAAGTTTTAAACTGAAGATTCAGGACATAACTTAGAATAAAATTACTTTTGAAAAAGAAGGTTGGCTCTCAGTCACAATCACGTATTTGTTGCTGCCAAATTGGTTTGACTGAAGGTTTGAATTAGACAGTTATTGTACAATGGTGCTGACTCAGAAGATATTTTGGCTCTTTGTGTGAACACATAAAATAATAAATACACTGCGTAGGACTGCATACTATATCTTTATAGCATTGCCATTGCGATGTGTGCAAGTGAAATAGTCATTTTGCTTGAAATACGATGTAATGCAAATTAACTAAAATACATCATGGTACAACTTTTTTGCTGCTTGATACAAAAGAAAACTTTCATGGTTCTCATTCCATAAATAATCAGCACAAGAAGTCTGATATGTCTGAAGAGTTCTTGGATATAGTTTCATTAAACTTTATCTACAAGACATAATTTGTTGATGTGCAAGTTCCACATGTGAACCAACCTAAATAAGGAACAGGAGAGAAACACTAAAAAAAGATTTGGTTGCAAAACAAATGCAACATCAATTGCATGTAAATATTTTAGTGACAGAAAGGCTTATGTTGACCTAAAAGAAGTACTCTGTTGACAGTGTCTTGTGATTGTTACCACCAGAAGAGGCAACACGTCTAATTAGTTTGATCACTTATATTAGTGACAGAAAGCTCTGTATGTCGAATGCAAATTTTGGATGCCACGGCCAGTGTTGCACCACATAAGTTTTGCAACAATTTACAAGCCGAAAAGTTTCATAGTTAAAAAAAAAAAAAGATTTCAAGTTTTTTTTCAAAACTAGACTTAAACTTCTTTTATGCAGATAGAAAATCACACTAATGGCTCTGGGTTTTTCTTTTCCAGACAGTCATTCAAAATCATCTGGTGAAAAGTCTCATATTTTTTGCATTCCAATATATATTATACTGAAGTACGCCTTTTTCCGCAACATCGTACAGCCCTGACACTGTGTCAAGTAGAAATGCAAGGCTGAAAAACAAACAAACTCAATGTTAGTGACTGAGTGAACTTTTGAATTAAGATATCTTTCATCATTATATTAAAGTGAAACCAACAGAACTGAGCTGGTGAACTGATGCCTGCAAGAATGATGTTGCCCTAGTGGCAAATTGAGTGTACTGCACCTTCGCATTCTCAGTCTCAATTTTGATGTGCTACATGCAAGTTGCCAAATGTATGCTCCCAAGGATGCATTTTCAAACTTGACAAAAACTGATTTTTTTTTTTTTTTTTTTTTGGGGGGGGGGGGGGGGGGGGGGTAATTGACTGGACAAATGTATGATGCTTTAATACTGAGCTGCAGAGTTTTGTGAACAGCTTTGTATCAGGGCTCCACTGCCAGCTGCTGAATATGTGCTGTTAGCAAGAATAAAGTCACACACACAGCATGAATACATACACCCAAATTTCCCCCCTCAATATTTTAGCCTATATATAGTCAAATCAGAGAAGTCTTTGTTCACGTTAACATCCTCTCAGAGAGCTCAGACAGAAAGAAGAAACTCAAACGTCAGTGAGTTAAACCACTGTGGAGTAACTCATCTAAAATGTCCACAAGGAGATGGCATTATTCATATTCATAGGAAGTGTTGGGGATGTTATTTTTAATATGGCATTAGCATTGCCCTGGGAGGAGTGTATCAGCCGCTGACTGCTCTATTGCAATCACACACAAACTCCCACTGATGTCAGGAGACCTAGATGGAGAGCTGCAGGCATTGAGGGGAGGGGAAGGGGGAGTAGTAGAGGCCGAGGCGGAGATGGGGAAGAGACAGAAAGAGAGAGAGGAGTGGATATCAAATAAGACGAAGATCCAGGGAACTGGGGGAGAGTAGAGAGAGACAGAGGGAGGGACAGAGAGAATGAGGGAAGGCAGGAGGACGATCCAGCGAGAGCAGTTAAGAAAAGAAAAAAAAGGAGATGGGGTTGGGGTGGACAGGGGGTGGTGGAAACAAAAGTACAGTGCCGAGTGACTTGGCAGCTTTGTCTTTTATTTGACTTTGACCAAGCAGAGATGGGGAATGCTAGGTGGTGCAGAGGCAGCTGCCGCATGTTAAAAAGCTGAAGCGAGCCTATAGAGGTACGCTGTGTGTTAGAGAGAAAGAGAGAGGGCGGGGGTTTCTTACTGCCTATTGTGTCTATACAGCCGGCTGTATGGAATCCTTTTGATCTGTGCATCAACAACAAAGGCAGGGAAAAAAAAGGAAAAGTGATGGCAGAAGAAAGACAAGTGCAAGAACAAACACTGGAGCAACCTTGTGTTGTGAACCTATTAGAGAGGAGTCCTTTGCTAAGTTGGTGGATAACCTCACCTGCTCTGTTCTTAAATACGCTGCTGTATCAGGCTTCTCTTCAGCCACCATCAGCGACACCTGAAATCAACTAATCAAACAGTCTTTAGGTATTTACACCATTATAGACAACAAAAAGCAGCCAATTCAGTGTGGATAAATGTGTTAATTGTTTTATGTCTTCAGGGCGGAAAGATCCCCATCAGATGGACGGCTCCAGAGGCCATAGCCTACAGGAAGTTCACTTCAGCCAGCGATGTGTGGAGTTATGGTATCGTCATGTGGGAGGTGATTTCATACGGAGAGAGACCCTACTGGGAGATGTCCAACCAGGATGTGAGTCACAAACACATACATCATGTCTCAGCTGCAGTATTACTCTTCACATTTCACTCATGCAACGCCTGCAACAATAAAGATGTACTTTTTCCTCAGTCTAAATTTGTATTTCTTTGTCTAGGGTTGATCAGAGAACTTGATATGTCTGTCCTTGTAGGTGATCAAAGCAATAGATGAGGGCTACCGTCTCCCTGCTCCCATGGATTGTCCTGTGGTGTTACACCAGCTCATGTTGGATTGCTGGGAGAAGGGGCGCAGCGACAGGCCAAAGTTTGGACAGATTGTCACAATCCTGGACAAACTCATCAGGAACCCAGCCAGTCTCAGAGAGCTGGCCAACAGCTCAGTATGGTCAGTGGGAGAAAGCTACAAATTAGAACTGTGAATTTCACTGATATGCCCATGTACCTTTGACATGGATATTATTACTTGATGTTACATGCATTGAAGGCATTCTAAATTTATTTTGTTGGTACTGAAAGTTGTGCAGGTCACTTTTTAAACTTTTAACAGATTAATGAAGTGATAAACTATGGCTATGAGATTGTGTACTGATAAATCCAATGCCTCACACTCAGTTTAGACTGCTTAAATGCCCAGATGTATTGCACACATCAACAGAATAGCATTTGCATTTCACACTGCGGGCATTTAGCCGATGCACAGAATGAGGCCAGCGTAGAGATGTTTCAATTCCTTTCACAGACAGCACAACTGAAAAGCCAACAGAAGTTCAAAAGAACTACTATCAAGAGCCTTTATACAGAAAGCTCAAAGTGACCTGAAAAGATAGTCTCACATACAGCGTATATGCTTAACTCAAGTGCATATACTACTGTGCTATACTATGTTTAGTGCAGTATGTATAAGGGCATATTTTATGTGAATGCAGCTGGAAAGAGAGCAAAGTATTTTCTATATTTAAGTATGAAAATGAACAAATGCAGATCATTTGTAACAATTTATAACAAAAAGAAGCATACAAACAAGTCAAAGGGTTTCACAAGTAAAACCATGTGCACTTGTGCTGGGGGTGGGAGGCCGCAGATGAACAATTAATCATACTTCCCCACTAATGGCTAGGTTTAAAGTTTATATTTTCTTTTCATGGTGGATTTGAGGTTGTCATGCTGTGGTTGTTGCAGAATTCAAACTATTCTTCCCTAATGCAAATTCAGCACCATGAATGAGCAGTAACTCACAAGCGCTGCCAGTGGTTTCTTTCTATTTTTGTGGATGTCCATACAAGAGCTATGTTTTTCATCTGTGCCAAGGACAAATAATTTACTTCAGCACTATTAAAAAGCAGTTATTCAGTCAGTTCACAGGCCAAATCTTCATTTTGTTGTGGTTGTGCTTTGCATCCCAGCAGGGAGGACCCGTCCACCCCGGAGTTCAGCGTGAGCACGGTGGATGAGTGGTTGGAGGCCATCAAGATGGGCCACTATAAGGAGAATTTTTCCAGTGCTGGATATGTCAGCTTGGACTCTATCCTTTACATCAGTGTCAGGTACGGCTCTGCAGTGTCTCACCCCTATTCAATCAAACGCTTAAAAGGTCAAGACTGTCAATAAGAGATGTATTATGTTCCACTTTAGGGCTATTAGCAGTTTCACCACGTATCTTGCACATGAAACCTTTGCAGCTGCTTGACATTTTAAGTATAATCTGGAATCATTTTGCTAAAGATAGCATTAGAATTATTTGTGACTGTATTTTTTTCTGTTTTCCTTGTAGTGAACTAGCTAAGATGGGTGTGACGCTGGCTGGCCACCAGAAGAAGATTTTGTCCAGTGTGCAAAGCCTGCAGACCCAGGGGACGCACGTCCAAGTATAACAGTTTCCACATAAACACAGACAGAGTCAAACTGGATGCTCCTGTGAAGAGTTTCCACACTGACATGGAGCTGTAATGGATACTCTGTGCTTGGGCCTCCATTGATTATGAGACACACTGAGATGGAGCCAACATGGACGCTTGACTCCTTCACCTTCTCGCAGTCCCCCCCACCATTCTTCCCGTCCTCGATGGGCACTACTGGCTTTAGCACTCAAAGTCCCAGCAACACGATCACCATTATGGAGCAAGAGAGACACATTTCCAACAACAAGGCCACACTTAGAGCATCCCAGACAGTTTCACATCATATCAGTTCAACAAAACAAGAAAAAAAAAGACTTAACAAAAGAAATGACAAAAAAAATTAGAATATAATATCATCACTGTCTGTGAGGTGTACAGTTGGTTTTTACTGTCATTTTGTTTGTTTTGACTTTTCACCTTGAAGAGTTTAAAAAGGGTCAGAAGATATGTATGTGTAGATATGTGTAGATATATGTTTATACGGGCTGTGTGTCCCACAACCGTAGAGATGGACCTAACGTTTGTATTGGTGGTGAGGTTTATATTGCTCAAACTTAACCAGAGTTATTGCCCAGTACATACAGTATATGGCCCCTTACTTTGCTCTCTGTACACAGAAAGCCAATGAATGAGCCGAGATTCTGAATGACATGAATGTGTGGGGAGAGGGCATCAGAAAAACTGGACCTTTAAAGATAGAGAGGGATGTAGACTTTGCTAGCTTGTTTAGGATGGAAGTATGATTTGCTTAAATAGTGTATTTGACCTGAACAAGGGCTTCCTTAGTGACTGCTCTCAGATACTTCCATAGCAACTGGACCCAGTGCACCAGTCTGCGTGCACTTAAATTACAACTGACTGCAAAGAAATGGCAGAAATTGCTTCAGGTGCAGTTAGCACAGAGAAAATTTTACTCTTCCACTGTTTTTCCCCAAACAACATTGTCTGTTACAGGTGATACAGCATGATGTTGTCAGGAATATCTCAGCCCAAAAGTTTGCCTTCCCTTTCAGGTGTGTTTAGAAAGTTATAGCGTTTTGTGTAGAGCAAAAGTGACACAAAGGTCAGGATAGAGTTGACACTGTTAAGAACGTATAACTTGTTTTTCCAGTGTTGTGCCATGTACAGTAACCTTGAGATGTCCATCTAGCCATAACATACCACCATTCCAGCTGTATGCTTTCCTTTCATCAGCTTTCATGTCTGGATGGTTACACAAGGCCAGTCACAATAATTACAGTGTTTTGTGTTTTCCAAATAGTCTGCTCGATGAAAAGGAGCATTGGAATGGAGCCTTTTTCAGCAAGATGAAACATACACAGTGTTGATTTTCAGATGTGCCACCACAAGAGGGGAAATTTTACTTGATTTGTATGTCTGGTAGTGTCTCACTTTATTGTTATCAGTCATAACAAACCTATTTGGAGCATCCCTTGTTTCAAACCAATAACGCAAATTGACAAAACAACGTTTACAGCAAGAAGCAAATAAATGTGTTTGTTGGTTTTCCGTTAACAGAAGGAAACTGCTGCTTATCACATTAAAAACACAGTTAGATATGAAGGGACCCTCATTGTGTACACTGTATCAATGGCACTGAACCTGCTTTTAGTGTATTCCCAAAACCAATTTTAATATATGTGGTACTCTATAGGACCAAGAGTGGCATAAAGTACAGTATATATGATTGTATCATAGTGTAAAATATGTACAGTGTTGATTTCCAATGTTAGAATGTTTGTAATGATAACAATGATGATGACTATGATGTACTTTTATTGTGAAAAAGAGATTTCTGAAGTACTAGTTCAGGGTCGGGTCATATAGGAGAAAAGTGAAGGGAGGTGATTCGTTGGTCTGAACAAAGGAATGTAGCATGGTGCAAAGCTTCAGCTTTGTTTGACAGGTGACAGTGACTGCAGTTTCTACTATAGCGTTAGAATGAGTAGAATGGACTTTCGTTATTGATACAAAGGCTTCATGTGCATATCTACCTTAAACAGTAATTACATGCACTTTTTAACCCTGTCTCTGCTTACAACACAGTTTTTTAAAGATGCTTGTTCGGAAGAGGAAGGGAGGGAGGGAGGAGGAATAAAATAAGGGAAAACTAATTTCTATCTGATATCACAAACTGAACACTGGCGAAAGCTTAGCTTATCAAAGGAGACCTAGGCTCAGCAGATTGGCATTTCTCCGCATGCTGAAGTGGTGTGCATGGAGTAAAAGTGAGCGCATTTAAAATGGTTATATTTTTCCGCCTTACCGAAACCACAACACTAGCGCAAATGTGTAAGGAATGGATTACACAGCATCCTTATCTGCTATTGTAAGCTCCAACTGTTGGCATGTCTGCTAGCTTTGCAAGTAAGTGTTACTTCCAAGGTCAAACATGTCATTTACTAACTAGCTTAGAGTAGTTTCTTTGGCTACAGATTATGTCCAAACCAGTACATGAAAACAACAATACATTAAACAAGTCACCTGGAAACATCAAAAACTCAGCCCGAAGACACCATTTTTAGCTAATTAATTTCACCAAAGTTAGTCTAAATAATTATCTATCAGCAGTGGACAAAATTTGCCTATATTATAGTCATTTAAGCCAGTACTTTGCTAATTTGAAATAAAAATTCTACCTCTATCAGACATCTAGGACCCACTGTTACATAAAGATAATTTTTTTAGATAAATCTGCCACAATACTTACCTATATCAACCATATGTACACTACCAGTCAAATGTTTTTCAACACCAATTTTTTTCAATTTTTTTATTGGAAATTATGCATGTTTATGTCCAATTGTCCTCTGAAATGAAAGCATGGAACAAAAAAAATTAAGTTAAAAAAATCATTTAGAAACCATTCTAAAGATTTGACTCAAAGTAGCCACCTTTGGCAGATATAACAGTTGAACACACTTGTGGCATTCTTTCCACAGTGGAAATCAAATATTCTTCAGAAAGTTCCTCCCAACTGTGTTGCAGAAGTTCCCATAAATGTGGTACTTGTAGGTTGTTTTGCTTTCACTCTTCTGTCCAGTTATTCCAAAACCAGCTCCATGGGGGTTAAGTCTGGAGACTGTGCTGGCCACTCCATGTTTTCCAGCTTAACATCTTGTTCTTTTTTCCTAAGGTAGTTCTGGCATAGCTTGGACTTATGTTTTGGGTCATTATCTTGTTGTAGAATGAACACCTGAGCCACTAGGAACATGCCAGAGGGTACCGCATGGCGCTGCAGAATGCTGTGGTAGCTGTTTTGGTTCGGGGTACCTCTCACTTTGTACAAGTCACTGATCCTGCATTCAGCAAAACAGCCCCAGACCATCACGCTTCCGCCTCCATGTTTGACAGTTGATGTCACACACTGAGGAACCGTCCATTCACCTACTCCATGGCGTACAAAAATCCTCTGTGATGAACCAAAGATTTCAAATTTTGATTCATCAGTCCATAATACCTTCTTCCAGTCTTCAGTGGTCCATTGATGGTGTTTCATGGATTAGGCAAGCCTCTTTCTTTTTCAGATGTCTTAGCAATGGCTTTCTTGCTGCAACTCAACCTGCTGAATCTGCAACTTGAAGTCTTTCTTCACAGTTGAAGCTAAGACTTGCTTACTACGACAGCTATTAAGCTGTACTTGAAGCTGTTGTCCTGTGAGTCGCCCATCACCAAGCTGTTGACTCTCAGGAACTTGTCTTCTGATTCTGTTGTGACTTTGATTCCTGTCAAAGTTTCTCCCAGTTTCGGAGTGACTTTTGATGGTGAAGAAAACTGTACTCACTGACACCTTGACTTTCTTTGCAATTTTCCTGTAGGAAAGACCTACATTTTTAGGTGGTTTGATGGTCTGTCTCTTCTATTGTTAATTGCCTTTTCCTCGATATTTTTATGTTGTAAAAGAATCAAGAAAAGTTGGGACATCTGTAGGATTTGGTAGCACCAACTTTCAAGGCTTGATCAACCTCCATTGCTGGAGATCATCTTTAAATTGTTAACCCATTTCCTGTTCGGTAGTGTCTACAGATACGGACCCGTACCCGTAGCCTGTGGCCTACGGATACGGCACTTTCCCTTACCATAAATATTAATGAGACGCACATAAATATTAATGAGCCGGCTGATGAACGCGCTTTGTGATTGGCTGGTAATCCGACGGACATAAATATTAATGAGCCGGCTACGCTGATGAAGGCGCTTCCGTGATTCGAGGTGAATCTGCGGAATGAATGGCGTAACCAACAGCCAGCAAACGACAAGTATTTTTTACCTTCAAAAGTAGCGACAGACTATTACATATTAACAACCTAAACAAAACCCTGACGTATTTTCTGCGTCTGTCAACACAGACCCTGTCACAGTCACTTTAATGTTAGCGGACTCTGTTGAATGGCTAATTTACATCACCACAAACAAATCTCACAATATCACAGTAAATCGAGTTTGTGGTTTTTTTTAATTCATGCCGAATTAAAGAGCTGCTCCTCACCATTCACGAGTGTTTGTTTCATATTCGACATCCTTAATTTTATCTTGTAAATTAGCGTCCGAAATTAAATGGGAACATTTGCAATGGAGTTCGTCAGCCGCTTCCACCACTGAACGCGGTAAACTAATTAATAGGAACTGGACTTCAAACAATTTAGACACAGCGTCTAAAAGCGTAAAAACTACATTGTCTACGTAAAGTGTGAGAGGAGACGGTGTATTTTTAGTTAAATTATACAATGTTCGCCATCAAAGTCATTCATATAAACTGCCTGTAATGTGCGACAAATAGTAGTTAACCGGCGCCAGCTCTTCAGTGACCTTAACGGGTCCGTACCTCTAGTACAGATGCTACGGGTACGGGTCCGTACCTCTAGCATCAACCTTCCTGTTCCCTGAAAAAGGCCTTTTCGTACAATTCTGAAATGTGCGTTTTTTTCAGTTTTGCATAACCTTACCTTTTTTTTAACCTCTGGCAGTTCGTCACTTACTTTTGTACCATTTCAAGCGATTCATTGGACTTGAACTACTTGAATTTCAATAAAAAACTGGAAAATCTGGGGTGCTCTGAAGCATTTGACCGGTAGTGCATATGGCATAGCAGGCGCCATGCTATCATGAAAATCTTGACAGGCATAGCAACAGCTGCCAATGGACGGCGCTCAATCTACTATTTGGGGTGAAGCCAAAGACGCTAGCAGAATGAAAATTTTAACCACAATAAAGCCTATATAATATAATCGAAAGATTAAATACTCCTTGCCAAGCCAGTTTGCTTTTTTGCCACATAAGCCACAGATAAAAAAAATCCAAATTTGTTGAGTCTGAAATTGTTCATTCTACTCTTGCTAACTCTGTGATTTCACTCTAGCGGACTACCCATGACCGCTGGCCTTTTTGATGCCTTATTTACTGAGCTATTGTTCTTTTCTGTTGCCCTACACAGGCGATATTAAGAGTAAAGTGTATATACAGGTAGTATTTATCTGTGTTCTTAAGGTGACCTCACATCAACACCCTGATTTTGTTACATCCCCTCCAACAGTACCACCACTTTAATTCCTTTAAGCAAAAGAAAGTCATTTTGTCCTAATAAAAATATCCTTTTAAAGTGTAAATCCGATGACCTGTAAAAGTTGATGGGAAACATGACAGTATGGTTGTTATTTATTTGCAAATTTGGGATGTGATTGGCTTACAATTTGATCATTTTGGTTGTATAATTCGTTATGTAAAATTCTTCATAAATTTAAAGGTTAGACCAGCATTGTGTGCTGCTTGAATAAGAATGGTGAACTGTGACAAATGTCCTTTTTATCTATTCATCACTCCCACTTTAGAAAGTTATGTCATTCCCCTACTTTCAATTCTTAAATCCCAGATTTCTGTCACTTTTCATCCTGTCAAGGTTAGCTATGTGGGCTGGTTTGCTTGATCTCATATACAGTGTTTGTTTCCATTCCCCACCAGGTCCGTATTGTAAATGTTCTTGAGAGATTCTCATTTGAGACTTTCACCTCTCTCTCTTTGTCCTCCTCTCTCTCTTTCTTTCTCCACCGTACAATGCTTATTTGTCCCCATGCCAGTTTCCTCTGCGTTGCTTGTTGTAAAGGGTGTAGGCAATTCTAATGTCTTTCATGTTGCTGTAATAAATATGCTAATATTTCTAATTTCTCACCTGATGCCTGCAGTGTCTTTTTTTCTTTCACACATTCTTTTTCTGTCTCTGGCTCTTTCTATTCAAAACACAATTCAACATAGCACAATTACAGTGGAACTATGACTGCATTAAATTCAAAGTGTGCTAACGTGAAAGTGTTATGAAGTCCCCCCTTAATTACTTTTTGCCATGTAGCAAAGCCTGAAGGTAGAACATTTTGTTGGCGAGCATCTGACCAGCATGAATTCATGGCTGGGAAATTCAGGGGTAGACTCATTTGTACTCTGCCCTCTCTAAAGGCGATAGCAGTGGTGAAATTCCCATCATTCTTGAATTGCAAAATATAGCGGTCCGGCAACCACATCTTCATTATCAGTGAGTGTGTGTGGTGTGTGTGTTCCTTACTGAGAGATAATTCTGTCTCGGGGGAAGGGGAAGGTCAGCGACTTCTGGCCTTGGTTAACCCCTTAATGCACTCGCCCAGTTGCTGTCACTCTATGTTACTGCCATTACACCTCATTTAGCCCATCATATTAGGCTCCATATTCCCCTATCGCCCACTGCCTTCGTCTCTCTCTTTCATCCACACACACAGGCCTTGACATCCAAAAAATTCAGGTTCTCCATTTCCTCAATATCTATCTCCCCCGACTGCCCTGCTCTTAATCTTTTCTGCTAGCCTCGTGCATCCCCATTTTTTTCCTCCCCATTCCTATCCATCCTGTGCAGACAGACAGGAAGGTTGTACCTAGTTCTCTGACCTCGACTACGCCATCATCTCCCTCTCCTTGCCTTTTCCCTTTCTCATACCTTTTTTTAAATTTCCCCTACCTCCATCAATCCACCCACCCATTCATCCAAAAGTTTTCTCCA
The DNA here is from genome assembly GCF_021347895.1 of Acanthochromis polyacanthus. Classification (NCBI taxonomy): domain Eukaryota; kingdom Metazoa; phylum Chordata; class Actinopteri; family Pomacentridae; genus Acanthochromis; species Acanthochromis polyacanthus. The sequence goes on from NC_067121.1 coordinate 28,323,049, forward strand.
CATGCAGTCCCCTCTTGTAGGTTCATTGCTTCTTGTCTCACTGCTATCACCACTGGGTTTCCTTTTAGCATCAAAGGCCAATCCATAACTTTGGGCTTTTGTCTCCAGGTGTCTCAACAGACAGAATGTCATCGCACATATTTACTCTGGATAACAGAGGCTACCAAGGGCCAAAGGCTTAGGCGATTGATTCATCATGCAGCTGCTATTGGCATTATGTGAAAAGGTCAGATGTCCCTATGGAGAACACTTTAAAAGGCCATTGGTGACTGATGAGCCTGTCATGTTTGTATCACATACATGCACAAGCACTCTTGTCTCTTATTCTGTATCTTCTTTCTGTTCCTCTGGTCTGCTCTTTCTCTCTCACACACACACACTTATACACACTCCCATGGGAGTAGTAATTGGGCCCCTCTGTCATGCTGTCAGGTGTGGGCTTGAGTGTCCCCTCATGTGCAACAGCAGACATTAAAATAACACAAGTGACCCAACAGCCACAGATCCACCATAACCTCTGTAGGGTCGGCCATATGTGCATGTGTTTCATGTGTGAGTGCTACCTTTGTGTGTTTGTAAAGCTTGCGAGGCCAAATCTGATGCTTGTGCGCAAGTCAGCAAGGTGAATTTCAAAAGCAAGAGAAGCAGATCAACACCAAAGCAGAGGAAAGATTTCATCAGTCGCCGGTTAAATTCGCTGGAGTTCCTGCTTTGTCGCTCTTGATTGCATTGCGTGTGTTCCCTCTAATCAAATACGGCTGAGTTCAGACGGGCTCAGGATCGCCCTGGCCCGCACACACAAGCACACATCAGTGCTCTTCTGTCTCATGAGGTTTTAGTTTGCTATCAAAGCGATTTCCTGTCTCAAATTTTCATCAGTAATCAAAGTTCCTGATTGAATTTGAAAAGTGAGCCCAGCTCTATAAATCACATTACATGCCTCGCTCCCATCATGCCTGCTCTCATCAGCCACAGGAATGAGACGCCACCCTGGGTGTATGTCTGCATCATAGACTATGTGTGTGTGAGTGTGTCTTTTGGATGCAGAACGAGAGGAAAATGGATGCTGACAAGACTGTGATTTGATCTGTGCAATTTTTTGGTTGGGACAGATACTACAGAAAGGAGAGAAGAATGGTGAAATGGCAATAAAGATAACCCACCTGGGTCTGATTGTATGAGGAAACAATTCTTGGCATTTGTTTTACTGTCAAATTGATAACAGATAGGTGGAATTTATTGCATCAGTGCAGCTCAAGTCAGTAATAAAGCCAGGTAAAGCGGATTCAGTGCAAAAGTGAGAACCTTTTGGAGTTGGTCTAGATGGATTGTTGAATGAGACGAGGGGCCCAACCACATTCAACCCAGAATTTATTCTTTTATATTGTTACCTTCATTACAGCTGCACAGCTGACTGAAGCTACAGCACTGTTTCATTATACCGTAAAATAATTTTTTAAAAATGTAAATTATCTGACAGCAAAAATTGCTCCGCTTTAACACAATACAACCTGCATCCGCAACATTCTAAATACAGTGTTTTGTATAACATTGTAGTATTTTCTCTCACATCCACACATAGGAATGTCAGTGTGAATCTGCTCTGACAGGAAGCTTTGCACAAGAGTCAGGCAGTCTCTCTTTATCTCCGCATGAGCTGAATACTGAAATTATAGTCACAAAAAAAACTACAAAGTCCCTGTATCATCCCAGAAAACATACATAATTTGGAACCTGTCCATAACAATTAGAATAACTTGTAAAACAAACATTTTCCTCTACATTTGGTCCTCTCAATCCACATCCATGCTGCACTTTATGTCACTGACAGGTTTTGTTTTTTTTCTTTTTCAAACAACTTCTAAAGTGCAAGTTTTTGAAAACTCCACTTTGTATGTATCAATATGAACATTAAAAACAGAGGTTTGGAAGCAGTAATGTCACACCTCAATTTATTAATGGCCTTTTGGTTAGGTTAAAGGGGCACCGAGGAAGATTTTAGTGGAAATGTAGCGTTGCCTACATTTCCCGTGAGCCTCGGCGCGCACTGTCGCAAACCGTCATAAACGAGCGAGCCTCAGGAAAGCCGGCGGAGTTGAAATCATTGTTGAACAATTACGTGTGTAAATGACTCCACGGTCTAATGTTGTAAAACCGAGTTGTCAAAGCTGCTCTGAGCTACGGAGTTAACCGAACGTTAGCTCGGAGCTAACGTTCGGTTAACTCCGAGCTAACGTTACATTAGCCAATACCCACACACAGTGTTTTTGCCACAAAGTTAGTCAACTAAACCAGTCACAGTCAAACGAATGCCATAGTCTATTAACCACACATCGCAAGCAACACACACAAAAGACAAAAGAGTTGTATCAAACTTATAAAGAGCTAAAGTTACGTACCTGTCTAAGAGAAGCACAGCCAGCTCGGCATCTGTTTTGATTCCTTTTGTTCCCGGAATTCTCTCCACCTCTGAAATGCCTGTCCAAGATGAACTTTTCTTTTGATTCGTTGTCGATCTGACAACCTTTTTGCTTGCAGACTTTGCTCCTTTCGCTTCCTTTTGCGCTCCATGTGTGCCGTCTTCTCAACCAACTCTCCACTCTGCTACTGCTAAAAACAACTAGCTCCACTCTGCTACACTCCGTCAGCGCACGCGCACCGTATTTGCTGTAAATCGCTCCGTCTCACAGGAAATTCTGGAAGAGTCGACAAAACATTAATAAAATACAAATATTTACAAAACCAAAATGATTCATGAATCGAAAATGGGGGCATTAATAAGTGTAAATAACTAAGATTCAACCACATTAATATGAGACTTTGTTACGAGCATAAAAATCTTCCTCGGTGCCCCTTTAACATTTGGTTACTACTAGCAATTGCAAGTTTACAACTTAACTTGGCATTGATGTTCTACCTCCCAGGTGCACAAAAACCTCTGCATCTACAGTGTTAAGTATGATTTGGTCCACAGCATCCACAGTTTAAAGCCTGCAGGAACAACAAAATGACAGAATGTTCCTCTCTGGTATATCACTCATATATGATTTGTAGAAGTGGAATAACCTGACTTATCACAGCATTTGTAGTAGTTGTTGTGTTCTTGTGTGTACAGAGATATTTTGCAAAAAGGTGTTTGTGCAGATAGATTTTTTTTAAACAGAAGGAGAAAATATCCAAGTAAAAATATCCTTATTAGCGTGAGCAAGGCCTTGACCCAGTGACCTCCGAGCAGTTTCTGACCATTAATGTGGGTCATTTTTCACTGCAATAGAAGGTCCTGCACCTCTACATAACAGCACACCCAAGGCTAGAAACAGAGAGAACTGAGAAATGTCTCCTGTTCAGTGTGACAAAGTGACAATGCCATAAATATTAATTTAAAAAAGTGAATTTTTTTTTTAGGTTTTTACAGAATCTGTAGCAAGCAAATGTTTATTTTTTTAATGAGACTAGTAGAACAAACTGATTTTGATTAAATATTTTTTTCTACTTGGATTTAGTTCATTTTCCTACAGAACCAAGTTCAAAGACAGATGGAAAACTCAACAAATCTTTCTGTTTTTACAGAATCTGGCTCAGATAAAGGGTTTTGGCCATTTTTTAAAGATAACATGCCTTTCAAACCCACCAGTGGGTTTTGGGGTTCAGATGATTTAATGCAGATATGACTCGGGTGGAACTTTTCTATAAATTCTACATAGAGTCAATAATGTCTTTCCTAATTATCTGCTGGTTTGGTAATCTCAGCGTAAAATATAAAAAATGAACAATCTGCAGCAATGCCAGAAATAGTAAGAAGATCATTGGAAACAAACTAAAAAGCCCAAGAAGAATTACTACAAATGCTTGTTTGTTCATATTGCAACCAGACCTTTTAAAGTTTTAAATTACTGTTCACCATGTTATCATCTATTATCACTTTTTAAATATTTATTGCATATATTCATTTTTGTCTTCCTCAAAACTGTATTGTTATATGTAACTGTTGTGATTTCTTGCATGTTTATCTGTTTGGCTGTTAGTCTGTACAGGATCTTAATAAAGACTAAACTGAACAAAGACATGCACTAGGCAAAAAGAGACACATTTCTACAAACGTGTAAAAGGATGACAGAGAAGAAGAGCATAGCGGGAAAAAAGATGACAAAGAGACACAAAACACAGAGTGGTCCATGAGTGTCAAAACCAGAAAATCAAAAAAACTGCAGCATTTCCAAATACTCTTTAGTTAGACATAAGGCAAATAGGTAGCCAGAGAGAAAAGGAATCAGTGAGAACTCGTCCATATTGGACGGCTGTCACCACCCAAAATCAGTAACAGATTTTGAAATGAAGCAGAGGCAGATCGAGGACGAACAGAAAAAAAGAGGAGAATAAATAGTGTTTGAGTTTGGAAAAAAGGTGAAGAAAAACTTGGAATGGGTTTGGAGGGCCTGAGATAATATTGACCACATAATCCCTTACAGATGTGGAAATCACAGTTTAATGCATGGCAGACATGACATGCTGAACTGCTATTGGCCGACTCCACTGGGACTCGGACCAAAGACAAACTCGCTCTTGCTCAAACTGAGCTCTCTATCGATGGAAGAAAAGATGATGAAAACCTAAATTTGGACTCAGCGTGGCAAGGCAGCATCTTTTAGTCTATAAATTGGACAAAAATAAACCCACAAGCTGCACAGCTCTTCAGGGCTCAGTGACTCATACAGGGTGACAGTGTCTTTATAGGCCTTATTTATTTAGGTATAAACATACTGCTAATGTCTTCCTGCACAGGAATGTACAGGCCTAATTCTGCTCCTCTGTGAAATCCTTTCATGAACTGTGTGTCTGTGTGACAGCTGATTGCAGTATATTGCATGATTTTCTGTGCCTGCTGCATTGCGTGTGTACATGTGTCTGTGCGGTGGAGAGACACGAGTGTTCTTTTGTACATACCACATGTTTATGTGTGCTTCCTATCCTGTATAATCAAACACAGCACCCCAATTGCCATCAATCAAGCTTTGATGTTATGGGGAAGAGCTTAGAAACCGCAGCAACCCCCTCCCTGTGCTGGGGCTGGGCCAGGGAATGCTGTTTAACTGTTGGCCGATTCATAGGGATTGTTTTCTGAATTAAACAGAGGTGTAGAAGCTCAGGGGCTTACAAATAACTGCTTACATTATGCAGCCCATCAGATATGTGGTTATCTCAGGCTAGTCTGTAATGTCTTGGCTAGAGAAAATAGAAAAAATGTCTCTGTGGTTTACATCTCCTGTTTTCTATAACTTCAAATCATCTAAACAATATAGTTGTGTCAGTGCAACGATCTGTATATTCCTGCATGCTCCGTTCATCTTCCTCTTCATTATCCGATACAGTACTTTTGTCTTACTTTGTTTCTCATCCGAAAAGAATATGAAGCAGTAACAATGCATTCACAACACTTACTGCAGTAGCATAAGTGTTTAACTGTAGACAGCTACACAATGCACCTCACACTGATGCAGCTTTTGTCACAGTGCTATTTTCAAGATGAACGACTAACTTTACACATCTTCAAAAATATATTTGCAGCAAAAATAGGGAGTAGCCTACATGGATAAGGCTTGTTCCAGTACATCTCACAGATGTTTAATGGAATTGTTTAATGGTTTTAATGTTATGTTTGTATATGTTCAAAATTTTAAATTCGACCATGTCGCTGATGAAGGTTTCAACCATCACTGTCTTTGAGAGAAAAACCGACTTCTTTATCATACGATCGCTCCATGTAGGTTGGGTACCACACAATGACATGATATTCCAAAGATGGCCCCTCAGTGTTTTCCAGAGTTTTGAATGGAAAGCTTTGAATATTTTACCAGTGGGTTGGAATGACTTGAAACAGGAGACCTCACTAGAACATCATTATTCGACTTTGAAAAACTGCCACTGTTATTTAAAATTAGTAATGCCTTCATATTGTGGTATTATTCTGGCTTTGTCTGGAGATTTGACTATGAAAGCTGAGAAGATCTTAGGAACTAAAAATATAGATTTTTACTGAAACTCAGGCACATTCCAGTTTTCTTCCTACCTATAAAAGTGTACCTTTACTTTAATTATGGTTCTTTTCCTTTACCAGGTCTCCTCCTTCTCTTCCTCCAGTCAATTTGTCATCTACATAATGGCTGTTATTGACAAGTGGGCATGTCTACTTGGCATTGATTAGTAGGGGCCTCAGAGGATTTGACTCGTGGCATAAGAGAAAACAAATCCTGGGTAAGTGGTGCTGTTGGTTGTGTATTCGTGTGTGAGTGTGTTTGGGAAATTACAGGGTACGAGTAAGGAAAGTTTGCATTGCGTAAGTAATTGAAACACTTCAGAGTGCATCAACATGATGTTAGACGTGCAACAAAACTCCTTCATGTGTAAAAACTAGCAACAATGACTTCCCTGTGAAAGAGAATTAGAGGAGGACAGAAAGAGATCGACCGGTGACCGTGGCAGGTTAGTCAATGAGTTGAAGTTGATGGAAGATTGAAGTTTTTTTTCTGGTCATGGGTCAATGACCTATCCAAGACATTAAGTTTTCCATTTGCATTTCTGCTAGACCACATGAGGCACTTGTAAATATGAATTATAATCTCAGAAGTCATGTTCAGTATGTTTTATTTTGGGTGGAATGTAGGAAACCTCTTCTTTTTTTTTTAAAATGTACCTGTTGCTGACATCAAGCTGAGAAATTTGAAGCAATTCAGAATTCTTTCATATAAAGTCATTAATGTTAGAACACCACAACACTGCATGATGTGTTTAATCTTTTTGCTAGCCAGTTAGTTAACCCTTTAAGCTGCAGTCAATTCCAGCCATTTTCAGTACAAAAAAAATCGCTAATATTTTATTTGTAAATAAAAATATGACGAGAAATACAGGGAATATTGGACGCGCATCGCGAGGTGCATTTCCTCGAAAACGACCTATTCGTGGATTATATATTGACTTCAAGACATGTTTTGGACAAAATATTTTACTGACTTGTTTCGTCTGGATGTCCAAGGTTGGATTATGGCCGTTTTTTGTGGAATATTTTCATCTGTGTGTAATAATGAACCCGCATATGTGAGTCGCGCTGTGTGCGTTAAAGCCGTGTACAGAGAACAGACGGATGGATATTCGTTGTTTGTCAGACAAATGTGTTTATATTACCCGCTGTGGTAATCACATCTGAAAGTGGTTTATACCGGCGGATTCATGAGAATCTAAGCTTTCCATCGGTGTATAGTGTTTGTATAATCGCATTTGCAGCTTCAGACATTTAAGGAAATGCTTATGCAAATCTCAAAGTGTTCCGCGGGCGGAACACTGAAGCTTCCACAGCTTTGGGTCTGGCTGAAACATACTGTTCTCTAACTTTTCTTCTAGGGCCAACATCAGGATTTTACCTGTCATTTAGTGTTTTATAAAGCTGCTTTATTGTGCATGTAAAAGGACCTTACAAAGCTGAAAGTTCACTCTAAAGAGAGTTATTTCCTCCCACAGAAAACACTAATCCTGACCTGCTGAAACGTCTCGTTTGAAGTTCAGGCTTTTCTTCTGTTACTTATTCCATCCTTTACATGTGTGTTACATCACTATGTAACACATTTGCATGGTGACTGCTAGTTTGGCACACCCTCAAACAAAAAATGAGCAGCTTCTTCGCAGACCACCATTACTTCCTCACAAGATTTCTGCCTATACTAATAGATCTGGGGTCTTAAAGAGACAGGTGCTAAAATGAAGCATTTTTTATGTGCTTTAAACATTAAAGCATGAAAACATATTTTATTAGACCCAAAAAGTAAAAATTTGTAGATATAAATGTGGATAATACGGGCTCTTTAATGACTAAATAGCTCCTAACATGGCAACATTCCCATCAACCCATACATGTTTTGGTTATTCCTAATTAGCAATGTGTTAAATTAAGCCGTGAACAACATAAACATGATACTTGCTAAAATCAGCAAATTCCCACTGTAAGCATGTTAGGATGTTGACACGACTGATGAAATGGATAAGGTAATATAATCAATCAATCTAGTCAGCACAGTGGTTTGTGTTGTGCTGACACAAAGCATATTTTTATGATTCAAGTCTGTTTAATGCACAAAACTACAGAGATAGTGTGTTGGGTTCTGAGTGCTGAAAACACATGGATGACCTTCATCTCAATACTGCACCTGAATGCCTCTGTGGATGCTAACAGAGCACTGTTGCTGCTTGCTGCAGCACATACCAAATCTTCAGTGTAGAACCACTAGCATAGCTGCAAATTTTTAGCCTGTTTTCATAAAAAAATAGAAAATTACAATAGTTTAATACAGTAACACCATCTGGAGTTTTAGAAGTAGTGACTGCTGATCTCCCCCCCCAAAAAAATTGAATGACATTTGAATCAAATTAAACTAGACTCAACCCCTTAATTTGGCAAATGTTTGCACAAACACAGTTGTTAGAATTGCTTGGGGAGAACTGAACAACCACTGGAGATACAGAGAAAAAAACATCAGCAGGACAGTCAAATTACAAGCTTAAAAAAATGTCAGTGGGTTTTTGTAGTGTAAAACCACAATCATATGGTTTGTAAAAATGTCATGGAAAACTAACAGCAACTTTGGAGGCCCACCAGTATATCACACAGTCTCACACACACACACACACACACACACAGTCTCACACACACACACACACACACACACACACACAGTCTCACACACACACACACACTCAAAACCACATGCAGCGAGCTCACATGCTGCGATAGTTGAAGTTTGACCACACAAGACGGGTTTCTAAAACAGTGTGCAAGTGCTGACTCAAACTCTACTTGTGGTCTGTTAACAAAAAATGAAAAACATTTAAGCCTTTCTCCCTGTCTAGATGTGTATGTTGTACTCTGTGTGATATGAATGAATGGTTATTGTTTATATCATTACAACAGCGCATTGTTTGGACATGTGTGTGTGTGTGGTTATGCGCATACACATACACACCGCAAATCCTGAGCCAAGGGTAGGCAGTTGAGGCTCTAAATCAGCCACGTGCTTACTAACAGAGGTTTGACCCAAATAACAGTGTAATTTATGAAGGCTTTTAGGCTCCCAGGCAGCCATGGAAATAGAACAGAGAATAATGTGAGTCTGACCGTGGCTACATCACTTCAGTTTATGTCCTAGTCTTTTACTAGGACACATGTCTGTGGTCCTTAATGATACAGAGACAGTAAACACAACGTTAATGGACACCGGGTTCACAAAGATGCGCTCAGCTGCAAATGCAAAGCCGTGCACACAATTATAGAGGAACATGAATACTAAACAGGTTCAGATACGGCCGGGCAAATTATAAACAGATGCAATCAAAAGGAAAAGCCCAGTACAGTAAATGAGTAAGCAGAGGCAGTGAGAAACGTGAGAGATGGATGGATGGAGGAGGAGACGGACTGAAGGAGGGAGATCATTAGTACTCCACTGTAAGGTGTTGGCCCTGGGCAGGGTTAGAGGCTGAAATGGACGGTTAGCAGCCGCTGGAGGAGACGACATCTCAAGTGGACCCAAAGGATGAGTTAAGACATCCCAAGCCCTCATATAGCTTTGTGAGGAAGTGTGTGCGAGTGTGCCTGCCTGCATATAATCCAGTGTGCTAACCTCCCGTGTTGTAGTGGGTCATTTGCCACAGTGCATGAAGTGGGGATGCAGCCCTGAGGATCAGGCTGCTGTCACTGCTCCACAGATCAGAGCACAGAGCGACAGAACTCCATGAGGGAGGAGAAGAGGGCAAACACGGACAAATGAGTTGACATGAGACCTTCCCACACAAGATTTGAGCTACATCTGAAAATACAGTTGAGTGCATCATGTTGCAAATCATCTCCCTGTAAAAACGCCTATGCAAAGGTTAACATTACCAGTGGATATCTAAACAACAGTAAAAACGACTAAATCCTTCTTCTGTCAAGCTAGGCAATCACAGTGTGCATCACAACCAACATCCGGTTAAACTTCATTTTGTCCACAATAACTAGTACAGTGTGAAAGCAGCCAAAGCCAGGTGTAAAGAGCAAGTCTTGGAAATGACATAAAAAGTTAAATGATTTTGTATGTTTTATGAGACTAAGAGGTAACAATTCAGACAAAAAAAAGTGATGTTTTTGAGGTGTAAATACATGCTACATTATGTCACATAAGGAAGTCATCTTTGTTTAAGCAAACTGTAGGTGGTTAATGAGACTGAGCAGATGCTATTTAGAAAGTTGTCCTGTTTTACTAATTACCTCACAGTGAATTATTGTGTTTCTGCATGTTCCACACACTCCAGCCTGGCGGGAGTGAATCCACAATTTTCCAAAACATGCAGCCAGCTGTGGTGTCTGGGTGTGTTTTGTGCAGGTGGAGAAACTTCTCTGCTACATCCATGATAAATAACATGGTTGCATGCAGTATTCATTTCAGACAGGAGGATTATGTTCCTGGAAATACAACCGAGTTCTTGATGAGATGCCTAAGTCAGAACCAAGTGAAACAAACACTAAAATGAGATTCAGCATACACTGGATGTTCGCTCGGAAAGTCAAACCAGTGCAACGGAGCCTTTTCTTTGTCTTTCTGACAGAGTCCATTGATAGCGAGCCATGAGAGATCAGGGAAACAAGCAGTACATCAGTAATGACATTACACTCTTCGTTTTCATTTGATACACAGTCAGATGATTTGCTTGATGCAGTCTGTAGACTCATGACAGAAAACAGAGAGAGGAGAAGGAAAGGAGAGCAAAGGGGGAAAAAACCAGAAGGGATGAGGCGAGGGAGAGAGCCAATTTGTGCGTTCACATATTTTTCTCAGACTTATCATCACGCAAATTAGGTCCTGCCTTCAGCTGATAAGGTCAGCTGTCAGTCTAGGCCCATTTAAAGGAGTAGATATGCACAGACAGACACATAGGCACAATCCGATTTTTGAGCTGATCTTGCATCATTAGGACACTTATAGTACATGCACACATGCAGAAACATATTGCGTGTGTCTGACATGGATTTTTTTTTTTACATTTCAGTTAACATTATGACTCACACTTTCTGCTAAGCTCCTTGTTTTTCTCATCATCTCTGGATTTATTTGATAGTCATGTATTCTGAAAATACCCCCCTCTTGTAATCTACAAGTCACATGCTCATGAGTCATAAATTGCAAATTAAATTGCATGTTGCAATCCATCCCTGTGGAATCACTCATTTGAATTGAGCCATGCAACAATGACACGAACAGTCAAGTGCTTTTCTGTGGAGAAATGTTCCCATATGCAGGTGCCAGGCCCTGTCATTGTGACATATTCATTCCAACTATGGCAGAGAGGGTGCATAAAAGGTATTGCCAAAAGCTGAGCGTTTGTTAAATGAAGATGAATGGGATGGTTTGGATTGAAGGTGATATTTTATTTAGGATCAGACGCTCTCTGTTTGGTAATGCAACAGCCACTCTCGCAACAACATGACAGCCCCGGGAAATGGATATTGATTAGAAAAGGTTGATGCTTTTTTTTCCCCCTCATTTTTTTCTAACACTCCTTCACCCTCCCTACGCGCACCCCTTTCTGTTCGGCTCTTTTTAATACCCTCCCTCCCTCCAAAGCCGTTTCTGAATTTCCCTCCTCTCCATTTCTCCCCGTTTGTTGTCAGGCTGTAATGTGTGATGTGCTATAAAGCTTGATGGATAGTAAGAGCCGATTTTAGGGCTACACAGACAAAGATGGGGAGGACACACGATCAAATTTCAGTCTTGTGAGTGCTATTTTGTGTGTGCGTGTTTGTGTGCGTGTACACAAGGTTTTTGAGCCAGAAGATGCAGAGAGAATACAAAGACAAAGATGTGTCGGTCTGTGAAAAATACAGCCATGCAAACACCAAAATCTGAGCAAGAAATGGTTTTAGGCTGACTTGACTCAATAAAGTCGTGACTATCAGCCAAGGACTGATCTAACAGCCTACAAAAATACAACAATGTTCTCTTTGACAAAGTGGGTAATTATATAAATCTTGACCTCATAAGGCATCTGTCATTTAATCACAACAAGAAGCGGCTTTGTTTATTGTGCTGTATCAATCCATAACTAACAACTGAAAAACAAAATCAATATGCGTGTGTTCTTTCTCCATCTCTCTCCCTGTGAGTTACTGCATATGTGTGTGGGGAAAATACCACACCCCACACCCACTACAAAGTCAACACTCCAGTTGTTCTGTATCAGAGCTTCTCCAAGTCCAGACTTCAGTCTAGATGTGGACCGAATAGGAAGTCTGTTCATACCCAGCTAAGACTTCATACATGATGAAGTGTAACATTTCTTATTTTGAAATAAATCCTCTATCCATCAATAAATTGTCAGTAACGTTACAGTGTAGCTCGAGTTTTTTTTCCACAGCGATCCTGTCCCCAGATGAATTGCACTTTAATGTAGCTTATTTTCCTATTTTTTACATCGCTGTCATGGAAATATTAACTGCTGGAGTGCTGTGTGTTGTTGCCGCCGAGTTAACACACTTGTGTTACACATGAGAATTTGCTGTCAGCTCGTAAATCGTAGCTCCTGATCGTGTGTCGCTTCATCCACAATTTCTAAAACTAGTGAAAATGTAAGAAAATGTCGAGTAACACAAAAATATGGCTACCTGCCTGAGTCTTATGTGTTCACAGCGATGCAACTGATCATAAGTAAACGGCATCATTTCTCCCTCTAGGCTCGAATGTGTATAGATCATCTTGACGGTCTTGTAATTGATTGTATAGTTTGTTGCTGACCTTTGAAGAAATTCAGATGTGGACCTTTGAGAAATAAATTTGAACCCCTGGTCTACATACTAATGTACAGTCCTGTCCGACACACTCACATAGACTCATATTTGCTCATATTCACCCCCTTGATTCTTAACTACCCTCACCACTACTAATAATAACAAAACTCAATACTTTCATTATTTTATATAAAACCCAATAGGTAACAAGAACATATTCACACCCCTTACATAGATTTAATAATTAATGGATAAAATCAACACTATCAAAATTTCCTCATTCACACAAGGATTCAGACTTCTAATTCACTACTTTTTAAGGGCCCATTTAGCACCAGTTACATCTATAAGTCTTCTAAAGTATCCTTTTAAGTTCCACTGGATTGGATGGGAAGCATCTGTGAATTGCCATTCGATGGTCTCTCCACAGATGTTCTATATGGGGTTTAATGCTGGACCAATCAAGAAACCACTCTATTGTTGTATCTTTGTATTTTGAATACTCTGGGTTATCGTTGAGCTGAAAGATGACCTGACTCCCCAGTGTCAGGTCAACGCACTCTGGAGCTTTTATTGTATTCAGCTGCATTTATTCTTCCCTCATTTCCGACTGCTCACCCTGTCCCTGCCGCTAAGAAGCACCTCAAAAGCAAAGAGTAACATTTTTGTCTCGTCAAATGAGAGCATCTTCGGAGTTCGGGCAAACAAAGCAGACTGCAAGATGCCTTTCATTCAAGAGTGATTTAGGTCTACTCACTGTACCATAAAGCTTTAAATGATGCAGTGCTACTCCAAACTCTGTCAGAGGGACCATTTGGTTCTTTGTTACCCTAGCTCTTCCTGTTCGTTCAGTCTGGCCGGATGTCCAACTCCAGAAGTCAAGGAGTTCTGGTTAGAAAATGCTTCCATTTTTACAAATAATGAGGCCAGTGTGCTCCTGGAAACACTTAAAGCTTTAGAAATAGTTTTTCTTCCCATGCCCTATGCTTTGCCAAATAAATTTCACAAAGGTCTACTAAGAGTTCTTTCAACTTTATAGTTAAGCAGGTACAGTCCAATCACATTCGGGACACGTCTCTGGGATAATTTAAAAAACAAAACAAAAAAAAACAGATGCACCAGTTCACAGCATGAGTTCTCTTTACTTTTGGAAATAACATATTTGAGTTTTTGGTTTTAATACACATTCTAAAACACTTCAAGTTTTTTTTTATTTTGTCACTGCAGTGTCATTGAGTAACTAGACTTGTCAATTTTATCCTTCTAATGTTGAAACTGTAGCACAATGAAGTACTGAAATGAGAAAGTGTCTACATCCATTGTATCATCACCTTTTAAGTTGACAGTATAAACCTGTTAGCAGTTACTCATTTCCACATCTGGCAGATTTAGAGCACAATTCATTAGGAGTCCTGTTTCTCTCCACTTGGTGAGTTACAACTTAATATTCTCTCTCCTTTCAGGTCTGCTTTAGTCTCCAGCAGCTCCTCTTTTAGCTACTAAATGTTCCAATATGTTCACCAGCTAGCTGATAACTGTATCTGTGTGCTGCTTGGTGCTGGGCAGGTTGTGAACAGCGGGTTTATCAGTGCCTTTTCACTGAAAACAGCTGGCTGATGCCAATGATACGAAGAGGAGTATTGCAAATTAATCAAAACAATAAAGTCACAGGAGACATCTCTCTGCAGTTTTAGCACTACAAGTGATCCGTATTACATACAAGCAATCATGTGATCCATTGTCAATATAAATATATTGATTACAACTCAATGCCATGTCTTAATTATAAAATTTAATGGATGGTTTTGTGGTGACCAGCTTTATGTCCCTAAATTGGAGGTAATGACCCTTAATGTGACAGTGTGAACAGATTTTTGTCTCCGTAATGCGATTAACACAAGTACAGACACACAAAGAGGGGAAGGCAAAGGGAAAACGTGAAGAGAATGTATTGTGCTTGTGAACAATAGTGTGCTCCGCAGTAGGTGGTGTCATCATTAAAATTCCAAACACACACACCCACACACAGACAACCCCCAGTGTACTTCCACAGCACACACGCACCAAAAAGACAACAAAACAGTCTCTCTTTCTCATACACACACACGACTCTGGCATTATCTCGTGTGCCCATACACTCATTACTATTCAACTCTGATCCCTGATGATAACCTCTCCTGGGCTCATGCAGCCACACAGTGACCAGGATTATGGCTTTTGACAAGTCCAATTAATACAGACCTAACAACAACGATCAATGGCATTGATTAAACATGGCAGCCCAATTCCTAATTGCCTGGAGGTGAAAGGTTAAATGACATATACAAAAACTTAATACACCATTAAACACTCCAAGGGCTCACTCTTTTGTCATTTTTTATGTTCACTGTTCAAGGCATAATTGACCCTGAACACACCACCTGCAATTACTGCAGCCTTTCTTTTCATGCTTTCATAGTTAGTTGAGCTGCAGGGTCTAGCACAGTCATTAATGACAACTGAGGACATAATTTGGTTGGTGCAGTCATAGTTAACTGGTGGCATTGACCACATAGTATCTCAGTACCACATACTCCCAGAGGTCTGGTGTCGGTGTCCCAACTGGCCAGAGCTGTTTTGGTGGTGTGAAGGGAACCAACACAATATTAGGCAGGTGGTTTTAGTGTTTGTGGCTGGTTGGTGTAATGCAAAGAAGCGCTACTGATTAATTATGCTCCCTCTGAATGAAATCAATATATTTCTCAGTGTTTACTCTACTGCTCCATTCTCTAATTTTACTTTCATTTAGAGCTGTGTTTCTGACCAGCTGATTAATTTAAGTCCAATAGTCTCCCTCCTTTTTAGTTCTATTTTGAGGCATGAGGGCTCTTAAGCTGCTAAATGCTTTCCTATGCTTATGTAATAGTTGCCAAGTTCAATACTAATGAGAGCTGTGAGACTAAATATAAATATTAATTTGTCACTACAAAATGTTTCATTGACCATTTAACATAAGTGTTTTGCTAATCGTTTAAGTTAAAACACCACAGTGCCCTTATCAGATTTTACCAAAAATAAAACCACTGACATACAATGAATAATGTTGCTTAGATTGTTTACTGTGCAACATCTGGCTGAAAAATCTTGGGTCATGGTATTAATGCGCATGATATTTTGACACTTCACCCACGTAAGCATCGATACAGACCAAGCATGTATCTTATGGCAATGGCACCCCCTGGCAGGAGGATAATGCACAATGCCCTACTGCAGAAACTGTTTGGGAATCGCTCGAGAAACACAACAAAGAGCCTAAGCACTGACCCAGTATCTAAATTTCAAAGATCACAATCTGATTAAGCATTCGTTGGATTCATGGAAATAGCCTGATCCATAGAGGAGCCACTCTTCCACCCATAAAAAAGAATCATTGCCAATGTCTCAGTGCCAGACTTGACAAGAAGTACCGTGCCCATGCCCTGACAGGTCAGAGTTTTTATGGCAGCACAAGAGGAGCCAACACAAGATTAGGCAAGCGGTTGTAATGTTGTGGCAGATCGGTGTAATACAAAGACTATAAAAAGAAACCCTACTGATTAGTTATGCTCCTTGGAAATGAAATCAATACATTCCTCAGTATTTGTCTGTGCCTGCTGCTCTGCTGAGAGGATAAAGATTTCATGTGTTCACTGAAGCACAGTGTAGTGGTGGCAGTTAGACTGTGCAGGTGAGACCGAGTAAAGGCAGGCTGAGTGGCCATCACAGAAAAACAAATGAACCATACACTAATTTTACATCAGCTTGGAGTTGTGATTCCGACCACCTGATTAGTTTAAGTCAAACTGTCACAATCCTTTAAGCTTTGGTTTGGTCTTCATTAGACTGACTGTATGTTGCCGTTTTCTTTGCAACCGGAAACACTGACTTGGAAAGAACCTACCACACACTGAAATGTTCAAGTTCTACCAAGGATTTTGATGGTGCAATAAGGCAGTCCTGCTAGTTTTTTGTTTTCTTCATTCTTCGCTTAGTTCCACCATGACTGTGATTGGTTTGAAGAAATACAAAAAAGCCAAAGTGTTTTTTCTTCCTAACAGAATGATAATGAGGTGCGGCCATACCATTATTTTCTGCAGAATGGGCTGGCAAAGCAAAACTAGGCCATTATTGACTCGTGAGGAAAATATTCTGTTTACTGCTGGGCAGGTAGTGCACAGTGGTTTGTGTAAAAAAAATAAAAAATCCACAAATTAGTTTGATGCTGCAAATAAAACTAGCACTAATGACAGTTGTGACATTAAATGGAAATATCAAAAGCAGACTGGTCACTACAAAATGGTTTAGTAAACACATGACTGAAGTGTTCTGATGACCTTTTCTTAAAGCTTCAACTACCACCGTGCTGTTCAAAGGCAATTTCAATCACTCTAGTCTAATAAGTCTACTAGCCTTCTACCTATGAACCTAGAACTGTTCAGCAGCTGATATCTAAATCTTCACAACATTTGAACTACACTCTGCTGTAGCACAGCAAGGCTTCCCCGCAGCTTTCTCGTCTTCTGTACTCTGCTCTAAGCAGTAGCTTCACTCCTGAGATGAACAAGATGGAAAGAGAGAACCAGACTACTGCAGAGGCATGCTGCCCAGCAGCCAGGCTTTGATCAGCTCTCCGAGTCAAACAACTCCCTTTAGCAACCAGTGGGGGTCGACCCAGGTGTACAGTACACTTCTGCTTCTGTGATTACTTCTAGCAGCAAAAAAATCCTGCAGTGGGAACAATGCTGAAAGGAACATAATGGTAAAATAATAGTAAAATCCTGTTGATCCAGTTTGTCAACATTCTCCTCCTTATTTAGTGCTATAATGTAACTACCAGATTTGATAATGTATCAACGCACTGCTTACCATAAGATATTTTATTTATTTTGGAAAGAAATTTTCATCTAGTGATTCTGTGTAATCAAACCTCCAAACAAATGCATTGTTTCTTCATAGCAAATGATTTGTAGCCTCGCCTTAAGAACAGCTCTCCTTTCCCCTTAGACGTGAAGATCAGAGCACAAAATCTGTTATTTCCTACTGTTGTCGTGGGAGTTTAAGCCTTGTTGTCATTGCTGGTCTAACATCAATAGTGCCATTTTCATTTTCTGTTATCAGACCGTGGGCGTTGTTGCAAAGCTCTTGGAGCCTGTAAGTATAGTGAAGGGCTACGCAAACAACCTTAACACACAAAGACAGCACAGTATAGAGAGGAATGGAAATACACATTATATGAATTATTCTTGCCGTACCTTCAGGGTGTGTTTACAAACAGATAGCTTAATGATGACTGAGTCTTGATGCCCCGTATTATCTTCTTTATAGATAATTACTAATATTCTTTATCAGATTTATAATCCATGACCACAATAACATAATCAGCAAGGTTTTGGACTTCATTGGTGCCATATTTGAATCCTGTTTTTTCTCTTATGTCCTCAAAAGCAACAACAGCTTGTGCATACTATACGTTTTCTTAACGTAATGTGCTGTTTATTATCCGTGAGAAGTCCCATCAATAGCATCTAAATCAGATGTATAGCAATATATTGTTGATAACTGAGCGGGTATAATCCTTTCCTAAATGCATCTGTAAGGCTCTGAAGTAATAATTACGTGAAAAGCAACAGCGTGTCACACTGAATCAAATGCTTGCTAAGGTCATAATATTGCCGATGGTACTGGAAAGTTAGTGTCAAAGCGAGTTTAGAAAGTTTTCGACAACACCATGCTGACTGTACGCTCTTTTTAGAACCGCACAAACCAGAAGCACAACGTGTTACATCTTATAACAGATGTCATCTATTATGATAATGTGTGTCTCTATTTGTGGATGTTTTCATCAGTGTGTGTCTGTGTGCACATGTGCAATTCCTGGGTGTGTGTGTCTATATATGTGTACTCTGATCACCAGGGTTCCTTGTCAGTGAAAGGGCAGGGAGGGTCCCAGAGGTGTCAGAGGGGACAGCAGGGAGCAGAAAGAGGTGACACAGGGAGAGGACTCGGGTGACATTTGCACAGTGGGAACTGACTGCAGTCTGCATAGTGATGAACAAGGTCTGCTTTTACTAATGAGGAAAAACAAGGAGGAGAATGTGAGCAGCGAGATGGCCTGACATCTGCATGCTCACACACACTCATACATGCACAGATTTAAATGTACACTCTTCTTTGTACAGAAAATACAGCCTCTTTTTTCTGTTCGATTCAGATTTGACACCTAAAAAGATTTTTTTTCTTGCTTACACAGGCAATGCATGCACCCCCCCACCCCCCCTAATTAATGCAAATGCAAGCACACACAGACCTGGCATAAATCAAAAGTCCTCTGGTCAAACATAGCTTTAATGTAGCGTTCTCTGAGTATTGACACAGACTGGACCAGAGGCTACTGTGAAGCAGTGGGGCACAGACTCCGTTTGGAGTAACCATTGGCAGTCTCTCTGCATCTCAATAACAGATGTCCCAGGGCTGTCCATGACTCATAATAGCTGGTCAGGAATTAATGAAAAGTGTGCGTGCATGCGTGTATTGGTATTCGAATGGTGTCCTTTAGAAAGTGACGCGTTTCTTTTTTAATTTTCTTTTGATGAAGTTACAGAAGCAGCTTAACGGTCAGATGACAAGAGTGATACGACCCTCATACTCTATCTTAGGTGCAAAGCTAGAGATGACAAGGAAAGTTGCCCAGCATTGAATAAAGACTGGAAGTAAGGCATAAAAACCAGCACTGCTCGTTCTAAAGTTCAGACACATGCAGCTGAAGCTCACTAATTAACATAATTTGTTTAATTCATACAAAAACAAAAATGTGAAAAGCCCACAGCCATGCCAGTGGCTCTATCATCAGCATGATAACATGCTCACAATAACAATATCAGCTTTCTGCATAATGTCTACCATATTTGACTAGTTAAGGGGGTTGCCATGCTAACAGCAGCTAATCAGCACTAAACACAGTTAAGGCTGATGGGACTTTGGTCAATAGTGGACAGATCAAAAATGTTAACCTAATTATGACACTGAATGCAAATTTTTCACATCAACGCTGTTATAATTCTTTCTGAGGGGTAGATAAATGGCGTCAGGAAAGTAAAAATGACCAAAAAACATCCCAAAACCAGGTGTGAAAAACAGCCGTTATTTAAAGGGTTTTCTTTTTGGG
Organism: Acanthochromis polyacanthus; assembly: GCF_021347895.1. Taxonomy (NCBI): domain Eukaryota; kingdom Metazoa; phylum Chordata; class Actinopteri; family Pomacentridae; genus Acanthochromis; species Acanthochromis polyacanthus. The sequence continues at coordinate 28,343,034 of NC_067121.1, forward strand.
CAGGTATAGATTAAATCAATCTGTAATTGAGAACAGCATCACAACTGGTATTCATTTAAAGGGAGATAAAGTGTGACTGATTGTCGCTTGGCAGTGATTTCAAAGACTGGTTGGGAAAATGGATAAACAAGCAGTTACTGAGCAAAGGTGGTGTAGATGCCGAGGGAGCCAGGGAATGCGTGGAGATAAAGAGACTGTTTGAGTGGATTTCGAGTGCTGTGAGAGGCAAACAGACACACACAGGCAGCGACGTACAAAAGGAGCCACTGGCTACAGGCTGCACAGGACTCAGGCCAGAGAGACGAGCTGGGTATTGATCTGTAGAGTTTGAGTTTCTTTGTGAAACAGGATCTGAGGACACAAGCGAGAGCCTTATTTAAAAGTCTCCCTATTCACATCCATATCTATTGATCCAAGCACACTTTCATCCAGCTTTAAGTAACTCTCTGGTTGCCTTTTTCTTTCTTCTGCGTCTCCTCTTCTCATTTCTTTTATTTTCTCATCATTCCGTTTTGGCTGTCCAGGCTGAAAATATCCCTTATTTTATTCCTCTCACTCTCATATTTCTTTTCTTTTCCCGCCTCTCTTGCCCCCTCTTTAGGACTTAGGTGAACTTTTAGGAGGGTACCATATTTCCTGATCATGTTTCCATGCAATATATCTCTGAGTGATTGAAACTGGTGCTTTTATGGGTGTTTATTTTCCTAATGTGTTTCCCATAAAAGTCTCCTTATCCTCAGAAACCCTTATCTCAGACAGCAATAAATTGAGCAGATCAACTCAGTGTAGCACAATCACATTTACCAATGACAAGCAGTTTTCAACACCCAAACACACATGTATATATAGACACACACAGCAGAGATAACAACTTCGTTCTGTGGTAGATTTGATTGGCCGCAGATGCTGTTGTCAGACGGCAGGAGTAAAATATGGCTGTCGTTATTGCGTGCTGTCATAACTTGGCTTGTAAATCTCTCCCTGAGTGGAAGGGGAGAGGAGGGAGGAGAGAATTGATTCTCTTGTTGCACTTCATCTTTAGCCTCTCTGCTCTTGGTGCCGAGCCAAAGGCTTTGGAAGCCATCTTCATTATGTGCACATCTACAGGAGGAGACAATGTTGGTGGCCCCCACCGTCTGATGTCATTTTAATTACTCTACCGTCCTATCTTGCATGCCATAACTCTCCTACCGTTTCTTTCTCATTCCTAACATTCATGTTTTTAACCACCCTGAGATCTATTTTCTGCTTCCATCCATTTACTCTCTGCCTGTATCTTCTCCATCCCCTCCTTTCCTCATTCTCTTTCGCCACCTGACTCCTAGCCGGCAGCGGTTCCGAGCAGACCTCCACCGTCGAGCACAGTACAACTGATAACGTCAACCATGCCGTCTGTGACTGACAGCTGGGTAAAATGGCTGTGGCAGCACACAGAGCCATGGAGAATCCTTTTTCAGGCTGCACCAGAGTCGGTCCCTGCGCCCATCTGTCAGCCGAAAACAGGAGCACAGACTATCAGTCACAGCTGACCCCCAGTCAGCCACGCAAGGGAGTAGTTGGGACGGGAAAGTCTCAAAGCAACACAAATAACCATGAAGATCAACAGATGGCTCTCTGTCAATCAGCCGCTTTCTTTTTTTGTAAATCTCACCACGCCTCTCTCTGTTCTCCACCTTTATTGACTCACTCTGCTCTTATCCTGACAATCCAGTATAGCCTCATGTTATATTCCTGTATCCCTCCTTCTGTTTCTTTTGTCTCCATCTCTTCATTTGTCCCCAGGTGGTTCAGCAGTAAATGTGACATGAGCCCAGTTAGGTGTTCTGCACCTCTCCCCCACACAGCTTAGATTGCTGTCATTACGCTCACTCTATGCCATTTCACTCCCACTGTAATTGGAGGTGCTGCGAATGAATGTAGGGTCCTTGATTTCATACTTTGAAGATACTGATAGCCAGCCGTATGCTTGCCAAAGGGAGTGTGCAAGTGTGCGTGAGCGTGTAGGTGTGAGTGGGCGTTGTGGAATCTGAAAAATGCAGCACTACAGAAAAAGCGAGGAGGACATGCAAATGTAAGTGTTGCAGATGTTTGGATGATTATGCAGAGAAAATGCTCATTCAAAATGATCCTCCGTACCGCTTTTTAGCAAGCTATAGTGAGGACATGACACTGGTTCATTGCATGGCCTCTCTGTCCTCAGCTCCTTGTTATAAAGTGCATAGTATAATGTCAAACACTTTGTTAATGATCTGCAAGCTGAGCCCCAGAGACAAGATAAGATATAAGAACTGCCGGACACTGAAACACCATCTTCTCTTTTGTGCTCACAGATAAATTCATCTACATGTAAAACTATAATTCTGCTGAAAAAGGACAAAAATGTGCTTTTAGTAAGGTGAAAAAAAATCTATGTGGCAATTTAATTTAGTGCAGAACGAACACTTTTACATATTACTGTACAAGATGCAAATGAGATTTCTCCCCTTGAATAATCATCTGTCTAAAAGGCTGAACCTCACTGGGAGGTAATTACACTGCTCTGATCATTAAATAACCCCTGTTCTCTCCCTCACACACTTTCGCTCTCACACTTCCATCTCTCTCCTTGCAAACCCCTGACACTTTTCTCTTGTACACACTAAAATTATACCACTGGGGTGCACACACACTCACACACACACAGCTCTCTGTTTGCCCGCACAGATGTTAGCCCACACAGACACAAATGTATGATGACGCATGAGTCATACACCTTCACACCATTTGAAAAATATGTACCAGACACACTTTCTTTGACAATGTCAGTTTTTACACTCTCACCCACCTCATCGATTACCATATTCCCATCACTAATAATGAGAACCTCCGAGACCACAGTGGCTAACGTACTTCTACTCTATTCTTCAATTTGAGATGAAAGCTTCACAGAAATCATGTTATTCACAATTACTGCAAATTTAAACGAGCAGCAAGTTAGCTACTATAACTATCTGTAAGCTGTTTTATAGGAATACTCTATAACACCACACAATATCAATCTAATCAATAGTTTCAATGCCATCTTACTGAATAACCTGCATGGTCGGTTAGACGAATAATCAGTATCTTATATTTTAGTAATGTGGTGCCTCTACCAGCAATGCAGAAAGAGATACAGAGAGTACTAATCGAAAAGCAAAATGTATTGTCAATTGTAATGAAATTTAGAAATGGCAGTAAAACAGCTAAGATACAAATCCAAATACAAGCAAGCTAACATGCTAATATTTATAGAACAGTAATTTAATGTTGTACAACATTTTAAAGACAGCAGAGATGCAATGTTAAAGTTACTTTCAGCTCGATATCTTTATGCTAAAAAAACCCAGCAACACACCCAGTCCTTATTAACTGGTTTCAAACCAGTCTTAAAGTCCACTGGATCTTCAGTTCCAGGTGTGCATGAAGACTCTTGTGTTCAGTCTGGCAGCCAGCAGAGAAAGTGTGCAATTTTTACACAAAAATTAAAAATTGTTAGTTTCTAGTCCTCATGAAATGAGCTCAGCCAAGAGTGACTAATCCTATCAGTGCCAAGTAAATCTCTTAGATCTTTCCAGCATATCAGATTTTTAAATCTAGTGTAGGAGGCATCATTTCCACCCCAGTTGCACCAGTAGAATTTACCATTAACTAGCAAAGATCTTTTTGCAACAGGTGAAGAGAGGAGTAACTGTAGCAACAGACATAAAGAAGGTTACAGCTTCTTGGAGTATGGTAAAAAGCTAGGAAGCATTCAAAAGAAGTTTATGCTCCAGACAAAGAAGTGCACAAGCACAATTTTCCTGAACATTCACTGAAGAGGTTTAAGCCAATGGAAAATCACAGGCACTAAAATGCTTAAAATTGATAATAGCAATTGTATTTTTCAACCAGTTTTGTTAATTAGATTCATTTGAAAAAGTATAATAAATATTTTGTTTAGCAAAAGGTTAAAAATAACAGCAAAGTTTTTACATTTCTGCCAAATAAGGAAACAGACTCACTGCCTTTACTATACACGGACTGCTGATGTTTGCTGTTGTGCCTTGTCACCCTTGAAAACCTATGAGTCTGAAAAAATCCTGAGAAGAATAACAGTCTAAAAAAGTAAGCAACTGACAGCTACGCATACCTCATGAGCATAAGCCTCAACGGTGTTTGTGTCAGACAAAAGTTCTGCAGGTTCCCCACTTATACATTTGAGGATTCCACACATGGTTACCAGTGTAATAAGTACATCTGTACAAAACAATGTAATCCAATACAACACTGCGGAGTCAAATACTTACTTCAGAGTTTAATCAACATGTCCGTGACACAGTGTCCAAATAAAGTGTACAATACTTGATTAGTGAATGTTGCTATCAGTCACAGTATTTGCTTCTAATATTCCCTTACTGTGCCAAAGTCAACAATTTTAAAATACTACATAAAGCAGCTTTAAGTGACTATAGTTAACTGTATTCTAGTAAAGGTATTATTTGTGGCAATTTTTCAACTGTCTCTGGCTTTCTTCACCTGTCTCGCAGCTGAAACACAACCAAACGCCTCAGCCTGGCACACCATCGCTCAGATCAAAGAATCACCAAACCACAGGCATTTTGCTTCACTGCAACAGCATTGTATTGTGTCAAACTGCAGCTGTTTCGAGGAAGTACAGGTGGATTGAGATTGAGTGGCAGGACAACTTTATTTAGCGCTCCCTTTACAACTTGACAGGTGGGTTGACACCGATTCTGATGCAACAGATGGATCAGAGCGGCACTGCTGCTGCTGCTTTTGTTTATAGCCTACACCCTTTAAAAATGTGCTTGATCTCCGTTAGCGTCTGCATTCTGAAAATGTGCTTGAAAGTTTCTGATTTCAAAACCGTGCTGGCTGAACTTGTCTGTAGAGGACAACCTGGACCACAGCAGCAGCAAAGATTTCCTGGACTGTTACAGGTTGAAATCAAAGCTTTGGATGAAAGGACTTCAAAGGAAAACCTGAACAGCAACCTTGCTCATTCATGGAAGACATTGCTATTCCAGAACTCATTATGCTAGTTGTCAGGAGAAGGTCAGCACTATGACACAGAGCTCTAAGCTGCCTGAAGGAATTTAGTATGGATCACCTTCTGCAACACGCAGAGCTCAATTCCAGCTGTCATCAGGCTGGAGGAGGCAGAAATGCATTACCAGCCCGGATAATATGCTTTATTATATAGCTTATATGCCAGCTCACGGTGCCTCAGGGCAATGAGAGGAGCAATTACAAGGACAGCGATATCTAGTGTGTGTGTGTGCCCACATGTGTGTGTGTGTCTGTGTGTGCACACAAACACACCTGCCAGCATTTACCTCTCAAAGGCAATAAACTCCTAATGTGTTATTTTCAAAGTCGCATCAATGTTTAAAATGTTATCAGCCCTTGGACATGCACCACTGCTTACTGATGATCTTCAGTACAAGGACATAATCCTCACCTAGCAGCTAATGTAATCTAAACACTGTAACACACATCTGCACACAGCATAATGCATTCCTCCTAAAACATTGCCATAGTTATCATGAATAAATCGTTTGAATTTCTAAGTATTTCCCACATTGACACAAGCCATTCAGCGCATGAAGCTCCAACCGCAATCTGGTAGTTTAGAAGATTCAGTCTTTGGTGTCTCAAATACCCATAAAGCTTTCTTTCATTCAAAAGGGAACAAAAGCACTAACTGGAATCTCTGTTAGATGAAACACAATTTCACCATGATACCACCGACAGAGCCTCTCCCGTGGCACAGTAACACCGAGAATTGCCGGTTTTTGTGTTCCATCTAACTGTAATCCTTTGCGCCTGCATTGAACCCCTGCCCCTGCATGTTCTTAACACACCAATATAACAGCATTATGTGTTTTCAGATAAGAAAACATCACAAAAGGCTGAATCAAATATTCATCCTGTGTTACCCGTTGATCAGTAATCTCCTGTTTTCATTTCGGCACCGTCGCTTTCTCCATCCCCTATTCGCCTGCTCTCTTGCTCCCCACTTCCATCTGCACGCTCTTTCCGATGTAATCTTTTTGTGGATGTGGAACGGGAGAGAAAGAGAAATGATGATACCTTAACAACGACACAAAACTATTTGCAATACAGCTGGAGTTACTGATGATGTTTATCTCTGCATGCGTGCGCGACTGACTATATTTATATGCATATGCCTAAAATGAGCATCATCGCTTTGCAAGAAACACTGAATCAATTCCCTACTTTATCTATTAGGATCTGAATCAGCTCAGATTTGAATGTTGTGCTGCCAGATGAAAAGGACATGTTCAGGCAGACAAAAAAAAGAAGGAGAAAAATAACAATGACCATAAACGATTTTCGAAAGGCTGCGGCTCTGCTGGGAGCTCACTGCAGCCTTGTACTTGTTAGCACTGATAACTCTGAAGGGTGTGTGTTTGTGTCTGGCCTTTGCTCTCTACAAGCATGTCTCCTGTTGATTGGATCAGCACACACACACACACACAAAACATACCAGCTGGGCTGTTTTGCGGCTAACGGTTTAACAACTCATGGGAATATCTGCGCATCTTTAAAATGACTTTTCCTCCAACCTCAGTGCATAAATAGAAAAATAGATAACTTCTGTAAACATATCACCTTCATAACCGACAGACACACAGACTTATGCATGTTTTGTGTGTAATTTTGTTATTTGTTTGAGAAAAATGAACATCTGCAAGTGCCTAAACACAATTTTCAGAAATGGCGACAAACCAAATAGAAAAAGAATAAATGGCTGAAGGTGAAATTTTAAGATTTGTTTCAGGTACACTTGCAGTCATTTTGTGGCAAAGTTCTACAAGCAGCAGTAAACTGCACTTTTTTCAGTAATTTTCCGATAAATATTTGACCTTTTCGTTTCTCTTAACTGGAAACCGTGATGATCAACGTATTCTTTCAGCAGAAAAACTGACAAATAATGAATAATTCCATAGAATCTGGGCAATAAATCAACGTGCTCTTTTGAGAATCTGTATCACTTCTCAGTGCCAGGCAATGGGTCTTACTCATACGTAATATGCACAATTATTATTACCATCCCTGCTAGTTTCTTCTTTTTCTTTTTGTCTACCATTTTTTTCCCTCTCTCTACATTCATCATTGCTTGTGTTCCCAAAGGTAATTATAAGGAGTTTCAGACAGTAGTTCTGGAGACCCGGGACTCTCCACCAATCATTATTCTCCAGATCAATTGCTGTGGACTAAACTGAACACACATTCTCAAAAGCACAGAACAATTAAAAATCAACACAGGGGGAAAATTCCACGCACACTCACGTGGACACATGTATGCACGCACACGCACACTTGAGCTAGCGAAACAGAATATGACATGTGAACATGAGTGCACGGACATGTTTACACAAATTACCATAGTCAACAAACATGCGTGCACACATACAGGGGACACTCAAGGAGAAAGGCTGAGACAAATGAACGCGTTCATACACGTGACAACAAAACCTGCACACATAAAAGTGGAAGATTCAATAGAGGTTAAAGCCAATCTGCTGCTTAAGGAAAGAAGAAGATGAGAAATCACATTTGATAAGAGCTTCAAAACAGCCTACTACTGCGAGGGCCCCATGGAGCCAAATCGAGCGACAGCACCAAACAAACCTTTGCTCCGAGCACAACAAACGTTTTCATGTTTTCTCTTCAAAGGATCACACAGTAATACACTCTGCAGTCTGCTCTATCAAAGCTCTCAAACTGTGTGGGTGTGAATGCATATGCATGGGTCAGCATGTACGTAGTGTGTGTTTGTAAGTGCGCTACTGTCCCCTGAGCCTCGCATACACGCACACTTACTGCCGCAAATCTTAATTGCGGTGAGCCAGCAAAGTGAAATCACTTGATGTTCCAAAGACTTTACAAAGAAAATGTTTTTCTCAAGCAAAGTCAAATGAAAGGCATTTTGTGAGCCTCACTTAACACAAATCTCATTAGGAATGAAAAACAAATAGGAAAAAAAACAACAGTAAGAGGCTTGTTTATAAGCTGCTGTTCTTCAATACACACGATGGTGCATGTACAGGACTGAATGCTCACAGAGGCAAAGAGAGACAGCGCAACAGAGTTGTATGGGTCGGCGACTGAATGCCTGAGAGATTGTAATGTATTGCTGAGCCTCGTGTACGCACAGTTGGATGCTGGGAACAGTCTCTTATATCTAAATATAGGAACTCTCCCGCTATGTGTGGACTCTCACTTAGTCTCTCTCATTCTGTCTCGCTGACTTGAACACACACACACACACACATCTCAATAAACACTCAAGGTTATCACAACTTTTGTCTCACGCACAAACTTGCACGCGTGTGTGTGTGTCTCATGAGGACTCTGGTGAAGTAGGGCAGGCTGGAGGAAAGTGGGGCGACAGGGGGGCGGGAAGTGAGCCCAGTCAGAATATCAATAATGGATAAACATGTTGCCATCAGGGGGGGACTGAAGGAGAGGGAGATGGAGGGAGAGAGAGAGAGAGAGGACCTGGGAGAAAGGGTAAAGAGCGAGGACAAGAGGAGGGAGAGAAGATGGTGGAAACCGAATGAGAGGAGGATGACTAAGAAATGCATGATACAGTTTAGCTTTTTCAACACCATGGGACGCACAGGTGAAATAATGTTCACCTCTATTGTGTTGGGGTGAAAGTAGAAATCTCAGATATTTCAGAATTTGTGCAAATATAATGAAAACAATCTGCATGGCTATAAAGCACAAAGTGTAAGTAATATTACCCTGACTTTTAATGGAGGTCAATGAACAGTTCTGTTAATTCAGGTGAGCTAATCCTTTAAAAGATGAAACTGCAAATGCACTTTCTTCTTCCAGTTAACCATGAAAGAAGAAAAGAGTCTTTCGACACTTGCAACTCTTGATATAATTTGCCCTCCATTTGCAAGTAAAACGCGTACGCAACGACCACGTCCGTCAGAGTGAATGTATATCATTTCAGTGATAATACCGCGGCAGTTTTTTGCTCCACGTTTACTAAGAGTCCTTGAATGACTGTCAGTGAGTGCAGGGTTGGAGGCGAGAGAGAGAGCGAGGGGGAAAAAAATGAAAGGAAGTATGGTTGAGTTTGGAACTGTACCATTTTTCACATTTAAGTAGGCAAACCAGTGTGAGAGGTGAGCCATCCAACAGTGTTCCAAATCCATTTAGCCTAAGGTAAATGATGAAAATAGGATGCATAGGGCTCCACTCTGCACGCCATTGTCACCCCCGATTCATATTTATGCAGCCTCTAGAATAAAATCAGGTGTGTGTGTGTGCGAGGCTTTCTGTTTTTCTGTGTCTGCCTGTACGAGAAAGAGTACGAAGAGAAAAGAAAGCGAGGAGGCTGTTCAGAGGTTTTCTGCCACAGGGCATCCCAGCACTTACTTTCGTATAAATTTTGACTCTTGGAACCCCAGTTAAGGTGTGTATGTGTGCACGTATTTTTGTGCAGACGTGACTCTACATTAGCATCTGTGTGTGTTTAAACCAATTACTGAATGGCTCCTTAGCTCCTGTGTTCAACAGTCCACCCAAGGCATATTTGGGCAATTGACAAACTCTGGGTTACCATGAGGACTTGTTGCTCATGGCAACTCAGCTGTGGCCACTTTTGTCTGCTCCCATCCAGTTTGAAAGGCATGATCACAAACAATAGTGTGAAAAAAAAAAGGCATCTCGTGTTCCCTGTAATATGGTCAATGGTGGAATATTGATTCAACACTGTTCAAGCCTCCTAAACAAATTGCTATACAATTTATTTTTAAGGACATCGATAACAGACAAGTCATGTGTTTATATGTGTGTGTGTGTGTGTGTGTGTGTGTGTGGGAGGGGGTATCCAAGCATTTTTGTGTGTGTATGTGTATAAACACACTGACAGTTTCCTTCAGTTGTCCCTTCACACAAGCCTCTCTATTATTCCTTCCATAATGACACTAATTAGACTGTTCCCTTTAATTAATCTGTGCTTGATTGAGCGAGTGTTTGTTTGCGTATGTGTGTGTGCACGCATGGTGGCTTGTGTACTTGTGTGTACACTTTTCTGCCATCGTAGCCCAGCGACCGCGATATGCCTGAAAACGTCAGGCTGAGTTTGACGCAGCACACGGAGACTCCTTGAATTCGACCGTTCTCACCTCCGAATGCAGAACAGGGCAAACCTCACATCAACAATTATCAAGGTGGAGAGAGTACAAGTGGAGTCCATTACACTCCCCTAATTACTTGCGAAGGCTGCAATTAGCAAAAGTAGCGCATAGGGTTTGCATGAGAAAACCTGAGAGGAAAACCGCAGAAGGATTTGGAGTTGCACCAGCTCCCCACCCTCTTTCTTTAATAAATATGATCAAGCATATTCTCCATCTTTTCTTTGTTTCCTCTTGACTGTTTCTTATTTTGGTTTGCCTCAGGCCCTGTGCAAAACCCAGTCCACCTCAGCGGAGAAAATGAGACAATGTTTCTGCCTATTGACTTTCTGTTTTCTTTCTATAATTGTTGCCATAAAGCATAATTAAACTTCATTGTTCATTCCTTCATCCTCTCTCGTCTCTTTGCCGCTCTCTTTCACTGCTGTTCGTGAGTTAGAAAGTAATTATATCTCAGTATGCCTGCAAGACGGCACACTCCTGATCCACTGATGAGAGCAGGCTGGGAGGTTGAATATAATGAAATGGAATACATTACAGGATGCAGCACGCCATAGGCTGACGCTTCCAGAGACCTGCTGCTGCGACGCAACATGCCAAGAGCCACCGTAACAGGGTAGAATTTACTTCATCTCACTTGATTTCTTGTTTTAGGTCAAAGTCAGCAGCTCACAAGAGTGCATTAGGTTGATGTCATGCTTGGGGTAATCATATTTCACTGTTGTTCTACTCCTGGGAGCAACTGTTGGGGAAATTTTCAACTTTTGCACGTTTTCTTCATCTGTTGACAGCTACATAATCTTTTCAGGACCCAAGATGAATAAAATCAGCATTTTCTCCAATCAGAGTTTGAGGTAAGGTGACATTCTCCCCTAGTTTCACTTCCCTGCTTTACTTTCATGCAAGAGAAGCAAATAAGGTGGGAGATCGACTACAACAATAACACAACCTTAACCCACTCCTGTGTTTTCAAAGTGTAAAAATCTCCAAAGCCAGTACATTGTGAGTTGTTTACGTAAGTTTGTGCGACAACATGTTGCAGTCCCTGTGGATATTAAGCCGTTGCAGTATTGGAAACCGAAACGGAGCACAGAGAACATTGCTCCTGGCGACATCTTACAGTTTAGTGTAAATTAAAGTATAACTGAAACCTATTTCTTGAGGCTGTTAGTGATAACATTTGAGAGTAGAGAAAAAGGATCATAACTAATGCATTAAATAACCTTGTGTGATGTTATGCATTCTGGAAGCATCTATATGGGGATGTCTTTTTAAATTCTGAGTTGTTTTTTCTCTTTCTTTCAGGTATGTTGTGCAATGAGCATTTTAACCACTCTGAGCTCTATGGTAGACAAATTATATGACATCTTTACTGTTTCCATACATTGCATATCGTTATGCAACCATATCTGTTGTATTTTGATACTAAAAGCGTTCGGTGCATGGTAATGACTTGCCGAGAAACTTTGGGTCCAGGCATTCATGTGCATATTACTTTGACATGTACCACCCACCTAAGCCTTGCTGCAGACCAAGCATACACTAAATGACACTCCCCACCTGCAGGGACCTCTTCTAGCAGGACAATGCACCAAGCCTGACTGGATAAATGGTCCTTGATTTGTTTTAAGGTGGATCTAAGGCAGGGATGTCAAACTCATTCCACAAAGGGCCGGTGTGGCTGCAGGTTTTTGTTCCAACTAAGCAGCATCACACCAGACCTGACTCATTTAATCAACCAATCTCAGTCTCCAGACAGGTGATTGGTCAGACTGTGTGCTCTAGGCTACAGCATTTAGTTCCAACATATCTACAGCACACAGTCTGACCAATCACCTGTTTGAAGACTGAGATCGGTTGATAAAATGAGTCACGTCTAGTGTGATGCTGCTTAGTTGGAACAAAAACCTGCAGCCACACCGGCCCTTTGTGGAATGAGTTTGACATCCCTGATCTAAGGGGTCCCCAACCCACAATCCACCAGACCTGAAGAATCCACTGCCAACATCCTGGTGCTAGACACCACAGGACCCTCCCAGAGGCCTAATGTCCATGACCCAATGAGTCTGAGCTGTGCTGGTGCCACAAGGGAGATCTGGGGCCTCATTTATAAAGCTTGCGTACGCACAAAACAGGGCTAGAAAGTGGCGTATGGCACTTTCTACGCAAAGGTTGTGATTTATAAAAACAAACTTGGCGTGAGAATGTGCGCACCGGTGCGCCAACCTTGATGCTTGATGCTTGCCTACGCACAAAACAGGGCTAGAAAGTGGCGTAAATCACAACCTTTGCGTAGAAAGTGGCGTATGCTGTGTACATTGTGATTTCTAAAAACAAACTTGGCGTGAGAATGTGCGCACTGGTGCGCCAACTTTGATGCTTGCTTAAGCACATTTCGGAGACAGAGGGAACGGCAGTGCCGGAGGGTGAAGTGGTGAATTGAAGCCGGATTGATCTCAAACCTTTATTGTTATCACATATTAGACTTGTAGAGCTGGATAATCATAAACCCTCATTGTTGTAGATGTTCATATAGTGCGCCATTCGGCCTACGACTGTATTTGCAGAACTATGTTCATATATCAAACTTCCATCTTCAAATGATATAGAGCGGTGAGTGGCACTGATTGATTACTAATTTGGAAAAGGCATGTGACAATCAGTCCAATCGCTGATCAAGCGGATAAATAGCGGGTGACAGCCGTGCGTAATGTGGCACAATGGATGTGCTGGCATTGCTGGAAGATCACGTTAAGAATGGAGAGAGATTTTAGGGATAACGGGGATTTCCTGGACGATGACTGGCTAATAAGCAGATTCAGATTCCCTAGAGCAGTACTCTTGGATCTATGTGCTGAACTGGGCCGTCTTAGACCGACCCACCCACCGAAACCACGCCATCGCGGTACAGATACAGGTGCTGACCACTCTGGGGTTTCTGGCGACCGGCTCCTTCCAGCGTTAAGTGGTCGCCAGGTATGTGTTTTATATGAAGAATATATGAGGTTACATTTGTTGTCTAAATCCCGTTTGGGTCTGATATACAGTTACATGATGTCCTTTAGGTCTGGGATATCACAACCATCCCTCAGTGCAATAATGCCAGCTGTTTTGGATGACATTATAACCATGACCAGTCAATACATCAGGTTTCCTTACACTGTGGGTGAACAGGCCAACATTAAACGGCAATTTGCAGCGATGTCTGGTTTCCCAAATGTAATCGGCGTAACTGACTGCACTCGTGTTGCTGTAAGGGCTCCAAGTGAAAATGAATTTGTCTATGTGAACCGAAAAAATGTACATTCAATCAGTGTACAAATTATTTGTACATCGGCCATGATCATAACAAATTTAGTGGCACGGTAGCCTGGGTCAACACATGACTCATTCATCCTGACGTACAGCAGTGTGGGGGAAAAGACTGCCGGCCGGCGCTGCGTAAAATGCCGTGGATCCAGCAGCTTATTTATATGCAGATACATTCATGAGTTACTTTGCATTGACCGTTCATGGTAAAATGTGGGTGTGTTGTGGGCGGAATGTGAGGTGGATCCACCTGTGCAATCTTCCAGCTGGTGTGTGATTTATCAAGAAATTGTGTGCAGCTGTGCTTACGCACAGTTTTATAAATCAGGGGCGAAGGGGATACGTCCATTTCAGATTTTCGGGGTACGCAAACTTTTAGTATGGATCCTACACAATGTTTTATAAATGAGGCCCCGGGACAGTACTCAGCAGATGGTTTCAGTGTTGTGGCTGATCAGTGTAGAGCCCCTGTGATGTACCAGTATGTCTGTGATGAGCTAAAAACAAATAAAATCATTGACCATGCCTGCGTATCCGTAAAAGTGAGGAAATTGCCAGGAGGTAATACAATATAGGTAATATTTTACATAAACTGGTTTTGTAGAGAACTCTTTTAATTTAGGACAACAAATAAAGTAAATCAACCAGCAACATTCCTCGGTTCCTCAGACTATACAAACTTAATCAAAGCATACAGTCAGTGGAGTGTAATTGAATCAGAGGGTATAAGCCCAGAATAAACATTACCAGTCATTTGTTATTACGTTTCTACCAGAGAAATGAGCAGAATTATAATGTGCAGAGTTTGCTATTAATAGAGCAGGTGTAGGACAGACAGAAGGTCCAGCATGGGTCATAGGTCAGACACATAAGTTGTCTTTCATCTCTGAGGTTGTCTCTCTTGTAAGATAGCTGTGAGAAGCAGGCTGTGTGTGTGTCCGTGTGTGTGTCCGTGTGTGTGTTTGCCACCAGCAAGAACAGAGGCTTAAATACCATCTCCCTTTGTGCTTTGTTATCTGAGCATAAAAGCGATGACAATTAAGGAACATAAACACACACACACACAGATGGGAGAGAAGAGTGTGTTGGGGAATCAAGTGTTAAAATTTACAAAAGAGAACGGGATAAAAAAAAAGCTTTAAAGAACGAATGAATGACAAAATATGCAATTGCTTAGGGAGGTGCCACCTCTGCAGCCACTTCTCTGTCATAGAGTGAAGGAACCGGCATCACAGCATCAGCATACAAACACCCTGGTAATGAAGCGCCAGCAGTCCTGGGCTCTAACCACACAGACCTATCCATCTCCCCCATGCATTATTCACCGCACACAGCCATTTTACCGCCCAGCGCACCCGGCAAAGATTGGTTCCACTTTTTATTTATCTGTTTTTCATCCGCTCCCTCCTTTCCCTCCTCCTTCCTTTCCGCAGCTTTTCAATTAAATTAAGGCAAGCGCGACACTAAATCCATGCAGCAGAGGCTGCCCACATGACAATTAGACTGTCAGCTAGACAGAGAAAGAGGGAAAGACGAGATAGTGAAGACAGCCCAGGTAAGTTGGCAGTGCCGAAATGCTCATTTAGAGAAGCGAGCCAATGCCCAAGACAGTACACTGTAGTTCTTTAAGATCTCATTCTGCTCAGACTACCGGCAGACTCTCATTTAAGGTCAAATTTGAATTCCAATTTCCTCAGACAAATATTTTATTTAGACTACAAAATATCAATGGAATAATTTTAATTACATTCATTTCAGGGCAAGTGAGAGTAATTTACACTAATACAATATTGTTAATAATAGCTAGATTACATTTTTTGGCAGACGTTCCATTCTCATTAATGTCCATAATCTCATAATCACCCAACAACATTACACCTCAGCTTTGTGGGGGTAGTACTGCATGAATGTTTGCATCAGTGCCAAGAGCAGCAGACAGCAAGCTACAGGTGCACCTAATAAGGTTAATAAAGTGCAAGCTGATTAGCGACTGTCTCCCATGAGGGCTAAGAGAGAGCTGATGTAGTTTTAGGCTCACTTTATTAGATGATGGGAATGAGAAAGCAGTTGCCTGTACAATGTGAAACCAATAGGATAATATGGGGAAGCAAGACAAGATAAGAATGGATAGGAGCCAAAAGGCATGAAATAATGAATGAAGGAGCAGAGGAGAAAGAATTAAAGAATGAAACAATTTACATTTTTTTCTTACAGCTGATTGAACTGCCTGCTTTGCTTGCTCCCCATCAGCTATAAGTCTGTCATTCTCACTATATCTCAGCGTGCCATGATCTCTTCTGCTAATTTCTTTCTAGTACAGCATAGACAGTTTTTCTAGTAGCAGCAGAGCAGCTGAAAAGGAGATTTCTACTTGCTCCTCCAAGCAATATTTGGGAAATGTTTTCCTTAATTCCCTTCCACAAAAGGGAAGATTCAGCAGAACGGCAACCTAAATATTTCAAAAAACTGAATAATGGAAAAACTGCATGCTGTTAATCACCTCCAGATAAGCTCTGTTTAGTCTACATTGGCCATTCATTGCACCTTGTTAAAAAACAGAGCTGAATTAGAATGATATTTTTCAAACTGTTGTCCAATTAGTATAAGAATGTGAAATGACAACTAAGACCTGCCCTCCTTCATTACTGTTGAGTGTAAATTTCAGACAAAAGTACAGAAAATTATGCTCAGCATTTTTATTTGGTTGCTTTCGCCCACTGATCAGACCGATGTTTTCTCAGTTTTAGCTAGCTAGTGTCAAAACACTAATGCAGTGAGTGGGCGGGAAATATGCAAAACTGTACGTTCACTTGATTTTTAGCATTTAAAGCATACACCGATCAGCTACAATGTGAAAAACACCTGTCTAACATTGCATAGGTCCCCCTGACGCCATAAAATTGCTCTGAAGCTTCGAGGCATGGACATGAAACCTCTAGCAGCATTTTGTGGTATCTGATGCCTGCAGTGGATCCTTTGGGTCCTGTAGACTACAGCGCCAGGCCTCCAATGGTTGGGACTGTTCTGGTGCAGCCTGTAGAAGAATGATCTAATTGGGATCTGGGGAGTTTGGAGGTTGAGTCAATGCCTTGGGCTCTTTGAGATGTTCCTCAAACATGACTGAATACATTTTGCAGTGTGGCAAGGAGCAAAGGCCATTCCTGTTGGGGAGTCGGTCTGGAGCAATGCTTAGGTGGGTAGTAGGTGTCAATTGGCATCCCCATGCATGCCAGGACCAAAGGCTTCCCAGGATGACATTGCATTGTAATAAAATAAATGTTCTACAAGTCACCTGTCGCTGGTTTTACTTATGTAGCTGATTAGTATAGATTACAATCAACATTTCGGTATATATGTCTTTTTGCTTTATTGCCATGAGTTATGCAAGAAGATGGATACCACTCAGCATTTCTATTTTAATATGAACCTACAGTTAGCAGTCAGCAGGTTACAAAGTAGTAGTCAAGCTTAGTGAACAATGACCAAAAAAAAAAAAAAACACCGACCAGATCCTCTAAATGACACAAAACATATCTATTTTTTGTGAAATTCTGTAGTCACCACAAGGTTTCAGTAAAACCACTGCAGACCTATCCAAAACACAGCCCAGACATAGTGTAATCTATATAAAAAAAACACAATACCTAATTTTTACACATATTTTTGTATAGAATTAACAATTACAATATAGGATGACAGCAATAACAGCAACTGTGGCTTCACATTCAGTGTTTGAGAGCGGTATCAATAATTTCATTTAACTCTGTAGCAAAGTGAATAAATGTATCCACAATATTCAACTACTCTTTTATAGTGTATCTTTGAGGGTCCTCAGATGAAGAAACACCACTGCCCAGTCTCACTGTATGGGATCAGTGAAGTTTACCTACGCCACTTACATAATTTTCAGATTTTACTGTTTAGAAGTTCATGTCCAAGTGAAGCACCACAGAGACACTGAAATGTGACAAGTCAAGAAAGATACAGATACAATGGAGGGTTTAATAAATGGGATGCCACAGAGAATTTCTATGACCAGACCAAGAGAGAGGCGACATCAAACTCTGCAAACACACGGCTGTGTGATGTGTGTACTTTTGGGCGACCTTGAGTGACATTGACGAGCAAAACTGCCTCACTCTCTGGTTTCCCTGGTAACAGATAGTGCACATGTGTGTGTCTTTGCACCTCTGGTTAAATGTGTGTCTTCATATGTGGGTCTGTGGGTTGTCTGCTGCGACAGGTAAAGGGAGGTTTTGCCAGAGACAATTGGGAGTCAGCAGTCATTTCAGGGAGACCGCTGTTCCTGAAATGAGCAGAGACAGAACCCAAACCGAGCAATTAAGGAAAAGGTCAGGCTGGATAGATAGTACCCCATTTCACAAAGGCGGAGAAGCACGCACACATACACACATACTCCTGTAATAAGTAATATTAGCTAGCTCCTAATATGCATAAAGAAACAAATACACACAGAGACAGAGCATCGGACAGTATGAAAGTGTAGATTCAATGACACACATGAGGGCACACAAAGACGCACAAAGACACCCATCAATCCAGATTTGAAACCCAGCGTCCCATGTCGAAGGGTGGTTAAGATGGTGACATTTCACCAGAGGGCGTTTTAATGAGATGTGTATAGTGTAACTGAAACAGAGAATGGGGTTCCTGCTGCACGCTGTGGCATCAGTTAACATTAGAGAAGAAGGGACTGGGAGGGGCTGGCAGGCTGCACGAGGTGCTACAAGTATTACATACACGGAAAAGGTTGCGTAGACAGGCAGCAGACAGAAGAAAGTGGGTTAGTTAGGGATATAGGAAGAATAAGAAATTGAGTCACTGAGAGGAAAAGGAGAGAAAGACAGAGGGGGAAAATGGGAGAGACACTCAGCTGAGCAAGAACACAGAAAAGTCATAACCCAGATTCAATTAACGTCTGATTGCTGTTCTATTGCTGTAATATTATACAGCTGAGAGCGGTTTCATATTTCAAACAAAGGCCACGTGTCAGCCTCATTTATGATCTCCCTCACACATATTTTCACACACACATACAGAAAATGGCTCGCTCACACTCCAGAGGAATGAAAAGGAAAATGGCATCAGAACAGAAACAAAAAGATGTGATGGCTTGAACAAAAAGTGCGTGCCTACAAGACAGAAATGGAGAGAGGAGGAATGGTACTCTGTCGACAGCAGTTTTAGAAGGCTGAGTGACAGCCTATTTGTTTGGGATGATGAAGATATTTCCATCCAGGCAGCCATTTGTAGTGTTAGTGTCTAGGACAGCCTGTCAAATCTGCTTTAGCTCTCTGTCCTGTCTGCAGACTGCTGCCATCACACACACATCAACACAAACTGTCTGTTTCCCCACAGACCACAACAGGTGTGCAACTGTGTGACTGTGATTATGTGCGTTTTTCTGAAAGAAAGAAATAAAAAAGGGCGCTCGGCTTTTTGGAGCACCATTACCAGCACATCACCTCTGAGCTGAATTATTTAGGCCTGATAGACACACATGTGCATACAAAGTAAATGCATTACACTCACCTCTTCTTTGTCACCCACATCTACCCAGCGGCAAAGCATTCTACGAACAGAAGGAGAGGAGGTGGGTGATTTCTGCGTAGTTAGCAGGTTGAAAGCTGTTGTAGTAGTACAGAAAGAAGCTAATGTAGTTTGTCAAACAGCACACATCCTTCAACTGTGTAATAGCAGGAAATAGAGCTGAAGCCATAATGTCACGGTGGGCTATAAAACAGACGCTCAGGGGCAACAACATCACAGAACCCCAAGTCATCAGAGACTGGGCATCTGTCACAAATGCACACATGAGCAACACATAAACACACATGTGCGTGCACATACACACACTAATTGTCTCTCTCCACACAGTTATAACTTTGTGAGCACATAAGTGGCTTTTGGGGAGACTCGAGGCAGAGAGCTGAAGACACACACAAACACACTCGCACACACAGACAACCTGTACACACATGCACACTCTTGGTGTGTGTCTCTTTCTCTTCCCCAGCACACACATTAAGTGGCGTAGGGGAGACGGTGAACTCTGGTTGAACTCGGGGTAGAAGAGAGGTGAGAGACAGTGCCACTCACGTGCACGGATGGATACATGTACACACACCAGCTAGAATTGTAGCAAATATAGCATGTAACCAGCTACAGAAGTATAGAATACATCTGGAAACAACAGATAGATGGTATTTGACAAACATAATCCTAAATTATGTGATTTTAATTAAACACACATTCGGTGAACTCAGATAGCACTCATTTTGACCCTGTGAGTGTGTATTTGCACATGTGACGTCAGTACTTGCAGTCAGAATCCCATTAACCTTTTCAGACCCCTTCTTCTTAAATACAGTTTGACTGATTGAGTGTTTCTGAGATCCTCTATCAATTATTGAACGAGAAAACATCATAACAAACACCTATTTGGCAAAAAAATAAATAAATATGAACAAAAAAATATAAAATTTTGTCATTTGTTGCCATAGTTTGGTATAAAATATCTAATGCTGTTGAGGAATTCTTACGTGCTTTGAAATTCCTGGTACACTGTGGTGGTAATGGCGATGGCTGTGGCAGGGTTCCTTCTAAAAGATTTATGTGTAACTTTGTGTGACCCTGGCTCACTGCCTCACTAAATCTCATTGGCAACCTTGGCTGGAGTGTTCACCAAGAGCTGTTATCCATGGCTCATCACACACATGCACACATGCGCACACATTCAAAGAACCAGACATCCATCGAGCCACGGACAAGCAGAAATAGACACACAAGGCTGCACAAATACACAGACCACACACAAGCATGTATGCACACAAACATCTGCATTCACATATATTCAGATATACACGATCACGGATACCTACACACACAAACTTGCTAACTGGTGGTTGATCAAGCCAATCTAAATGCTAAACAAGAATCTGTCTCAGGAGTAAACTATTGGCTGGCTGCAGACGGTCTATTCTCCAGAGGTACTCAACAAGGGGACATAAAATTGATGTCCACATGTGTGTTTGTATGTGTGTATTTTTTGTGCGGCAGAGTTTAGTCCATTCTTATTTTCAGGACCCCTGGCCCATAGCCACACAGAGGATCCTGAGGCACTTGCAAGATTTCTTTTTCCTCAGCAGTAATCACAAGGTAGCGAGGAGAGGTAACTCAGCCTCCAAACAATATGTGTATGATAACACAGCTTTTGAAATCATCCCCCTGATTCAATAATAAGCCCGTGTGATTGCAGGCTTCTTTGCAAGCAGAGAAAAGAAATCAAGTGTAAACATGCATGTGCCCTTATTTGATATTCTGTGTGGCAGCTTCAGCTTCCCACAGGCCCACTGCAGATAAGCAAGCCCGCAACTACACCTTACCAATGGATTTCAGGGAAAAGACAACAAGCTCCACATTACATTATATATTACTAACACTGCGCCCATTCAAAATGTGCCTGCTTGGAATGGGTTGACAGTGGCTTGCAGCATGAGTGAGTGATTGAAATCATTTGTTGGAGGAGGGGTGGGGTGCGTCAGCAAATACCCAGCGGATTCAGTTTGGCAACATTTAGCTGCCGTGGTTCAACGACACTGATCTGATTCAACAATTAAATATGGGCAGCATGGCTCAGTGGGTAGGGTGGCCGTCTTGTAACTGGAAGGTTGCCGGTTTGATCCTCGGCCCGTCGAGCTCATGTCGAGGTGTCCCTGAGCAAGACACTGAACCCCTAATTGCTCCTGATCGGTTGTGGTTAGCACCTTGCATGGCAGCTCCCACCATCAGTGTGTGAATGTGTGTGTGTGAATGGGTAAATGTGACATATCATCATGTAAAGCGCTTTGGATAAAAGCGCTATATAAATACAACCATTTACCATTTACAATTCAAATATATGACATTATCTAGCCTGATTACATGCATAGGCTAGCATTTAGTATTACTTTGCACAGTTTTTCCTGTATGTTGCCACTATAAACAAAAAGCTGCTGAAGTGAGCCTGAGGAGCAGAGGTAACGCAGACAGACACGGTGTTACTGTTTCGAAAGGACGATAGCTGTAAAGATACACTTCTCTTGGTGTGAGATACCAAGATAAGCAAAGCTACTGCTAACCGAGCCAGCCATCACTAAGGAACCAAACAGAAACTCACTTGTTTTCACACAACCACTTCTGATACAATAGACAACTGATAATTATTAGAGATAGCATCCAAAACAGCGTTATAGTTTGTATTAATAAGTCTGAGGAGAGTTCAGAGGTCAGTGAGTTGTTGTGCTCATGCCATCTTATAAAATAAAGAAAAATACTGTTTTAACAGTGTAACTGAAAACAACTTTTAGCCAAAATCTGAGAACCGTTTATTCATACGACTTCACAATCTGCACTGCACTCCAACAGGTCTCGAGCAATACATTTGTCACATGTGAAGTTTATCTGATGAACTGTTGCTAGGAAAAGCAAGGGACAGATACACGAACACAGAGTCTCCTTTGTTTAGAAGGGAGTTAAAACTTTATGTAGGGTGCATTGATGCCAGTGCAAACCAAACTACGGGTTCACTTTTCTCACGGTGTAGAAACTGCAATGCCCACCATTTGACAATGCATACCTGTATGCGTGTGTGTGCGTGTGTGTGTGTCAATGTCTATTTGAGCCCCTGAGAGCACACAGAGGACGCCATGATGAAGATTGACTTGTTGAGTAATGAAAACCCACTGCTGCCCTCCTTCGAGACTCACAGCGAGGGAGAGGAATGAGAGGGTGAAGTAATGAAGTAATGAAGGAGCAAACAGCTCACAATGCGGAGAAAGGGGTATCTCTGGAGGATTGAGAGAAGAGAGGCAGAGACGGGGCACTAACGAAAGAGAGGAGTGAGCATAGGTTAGAGAGCATGGGGGGGCAGGGAGAAGTTATCATACAGACAGGAACCATGATGTATGGAAGGACATTTGCATGCATTACACATTTAGCGAGAGGTGTAAGAACGAGGCACCTGGAGAGTCACAGGAATATGATATACTTTTTCGAAGCCAAGGCATGCAGGCATCTGTGCAGTTTGTTGTGGAAGAAGTTGTCTCTATTTGCTTCAAAATAGACGGGAGGGCTCAGGTGTGAGACTGGGAGACTCTTCTGCCTTTATCGTAAATCCCAAGGCAACCCTGATCTATAATTTATACCAACAAATGGGGGCGACAGCAGAAGCAACACAGGTCCACAAGCGCGTGCACACACACACTTTCAAAGCCTCAAAATCCTCTGCCACGCACACAATCTCATTCTTTCAGGCAATCTGCGGAAAGACTATGTCTCTTGAGGTGTAGGCTAAACACCCATTGCTATGGTGATGGAGCTTGGGTTCTATCCAAAGAGACAGAGATGATATATAGAGAGGTTCATCCTTCATGGATGGCCATGAGGGGAAAAACAGAAGCCAAATAACACCAGTGCCCAAAGGGCCGCAGGGCCTTTCAATTTGGGGGAAATTGTTGCTCGCAGCGGCCTGTGAGGATATTTGTCACGTCACTGGACAATCTAGAGCAACAGATCACTATCGATTGAACTGTTCGGGTTTTATGTGACATGGCTCATAGGAAGGTACTGCTGTGTGAAATCTGTATGTCACTTTAAATGTGTCTCAGAGAGAAGAAACCAGAGTGACTTAACCTAAATGCTAACAGTTTTTTTTTTATTATTATTACTATCAGTACTGTCTAATCTCATTACCTGTCAACGACAGACAAGACTAGAAGGTGCACTGATCCTGTTTGTGTAAAATGAGTATGCAGGTGAATGTGTGGTCATGATGTGTATATGTGCATCCACATGTGTGCGTGGACGTGTTTGGCAGGTAGGAACATGCAATCAGAGGCATATCTTGGATCAGAATAGCACAAGTGTCAGTAGGTATTAGGTTCTCTGAAGTCTCAGGATTACCATCCAGCATCTTTTTATTCCATCCCTCTCGTCAGGGTGAGAGAGAAGCCAGGGGTGGGGGAGGAGGGGTAAAGGAGGGGAGGAGGAATATGATTTATCCCTCACGCTACTTGATGAATCTGCTCTGGGTGGCTAAACTATTTATGAGCCTCATAGCTAAATTCCTCCATGCGTCTCTTCCCTTTCTCGCCTCGGAACCCAAATCTAATTCGGCCTGGGCCAAATACACACATACATGTGCATACCCGTTTGCATACACATTCTTACCACAAAGTCACTCGAATTTACACGTGCGCACTGAAAGATACACACACACACATGCACGTACGCACAATTATTAGCATTTGTGCCCGCCTGTACACAGATCCATATTTCATGAGGAAAGAAGGCACAAGTGTTTAGAGCGGCAGGTTTGGCTGTTGTGAAGACCAAAAACCAACACAGAGACAAGCAGATATCCTATTATCTTAGCATGGCAGGGCCTCTCCTCTGGGTGATTTCCATCTCTCTTCAACAGATAGAATAAAGACTGAGAAAATGCTTTGTTTACTGAAGGAAGCAAGTCTCCAAACATTAGAAATGTGCTCCTTCATCTGTGTACAAAAACACTAAATGGCACTTCGCAGTCAAATTAAAATCAGTGACAGTGTGGAATATTTATGAGCGTACTGCTTCGAAATTTTGGTACATTCTTTGCCGTCAAGCTTGCATACCAAAGTTTTTCGGGCACAGTGGCTAAGCAAAAATCCTGGCAAGAAGCAAAAGCAGAAGAGGAGAATTTTAAGTTTGTCTGCATGGTTGATAAGTCTTTGTTAGAAAACTTTAGCAGACTGTGGTTTTGCTTGGGAATACTGGCAATCAAAATAGTTGAATTCAGCACATGATACACATGATTTCTGGACACATGCAGAGGCCAATGTACCATAAATCATATTCCTAGGATGTAAGAGGATGCTGCAAGGAGAATTTCAACCTCTGTACTTCAAGCCTGTGCACTTTAATTCAGGCTAGTGTGACAGTGTTACTGAACAGCAAACCACCTGAAACAGCACTGCTACTGTGAGACTTCACTACAACTGTAAGTCAGCTGGAGGTTGACTTAGTACATTTTCCCACGCCCTAGGCTTTGTAGATAAGCAGCGGCTCTAATGCAGCATGCAGCCAGCACTACAGATCAATGTGTAATAATAATAATAATACATACCAAAGAGCCTCAACATCCATTTCATAATCTTCTAATCAGCTCAAAATCAAAAGCATGCTGTGAAAATCTAGTGAGAGTAGGGAATATGCTTGTGATTACGATTATTTTGCTTATCTTGTAGAAAATAAATCTACAAAGCAGTTTTATTTCCAAAGGAGATCTGAGAGCTGAGGCTCAGCCATCACTGTGTGACCCACAATTGTAATCTTTTAACAATGGGGGCAGTGCAATTGGTTCCCAGTGGGGCATTTGTTGCTGTGTCCCAGAATGATTATAAATCAGAATCCACAAATTAAATAAAATATTTTGTGGATTGGTGGACATGTTAGGTAGGGCTGAACAATTATCCGATTTCAAATCAAAATCGCAGCCTAAATAAAAAAGCTATTAGTGGATTCCAAAGGCTGCAAGTTAGGCTGGGGCGTACTTTAAGCAACACATCTCACCCAGGGTTGTAACTGTTAACAAATTTGTTTCCGTTGTGTGACAGTCACACTTATGATGGTATCTCTTGTGCTAATGTTCCATCACCTTTTAAAATTATTACACAGTGAATATTGAACTAAATCCTGGCATTTATAATGTTAAATGAAAACCAAATTCCCATTTAGAATTTTTCTTCCCAAATTGTTCAGCAGTCTTGTTAGTTGTTCTCATACATTTGGTTCAACAACTCCCTACTTAAAGGACCGGTTTGACATTTTGTAACTATGTGCCCTTTAATTACCTGCATTGGTGAAAAAAGTACTGAGATTCCTTTACTAAGTCTACCCTAAGAATACTGATACAGCAATTTAAAAAAAATACTCCATGTAAGGGACCGAAGGCAGGACAAAGGACAAAATCATAAAGTTTAAGGCTTTTTATTGTAGCCAACAAAAGTTCAAAAATAACATTAAATTGGGCCCGTAAAAGAGGTCAAAATAATCTTAACTGAATCAAAATTCCCCCAAACAGAACCGAACCAAGACAAAAAACAATTGACCTGGCAAACGAGACACACCTGGAACACTTAAGTCGGTTGATCAGTCCAACACACACAAGGATGGGGGAGACTGACATGGACAAAACACTAGACAGGACATAACTAAACAGGGAATTTAACATTCAGTAAACCAATGATTCACATTAACAAAAATCCCAATGATTCACATAAAGAAAAATCCCAGAAATTTATAAGTAACTCAACGCAATTTATTAAGGAAACTCTCCCCAAACTTTCCCCTTCCCCAGTCTGCGTTGGTTCAGGCCTGGGCGGAGTCCAGCCTGGTGGCTGGGTGACAGCCTGTGTGAGGACTGGGTGTGGTTGGGGTAGCCATCACACTCCATTGCACATGAAGGGTGTGCATGCAAAATATTACTAAAATAAAATGAAAATGACTATTAAAAGCAAAATGTAGTGAAAGTATTGCTTTGATCACCCTGAGTGATAGATCATTATACTCCCTGAACAAAAGTAAAGACTCAGCAGGAAAACTGTCTTTTCTGACTAAGAGAAAAAAGCTGAAAATATTATTTCTATTCTTATGGTTTGAGAAAAGCCTCTTTATTCTATTGCAAATCTGTGACTTGTGATTTCTGCTCTGGGACCCCACTCTCCATCTGCCCATTATCATACCCAATATAATGCATATTTGTTTTTTCATGACGTGTTGGTACAATAAATACTTTTCATATATGTTAAAAACAAGTAGAATTTAATCAAATATGAAATGCTGCGTTTATATTTTTTGTTTGGTATATACGACATTAGATGATGAATCGTGAAGCATCAGTTTCAGCAGCATGTTACTGTTGAGGCTGCTGCACAGATGACGACTTTGAACTACTTTCTATCCAGTTGTATTAACAGGGAGAGCAGATAAATCTAAGCAGCCGACAGGTGATTAATGAGAGACTAAAGAAACTAATTTCTGCTACACAAATCTGTTTTCAGCTTCTCTTCAGTTTTTGGAAAGGTATTGAATTATTTGAACACCATTTTAAACAAAACCACGTGAGAAGTTGCACAGGCATCCGGAATGTGTTCCCATCTGTGCACAGCTTTTTGTAAGATGTCAGGAGCCTGAAAGGTTGGAAAGCACAAGTTGAATTTTTTACGCTGTGTTGCATTTAAAGGTTTGTTATATTGTCCATCGTGTAAAATATTCATCTCAAAAGTAAATAAAGCTGTCAAATAAATGTAGTCAAGTGAAAGGTACAGCATTACCCTCTGAAATGTAGTGCAGTGAAGTAGAAAGAAGCGTAAAACAGAAAATAGAAGTACAGGTACCTGAAAACTCGACTTAAGTACAGTACTTCAGTATAGGTACCGAGATATTTTACACCAGTGTTTACTAGTAGAGGTGCTGGGAGCTGGATTTTGATATTTTTGGACAGAGCCAAACAGCAACTACTTTTTAATGTTTATGTTAAACTCACCTTCTCAAAGCAAACCTTCAGTTATAAGAGTGGCATAAATCCTACGATCTACCTCTAAAAAGCGCCATTTCCTAAGATCTTAAACTACTCCTTAAAAGTAAAAGTCCACCAATGTGATTTATTCAAGGCTGTTTCTGATATTAATTAAGCGCAATCAAGGAGCTCGATAGCAGATAGTTGGACCCAATAAATATTTGTAGTAAAAATGAAGATCCTGGTGTTAAAACTTAGGATAACACAAACCCAAACTAGGTAAAAATGCCTTGTTGATTGATGTTTTATGTGTGTTTAATTAGAAGAGCATTAGTTAACATTTATTCCTCAGTGCTGATCGGTTAGAGCAGTGACTGCAGAAAGATTATTTCCATTAACAAATGGGTTACCAATACTGATAACTGTGGAAAACAAAGAATTTACATAAATTTGCCAGGCACCTACTTTAAAATACTTGACATATAAATATAAGTAAGGTCTCTTTCACATGATAAGTAAGGGGAGGTTGGTAGAGTTACAAAGCAGAGCAGCATCTGATATTAATAAAAAGGCAGAGATGGAGGGCAATTACAGTGATACAGCGATATAATGTCAGCTACTGAGGAATAGAGAGGCAAGGAGCTCACTGAAGGAGAAGGCTGAAAATAATGCAGAGGAACATAAAAGGAGAGAAAGATGAAATGGCTGCAGAGCAACAAGATGTACAGAAAAAGGGAGTGGCTTAGAAGTAGCAGACAGAGAAAATGACAGTTTTTCAAGGAGAAGGTGAACGGCTATTCTTTGAGGTGCACTGATCACGTGGAGAGGTCATTATGGCCCATAGGAAAGAGAGAGAGAGAGAGAGAGAGAGAGAGAGAGAGAGAGAGAGAGAGAGAGAGAGAGAGACTGACAGTCGCACAGACGGGCAGGCAAACAGATTGGTCTCTCCTCATTTTCTCCTTTTCCCTTATCTCTCTCTCTCTCTCGTGTCATCATCTGCACTCTACTCTGAACAAGGTTTTCAGGGACGCCTGGCAAGTGCAAGGCATGGTGCTGGTTATCAATCAGCAATGTCTTAGTTAACACACAAGAACTGAGGCTATAGGTTGAGTAAATCATTAAACCAGAATTCAATTTCTACTGCTCGCACCTTGTTTGTTCACAATCACAGCTTTGAAGTTAAAAAAAATAGAAAAGCTTTGACAAATAGGCGAGTGAGGTGAAGACAGAGAGGACGGCGTCATGGCAGAGACAAAGAATGGACTGAGACAGAGAGAGCGAGATAGGAAGTAAAAAATGATGGAAGAAGCTGGAGTAATGATTTGTCAAAGTAGTGGGGTTGAGAAGATGAAAGAGGTGCAAGAGAAGAAGAGGGGGAGCTGGAGAAGAATGAAGAGGGAGTGAAAAGCAGAAAGAGAGGGAGAGAGAGAGAGGTGTAAAGCATCACACAGTGGCAATCCTCGTCTTTAAAACGGCGACCATCAGGCAATCTGTTCCCGTGGAAGGCTTCCTACTCTTTGTTACTCTTCACTCACTAAGTCTCTTTCGTTCTACCTTCCTCACCATCAGCCTCATACCATCTTGATGCCTGTTTGTTTCTTCCTCTTGTCAGCCTGTTTTTGTTTTAGTCTGTCTGTCTTTCTCATTTTCTTTCCGCTCATCTCTCTCTCTCCGTCTCCCACTGGAGCATTTCTTTGTTTGCATCTCAAATATTTTAAATGAAAGGATGCTGTTTTATTCGACAGGTCGAGATTGCTTGCAGGCATGTTGTGTGCCTGCGTTGTTTGCGTGTTTGCGTGCATATGTGCGTGCGAGCGTGTGTGTGAGATACAGCGGTGCATAGCAAAGAGGTAATGAATTCCTCAGCGAAGCAGCGACACACAACAGCTTGCGGATCAATTTTTAATAAGAACTCCGCAGTTCACAAGCAGCGCAAAAAACTCTGTGTGTGCGTGTTTGATAAGAGCTCTGCAGTTGGCTTGCAGAGTAATAAACATATTGTAATCAGTGGCTTCTGACCGAAAACCTAATCCCTGTGTCTGAATGTGTGTGTGTGTGTGTGTGTGTGTGTGTGTGTGTGTGTGTGTGTGTGTGTGTACACCTACTGGGAGAGGGGGATCAGTTAGCTGCGTCATCTTTTTATGCCATCTGAGTGTAATTTTGTCAATCAAAAAGTGTATTGACAAAAGACGGAGATGCAGCCATCAGTATGAGGGCAGAAAAAGTTTCAGCAGGTGAATCATCTCAGTCAAACTGAAATAAGTCAATTCATTGTTTCACAGAAAATTGATCAAAAAGTATTGTGATAGAGGAAACTGCAAAAAAACTGTCAAACATTCACAGGTGAGAACAGGTTCTTGGTAATAGGTAATAGTTAAAGAGTTTTAGGTTTTTGGCTAGCATTACAGAGAAAATGTCCTCTAGGAGCGTTGAGGAGTAACATTTGATTGTCATTTTTTATGACAGTTTATTGACAAAACAATTTATTGATTAACTGATGAAATAATCAGTGAATTAATCAAGCATGAACATCATGGTGTACATCTACATCTCAAACCATGCAGTTCATTTACTGTCAGCTACACAAGGTTAAAGATCACTAAAAGTTCACAAAACATATTCAGGGTTCTATATCCGTTTTGTTGTTAAACATCAATAAAACAAAAACATGTATATATTTAAAGGTTATTTTAAGAGATGTAAGAGAGGAGGAACTATATTTAGTTTCCAGGTTGTAATCAGATTCACACAGAAATCTCAGCAGTACAAAAATTAACCAACCAGCTTGTGCTGATGTGCCCCCAAAAACTGACATTATTTACATTGCAATATACATTTTAAAAAAAGAATGTGGAAAGTCATGTTCATTTAACCTAAATGTATCCATTTTTGTCTTCAATCCAACTCTGAGTTGCTCTCACCCTGAGAGATCCCTGTTTAGTGTAAAGTATCAACTGCTATCTTATAGCTGGGAACTGAATTGTTTTTTTTAAAATAGGAAACTCAAGACAAAAACCATTTTCATGCAATGTATTATAAGGCTTCCACTAATGACTATTTTTCCCCATCAACTTTGACCAATTTGACCCATTTGCCAGTAAAAAAAAGAAAAAACTAAATTTATTTTGCTCCCAAAAAGCAAAATATCAATTCTATATAAGCTTCTTCCACTTTAACTGTGTCATTGCAGAATGCAGCATTGTACAAAATGTGGATAAATATTTACATTTTAAAGTGCAAAACTGCAGGGTTAAACTCAAAACGTGATACAAAAAAGCCAAGCCAAGTTTAGAATATATTTTGGTTTCTAAATTGATTTTTTTATACTACTTTATTTGTTCTATGCTTCCTTTTCAAGGTACAATGAGACATCAACATGCATAATTTAAAAAAAAAAAAAGGAAAAATCAGAGTGCTCTAAAACTTTTGGCCAATAGTGTATGTATAAAGTGAGTCTGTAATAAAGTAAAGTGAGTTTGTCTTTGCAACGACTAAATCGGGACTTTAGGGGTACAGAGCAGCAGTCTGGAAATGACTGCTGGTTTACATGTATTATTGGCTGCACTGTTTCATATTAGTTCTGTTGTCTGACTACAAAAACAGAAAAATGTGTAAATGAAAACAAGAGAAAAACATTAGTTTTAATTAATTGGAATTTTTTTTAAAAACTTGCCCAATTCTACAAAATTTATGTTGATGCAATTTTTTTAGCATCAATGTCATCAATTATGCCACATCATCGTGGTGCTGCAAATGCAGTTCCTTTAAAATATGGTTGTAAACTACTGCTACACTAATTTTCATTATTGATTATTTTGTTCATTTTTGTGCCTGTCGCTTCATTTTCAAATGTGTTGCATTAAAACTACATATGAAAATACATGGTTTAAGATTTAAAGAATTCTTTTAAATTTGTTAGTGAGTTATCAGTTGCATTATTTCCCCTCTAAACCTCGTGGATAATTTGATTTGACTAATTCTTTCTTTAATTAGCCATTCTTTCCAAAAAAAAAAAAAGGGGGGGTTAGAAACAACTCCGAACCCCCACCCCATTGCTGATTGTTTGTCCCCTCTGTCCTATTTTTTGAACATTTTAAGGTGCCAGAACCACTGACTTACAACGCTATAATGCTGCTTCTGCTTTGAAAAATCTAAATTAAGACTGATACTGTCATACCATTCACAGGTGCCACTTGTTCTGCAGAGCAATTACTAGCAGGAGCAGTAACCTTTCTCAGCAAGTAACCTATAATAAGCTATCAGAGCCAGTGTAATGGGCTCCTACTAGAAAAAGAGAGTTAACATTCAGAGCGCTTCTTTAAAGTGTAAGTGTGAGCACTGATCAAGCCAGGTGACTGCAGGGGAGGCCATTCATATTCAAGCCTAACATGGCACCTGTGTTTCCATCCATTATTCATGAGAGTCTTCCTCCTGCCTGCCTCATCCTGGCTTCCTGGTCTGGTCTCCTCCACCTTTTACACTGCATCCCACCTGAACTAGTCTATAAAAGCGGTTATCCACTCGACATTATACTACAGGGATTGGATGTGGGCTAATGTGTGGGGGGAGGAAGGGAAGAAGAGGCATTCAAGGGTATTAAATATGGAGCTCCGGTTTGAGGTGTTCGACTCATGAATCACCCCGAGCAAAGGGAGCAAAAAGAGGGATGACCCTGATTCATTTGTCTGTTTTTCTCGCATTCTCACTTTCTCTTTCTAGAAACGGCTGCAAAATAATTCTCATAGCTCTCTCTCGCTCTCACACACACACACACACTACCGCTTTCTCTCTCACACTTTGAACCAACTCGCAGCATAGCGAAACCTTGGCCCTTATTCTTACAAACACCGCTGACCCTCTATTACACTTGGGTACTCAAACAGGCAGGAGTTAAACCACCATAAGACTTTGCAGGAAGCCCTTTGACCTTATCATCTTCTGTTCCACTATGAGAGCATGACATGAGTGCAAATGGATACTCGTCCTTGAAAAACCAGAATTGCAAAGGCATTTTCCGCTAGGTGCACCTCGCCTTGAAAAAGAAGAGGAAAAAAAAAAGCAAAAAAAAAAAAAACCCTCCCATAACACAACGTGAGTGTTAAGTAATGCAACGTCAAGATCATAAGACTCATTAGTCTGATTGCATGTCAGCATACAGGCATTTACACCACAGACACTTCATCAAGCAGGCGGAAAAACACACTAAAGCTCCCTTATCCAGTCCCAGTGAGGCAAGAGGAACACTGATGGTCACTTTATGCAGACGTAGTTCAGTATAAAGCTATCAAAAAAGAAAAGGCACATCACATACACATATGCAGAGAGGAGCACTCAGATGTGCAGCTAATCACTTAGAGCAGCAAGGATAACTGCCCAGCATTGATTGTGCTTACCTGGTCCACCGTAAACTTAGCTACAAAGTGTATTGTAAAGAGTGTGTGCACTTGTATGTATTACTTATGCTGTGAGGACAGGCTACAGTTTAAAGTTATGTTTGGGCAAAGGTAAGCAATAAACAAGCAGTCTATTTACATGATTAATCCATTATGCACTTCCATTGGGAGGCAAAAAGACAACAGAAGATTTTTTTTTCAAATTTCTTGACTATTTAATTTATTACAACATGAAGTAAATATTAGTGGTTG
This sequence comes from Acanthochromis polyacanthus, assembly GCF_021347895.1. Lineage (NCBI taxonomy): Eukaryota > Metazoa > Chordata > Actinopteri > Pomacentridae > Acanthochromis > Acanthochromis polyacanthus. Next base: position 28,375,754 of record NC_067121.1, read on the forward strand.
TAGTATATTCAGTAATCACAACACTTCACTCACAGTTCAGAGCTGAGAGTAGTAAAAAAAAAAAGAGGCAAAAACCTCTTTAAAAAGAAAAGTGCACTAAGGCAAGAAACAAGGCCAAGAAGCTGCAATAAACAACAGACTTGTTATGATTTTTATCCATGATTTCCTCAAAATTACAGTTCTTCACATTTTCATCAATTAAAACCCTGTTTCAGATGCTATTTCTATCAGGAATTATTTTTCAGCAGTCGCTTTTCACTGTTAATATCATTCATTAATTACCTCTAGAATTAAATTTTTAATGACAGGGTCCACCATTCCTGTATCCTATTACCACTGCAAGTATCTTTACATGCATAAAGGATTCATGGGAAACAATGAATTCATGTATTCCCATTTTAGTGTTACAATCAGTCTTAGTGTTTAATATTCACACTCCTTGTGGCATAAAAGACTTATATTAAGCCTATGCATAACTGAAGTAGTCAGGGACTCCACATATACTAAGTCTACTTTGTCACTGTATTAACACACGCAACTGAAAATGCAACTAGAACTATGAAGTATTCAGCTATTTAATTCAATTTTATTTATTTACCACACTAAGTAATCTTACAGCCCTTTACATAGTAGGGCCAACAATATTATATTATATACAGAGAAAATCAACAAATCCATAGATTGCATTTAAGCAAATCGCTGGCAATAATCTCAATAAATGCAGAGTATAGCTCCATATCTTAACTGTTTGTGTATGAAGATATCAGCCAGATCAGCACTGACAACAGGTGGATATTACACCTACAGAGGTCTGCATAGAGTACGTTCATGAGGCAGCCTTTCTGATCATGTGTACCCAGCAAGATGGCTGCAAGTTTACCCGAGTCAAATTCAGTTGTGCTTGGCGTAATCTACAAAAGTTAATTTCATACTGCACTATATATTGTGTTGAAGCCAGGCAATATTTCACAAAGCTTGTGGGAAATGCGGGTCTTCAGTGCAAACAAGAAGAAAATTTAGTACGTGTATGAAGACCAAATAGCAGCAAACTGTTCACCTGGGTGCCAATACACACCCTGCATTTTGATATCACATGAGAGCTTCTGCACGTACACTTGCCTGCAAATGATTGGATACCTGCAGGCATATTTAATATTTAAACCTATGATTCAAATCAGACACTTGCATAAAGATTCTTTCCTTCAGATATTGATAATTTAGCAATACTTTTATTTTCTTGAATGTAAAAAAAAATCTACAACAAAAATAAAAAAAATAATTGCATCATATGTGCAAGGCCAACACAGGAATCTTTTACTGCCATTTCTTAATGACAGTATGTGAAAATTGCAGACTAGAAGCATTTTGATGTCTTGTGTATAGCAAATAGCTCCTATTTCACAGGTAGCCATTATTTTCAGATCCTTAGAGGAACCTATGATTGTTGAATGTTACCACTATAGAGTGTATAGAAAAAATGAACGAAGCTTCCGGATTTTAAAAATTATTTTTTTGGGAACCAGCAGCATTTTATTCTATCTCTGGATACCCTAAAGTTAGAGTTAGAGAATATACAAAGCTCTGGAATTATCAGTTAACAATTCTTGACCAGACTTATAAATCCAAACAAGTAAATTATGGCCTAACGAGTTCATGAAGTTATGAGACTTCCCAAACAGAAAGGTGTGAAAGTCCTTGCACATTGCCACAATCATTGAATTTTTTCTTTTAGATTATAAACTAAAACATTTAAGCATTTGAATCACTGCATTTTGTTTTGTTTTTTTAATATAAAAATCTGCAAAATGCATGATTTTCCAAAAGGTGCCCAAACTTGACATAACTAGACACTGAACACACAAGTGCACAAACAATAACCTAAAGTTATGGAGTTTCTTTTGTGGATTGCATCCACTCCAAAAGATGACGAAGGGACATTTTCAGATGTAGTGCAGCGGGCTGTGGCCATGGGTGGGGGTGGTGAGGGTGAAGTGGATTTGGCAGCAATATGTTTATTGAGTTGGCAAAAGAGCTGTGGAGTCTCATGACTAAAACATGAAGCAAGACTGCTAAAAGTGTGTGTGCAGTTTGGTGTGTGCGACAGTCTGTTTCAGCACTTTTCGTTTTGAGCTGAGAAAGGAACCATGCTAAACCCATTACAACAGACAGTGTGCCCCTAAGAGATCCATCTCCATCTCATGCTCCCAAACTAGGTCAGTAGCAGGCTTCACTTTCCTCAATTGCTGGTTTCAAGTGTAAATACAGAGACACCACACAACTCCCTGCATGTTTCGTTCACAACCTAACAACCACCTGTGTAATTCTCTCTGTGTCAGTACAGCGGTATAGCAGGAAAATGCTCTGGGGCTGCTCATCACTGGGCCAATATTTCTTCAGTTCAACAAGGCCCCTGCTGTGTTTGACCAAAACAAAAAAAGCAAGAGGTTGCATTGGTCAGGGCATGCTTTAACTGATCTAGAAGTTCAGTTTAAGAATACAATTGAGTTTACAGGCTTTATTGTTACCAGTTCACACAAGTTAACTATTTGATTCAATTTAAATCTAGAAAATGAGGTGCCCATCTACTATATAGCTGCAGTATTGGCATGCATAATGAGTCATAACCACCTCTGACTGCTTCCCTGTCCCCTCAGGTGGTATAATTATACCAGCATGCATTATCTAAGCTATAGAACCTAACATCAGTGCAGAACCACAGCAGGTTAAGAGATCTCAGTGGGACTATTTCATAGAGACTGTGTTAGCCGCTACAGGCAAGGAATGTGCACGTGGATATACATATATGTGCACATACTTGTACTCTAAATCTCCTTCAGACATGCCAGTTGCAAGACACAAACCCCTAGGCAATCAGCTAGCTACCTTGTGATGATATTGGCCTGAATAAATCCATAACAGTGAGCACAGTAAGACCAGATTCTTGATTTATACCTCTAATGTAAACTGTGTATATGTGCAATATGTTTTGACATATGTCGTATTAATAGAAAGGAACAAGAAAGTCTGAGAGTGAGGACATATGCTAATACACACACAAACATGCATATATACAGTACCAGTCAAAAGTATGGACACACACCTTCTCTTTAATGGTTTTTCCAAATTTTCATGACTATATACCAGTCCTTCCAGGATTTCGTGGGCGTTTTTCATGATTGTTGCGGCCGAAAATGCCTGAATTCGCGGCAGTTTTTCTAAAAATTGCGATAAAAGTTGCGATGTTTTAAGCTCATTTGTTGTGATGAAATTGCCGGAGACAGTGACAACTGCTAAAAAGCTGCATTTTTTCCAGCTTGTAGAACATGTTTCAACACTGTAATTGACAATATTTATTCCAAAATTAATTACTTTGCGTTCCAACCCATTTCCACAAGTTGGCACACCACAGTGGGACATTAGCAGCAGCCAGATACTGGTTTAATATGAAGTGGTTGGTAGATTTGCAGCACAAAATGCTAATTTACTATTGAATGAATCATATTCGGACATATCTGTCAGTGACTTAAAAAGTTAATTTCACATCCTGGCACACACGTGTTCACACACACGCTCACGGCTTGTCACGGCAACTAACAAGAACAGCACTGAGAGAACGCAGTCCTCCACCAAGGCAGGCGTGTGCTATACATGTTTACATACCGAATCGCGTGGCCTAAATATGTAGCGGGCGACGGGAACTGATGGGACTCAGAAACACCCCCACAATTTAATCAGTTGTTCTTTGTATCATTTCCCATTCATCCACAGTGGTGGATTTGTTGTAGGATCACAATCATGTGACAGCAGCAGGCCGCTGAGGTAGCGTTCACCTGTTGGCCATGGTTACCATGCTGCTATCAGACGCCGTGCCGTTACCTCAGTGGGAAATCCTTAACAAATCCCTGGATCCAAACTTTAAGCCGTATCACTACCGAAGTCTAATCACTTGGTCCTTTTTTTTTTCCGACCGACCCTGAAAGTTTCATTCAAATCCCTGAGTCTGTTTTTGAGTAATGTTGGTAACAGAGGAAGGATTCACATACGCTGATCGTCACATAACTCCGCTGTGTTCTTTGGTGGAAAAATTTATCTAATTTACCTCATTCTTTCAGTGCTCTAACGGATCTGGATGCAACAGTTTCCATCATGGTGATTTAAGCTGTGTGTTGTCTGATCATTTCAGCCATTCTAATATGTTTCGTGTTTTTTTGTTTTTTTTAAAGTGTATCAATTGATGATTTTTTTCTTTTTTTGTATTCCACCACAGTATTGCACGGGTGTAAAACAGTTTAGCTCTGCTTTGGTGAAGAACATCAGTGAATTAATTGTTTATCACGGTCTTCAGCAGTATTTTTTGTAGGTAAATAAGAGACATTAGTATCACACATGTCTGCATCTTCAAACCATAAACAAGGAAGTAAATTCTTGACGTACGTGCATTAGGTTTGCGCTGGGGACTGCTATGATTGGTGGAACTCACGGGAGGCGGGCCAAAATTGCGAGAAAGTTGCGGTGATTGGACAAAATTGCAAGGCCGCGCAAAATTCGCGGAGATTGGTTGATTTCATGTGAATTCGTGCGATCGCAACATCGCGAATTCTTGGAGGGACTGATATACATTGTAGATTCTTACCGAAGGCATCAAAACTATGAATTAACATAAGAAATTATTTAGTAAACAAAAAAAAGTGTGAAATAAGTCAAAACATGTTTTATATTTTAGATTCTTCAAAATAGCTACCCTTGGCTCACTCTTGGCATTCTCTTGATGAGCTTCATGAGGTACTCACCTGAAATGGTTTTCCAATAGTCTTGAAGGAGTTCCCAGAGATGCCGAGCACTTTTGCCTCCACTCTGCGGTTTAACTCGCATCAAACCATCTTGATTGGGTATAGGTCAAGTGACTGTGGAGGCCAGATCATCTGACGCAGCACTCCATCACTCTCCTTCTTGGTCATATAACCCTCATGTCTGTATCTACAATTTAGAAAGCAGTAAAAAATAAAGAAAAAAAAACATTAAATGAGAAGGTGTGTCCAAACTTTTCACTGGTAGTGTACATTTATAGATAAACAAGTATTCTTTACTTTGCAATTTGTGTCTCGACTGCTTCTGTGTAGGTGGTTATGACCCAAATTAATCACACGTTAACACCCATCTGCACACACACACTTGAGTCAGTGACTGTGAGTTGAGCCTGAGCATCATGGGAATCCTTGGCACCAGTGACTGAAAGGGCAGCATAGATCTGTCTGCAAGACACACACTACGCTACACACATTGCTAACCTTCTTGCCTCTCTCGTTCAGCCACATACTGCATTTGAATCTTTCTAACCAAGAGAACATGTGAAGATATGGTATAATTTTCCATGTGGGGAGCCATTTGCAAGACCCTTCATCCTACATGTGCATTTCAAACGCAGTCACATTGCAGATAAGAGCTGAATAGCTTAGCAGGGCCTCTGTCTAAGCTGCCTTCATCTTGGTACAATTATCATCTAATGTGACAGGTGACATTTTCTAGCACGCTGGGCCAGCCTCTTGTTGAGGATTCAAATGCATGATAATAGAGTGTAACTGAAAAAGACCATTTATTTCTGTCTGCACTCAAAAACACATTATTTGTGGGCATCTTTTCAATGCGTTGGTGAATGCCATGTATATTTATATGTAAAACTGAGGGAGTAATGGAAGGCAGGGTTATGAGCCAAAATGGTTTCACATGGTTTTGAATGAGGTAATTCGAAAGACAAGAAAAATAGCTCTCTGTAGGTTGTCTTTCGGTTGGAAACAACACCACAGCCTCGAGGGAGAGCATCCTCTGCGACTTTGAAAAATATAACAAAGAGCAAAGCTGTTTAAAGCAAGTAAATAGTTGGCTTGCTGGAAAAGGCACTTTTGCATCAAATTAGTGACTTGTCATCTTCAAGTAAAAGTGCCAGCACTATTAAAATAAATAACCAATTAAAATTTGCATAGGGAAATTTATAGATGTCTCCATTACAATTTTATTTTTGCCAATCGCACTGCAATCTGCAAAGCTTTCTGTCTGCCTCTCCACTCAATATAAACTTACTTATTCACTCTCGGCAAATATTAGCTGTAAGCCAGAACTGTGTGTTTTCAAAAGCTGTCTAATGTCAAGCTGTCCCCTGCAAATTTAAAAATCCAAAGTGTCCCACAAAGACACTCAACAAGTCAAAGCACACACTAGTTGAAACACACAGGTCTCATCGTCTCTCTGCTCACATTAACACACAGGTCACCTCTGGCCCACGCACACAAGCATGTACACTTGTAATTAATGAAACGGGAGTTAGACAGATGGAGGGGACAGCATGAGAGACCGACAACATGAGCGAGAAAGCAAACGTGAGAGCAAAGCAAGGAGGTTAGGAAGGTCTCGCTGTTCAAGCAACACACCCTCATTACCACATAATCTCGGAAACAAAGTAAAAAGTAAAAGACGACAGCAAAATGAGAGTTGGAGGACATTCAATTTGCAGTGACGGGGTGTCAGCGGAACTCGAGGCTTGTTTTTGAACCTGCGTGCGAGGTGGGGAGGCAAAGGAGGAGAGAGAGAGGGGGAGTGGAGGGAGAAACAGGAGGACGAGGCACAAGATTAGAGGTGAAAGGGGCAGAAAAGGAAGAGACAGACAAGAGCAGAGAGAAAAAAGGGCAAGAGGTCTCGAAAACAGTGGTCATTAGCAGGCAGAACACAAGGCCCAGAAAGACACACATACACACACATACAGGGCTCCTTAGTAGGCTAAGCACATAGCCTTGATAGTGCATCGTAATTAATATTTCATAGGCTGTCTCCTGCAGGTGAAGGGAAATGAAGACGAGATGGAGAGACGCATAGAGGAAAAAATAAAAAACAGAGAAAGACAAATGACCAAAGAATTTTTTATGTATGTGTGGTTTTGTGTACACATGTCAACGTGTGTGAGTAAACTGCAGGTTAAACAGGGAAACCTTTACAGCTGTTGCATAGTAAAAAGCTGACTTGTACCAAAAGCGTTAAATTTAGTCACATAAAAACCAAATGTATTACAGCCTGTTGAATCTTCTTCGCAGTAAAGCATGAAAACTGTTCAAAAGCTGATTGACATTTTCAGGAAATTACTTCATCAGGACAGCAACACAACCGCAAATTTTTTCAACCTTAGCTTATTCTGCAACATGCTTGGCCGCAGGCATTTTGTGTCAACCAGTCATTCAAGTGTAAAACAGCAGTGTAAATAAGCGTATAATGAAAAACAAGTTGGCCACAGAAGGGCCTGGCTATTCTGCCATTGGTCCTGCTATGTTTCCAGCCCTTTGTTTTAAGCATAATGTCTGGTGCAGTTCCCCTGCGGCCACTTTCCTCCACCAGCATTTATGAAAGACTGACACAGTAAAAACTGGCTGACTGGCACAGGGTCTCCGGAGCCCCTTAGATCAATGGGTGTCCTTTGAGCTTTCCTCCATTTGGAGAAGCAAGCCAACAAGAAAAGGAGGGGAAACCAGATTACCATAGCATTAATAAAACAAACTAATCTGAAACAAGAGCAAAAACAAAAGGCTGTATCCGTGTTTTCCCCCAGGAAGAGTCTGTGCGACTGTGCGCGCACGGTCGCTGTTTGTCACATAGACACAAGCCTACACACCAACACACGCACGAACACGCGCATAGTGGGATGCACCCATGCTTGTAATGGCATTGTTCCTCAGAAAGGTTAATTCATCCCAGTTCAGTTTGTTGTGATGGAAGGAGGGTGAAAGAGATGAGGGGAGACCGAAAAATGAAAATAAAATTCCAGATGGAATCGCAGCAAAACCCAAGGTGGGAAGGGGATACATACAGTATATGGTATGAGGACAAGGAGAAAGTGAGAGATAAAAGGGTGGTAAGAAATGAAGACGCAGACTGAGATGAGACACATTGGTGAACAAAGACGTAACGCCTTTATTCTTTAATCAAAGTACCTGGCACAAAGAACTGTGCACAGAAATGTGATTTTTGACATTTTAATAACTGGTGCACAGCACACCTGTGCTGCAGCTGAATTAGATTAGAAGGAATGTATTATCACTGAATGTTATCATATTTCAATCAAATCAGAATAAAATGATTTTTGGCATATATGGCAATTTTATGTTATGTGGTCCTGATAGCTCCATTATGGATCGTTAGATACGAATAAAAAAGCACAACCTTGGTAAAAGCAGCAGTACCAATTCAACGATGAGTTGTTAACATACTCGACAAATCGTATAATCTCCAATCTGCAGGCCTCTTTGTTATCACAAGCACAAACATTAAATCCTTGAAAGTTTTTTGCCCACTTTCTTCGGAATAAATTCAAAAACACATTAGAAAATGTGGCTCTCTTATATTCTAATTTTCAGTAAAACCACAGCGATTTTCTTTACATCTCAACACTCATTTTTTGTGTGTTTGCTATATAACATGTTTTGGGTTTTTCTTCTGGCATTGCACAGTTTCGATTAGGCAGGAAAGTCCCATTGCAATTTAGACTCAGGGTAGCAAGTTTACACCTCAGACAGTGTCCAACTGTCTCCCTTATCTTTCCCCTGTTACAGGGATGGTACCAACACCGCTTTCCTTCCTCAGAGGAGCCTTGCAGCCTGACCCTATGCCTCTGGTAGCATTAATTTGTATGCAAGAACAAAATCCAATGGCAACAAGTTCAATTAATTTGGTTTCATGAAGACATTTCTCTGACACTACAAAATCTCACACCTGAGCAAAGTCTGCCACAAATCAGTCAATATTTTCATCAAAACATTGCTCAACTCCACAGCATAGCTGCCCCCTGTTGACCTGCGGTGATCAGCACAAACCTTGATCCACCTTGACAAAGAAACTGCAGTGAGCCCCTAGCACATCCCATAAAATGCTTCTTTTCCCAATATGATGCAGTTGAGTCACCAAAATATGAAAAACCACGAATAAAGACAAGCACTGCCTTGCCTGAGGAAAATATAATTTTGTTGGCATAAAGGTGCATCTTGAACTACACGCAAGAACAAAGACTGCCTACATACAGAGACAGAAGTAGACAGATCTTGCGTGGTCCAGTGCATCCACTGTGAGCAGAAGGCAAATGAGAGCATCTTCATTGTGATTCAGGGCTGCTGTTTTGTTTTCTCTTTTTTTCCAGGTCCTCTGCTGTGACTACAGCATATGGCCCAGCTTAATCAAGCTAACGATTCCCTCTGCCCTTCTCATTAAACATTACCAAATGGAGTCTTCCTTCTCATAAACATACTAGCAAATGCAACCATATTAATAATCGTCCAATTATGCCAAACATAAACCAATTGGTTGGTAGCATTTCCTTAACTGACTTGGCTGGTATTTACTCCTGTCACATCAGGGATTGGTGGGAAGCGAGGCAGATGGCACATCCAATTGTCTGAGCAGGACTCCATTTCTTAGCCGACTCTGACTTAATTTTATTTAAAAATCACATGTATAACAGTCATAAGTGGGTTTTCCAGTGGAATAGGCATGTGACAGAAATGAAAAGCTATTCCAACGAGACCCTGAAAACATGTAAATTACAGAAGCTCAAGCCACTGCGTAGCCACCATCTACGTCTTTGTCTACTGCTTTATAATGGAAATGATGTGCAAATGGGTTTCCGCAGAGCCAATACAACCAATTGGTTTCCAAACAATCACTGTCTTCCTTCCAATATTGGTGCGTCTCTGTGGATGAGGAGCATGTCCAGCAGATGTTAGACTCTGGACACAGACACATCTTAGCGAGGCACAGCAACCTCTTAGGAGGTATAAATGGGGGAAAAAATAGAGTGGAAAACTGGCTTCTCCTTGCATTGTCAGACACAGAGGAAAAGGGAGAACAAAAAAAGGAAAGCAGATGTGGACAAATGCCAGAGAAATGCGTTGGTCAGGGTGGTGATGGCAGGCAGGAGAGATTTGAGCAGGGGGGCCGAGCACTTGGAACGAGGGGGAAATTAATTTAGTCAGGAGTGGGCTGTCAGAAGTGGTGATGATAGCAGGAGGTGAGATGATGATAGCCTTGATGTGGGACGGCTTCCTGTGGGCTGTTGAGGCATGCTACTGTGCACAGATGCCTGCACACATACACACACACACACACACACGTGCAAACACAGACAACTTGTTTTTAGGTTGGAATATTATTACCAAGTACTCACACACTCACCCAGACACACTCACACAAACACGCATCTCTGCATTTCCTGTATCAGTCTTCCCAGATAAGTGAGCCTTGCTGTGATGTCTTTTTGAAAATGGGATTTTCCACCATTTCCCCTATTTCACAGGTGTTACATCTAGTGGCAGGGAGGAGCAACATTAAAGACAGATCTAGCAGATAGCAAGCAAACTCTTCCTTTGGCTATGGAGCTCACAAAGCCTCTATGGGAGGTTACCTGTGTGATAATTGAGGAGGATAGAGGAAAAGATTGGGAAATATGGGCTTAGAGCAAACATTTGGCAAGATAAAAATACTGAAGGCTGAATGCATCCATGGATAACTTAAATACCAAAGCATCCATTAGTTTCCTGCTTTTTATTCTCTTCTTCAATGTGGTTTACACGCTGTTCAGTCTTTTTCAGACATGCTGGTTCCATTAATGTGTTAAAGTGACAGCATTCCATCATTCAAACAAAAGTCTCTTAAAGTTCCTAAAGTCTACATTCAGACCAAGCGTACTGCCACAAAATTACATTCCTGTATCACAATACTGCATTTTCAAATGATGGAGGTTTGGGTAAGCACAGGATTTTAACCCAGAAGAGACAATGAGACCATAATTCTTACACTGAACTTTTGTTTTCACCGGTTGTTCTTGCACTTCCGTTTGTTGTTCCCTCTTTGGTTGGGGTTAGGCCCCAAAACTACATTTCCCCAAAAATCTAACTGAGAAGGCTGGATAGTTGTATAGTTGGAGACAGCTTTGTTCAGCCATATGCTTGACACAGCCACAGTATGTGATATTTGCCATATACACAAGATCAGTTGGTAGATCAAGTGACGTATAATACATGAGCTCGGTTTGAGTTTTTATACAAGGCAACAAAGGTGTGCTCCAAGAGAACATTTTTTTCAACAGATCAGATTGCTGCCTCATTGACTTTTGCGTCTTAAACACTGCACAGCAACATCCTGCATCAGTATAATTTTGCATAATTGCACAAATGCGTATACGTTGATAGATTTGTGCTGTGTGGAAAGTGACACATAAAGATCGTTAATCCTTACAGAAACACGACCAAGATGCCCAATCATGCGTTAAGCCAACATGTCTAGATGCTGTCAAATTATCGTAAAGAAATAGGCTTTACACGCTCAAATAAAAGCCCATACCTCCAGAATAGCTAAAGAAAACCCTTCTGTCACTTCTGTCCTCTCTTTTCCTGCAAGGTTTCTACTTCGGTTCCTCTCTCCAAAGGATTCGGTGAGTGAAGGATGGCAAGTGAAGAGATGGTATCTAGTTTTCCACATCATTAGTACCAGGCATGGTGTGGTGTAATGTTGCGTCTCTAATGCCCACAGCCAGTCATGTTCACTAATGATGTTGAATCACCACCACAGGGTGCCTGCTACTCACTCTGGTGATGGTGGTGTCAGTGGTTCGTCATGATGTTTGTCATGGGCACATTTAAGGAGAAACACTTAGATGGTAATTATTGCAATGGTACTGTGACACTGTTGAGGGGTAACACCAGCCATGGAGAACACAAGCGTCACCCAGCACTCTGCAAAGGCCACATTTCTCTCAGAATCACCTCTTTCTCCTGTATGAATACTTTCTGCTTTAGAAGGCTTGGATGTTTATTTCTGCTGTAGATGTTTTGATGTCAGCCTCTACCCCTCTACCCTTTTTTGTCCTTATCTGTCCTTGTTCATTGAAGCGTAACAAGTTCACCATTATCTTATCTGCTCCTCTCTGTCTCATTTGACCTTTGTCCATCTTTTCTGCTACTTTGTGTTCTTAGAACTGCTGTTTTGCCCATTTCCTCTTAGACTCAGGAGTCTTCAGCAGCTCAGGTGCTTTCAACCTCTCTGACTTGTTCCATTAATTTCTCTGTCTGCCCTCTCTGCCTCTGTCCTTTTTGTCTCTCTGGTCTTGTCTTTTGTTTCAGGCTATCATCCTCCCTGGTTCCAGTGTCATATCTTTCCATTTTTATTCCTCTTTTACGAGGGACCATTTCTGAGGCTTGAGAGCCAAGGAGGAACTTACTTGGCTTTGTAGTGACGATGGTCTGGTCGCTGAAAGCAATCTATATTACAAAATGCTGCTGCTGAAAGTTGGACTTTCATGCTAGCTGAATAGAGGGCACCTTTTAACTCAGAGCTGGTAAAACTGTCTTCTTTTTTTTTTTTACTTAAATCTCCCATTCCCTTTTTAGCACAGAGAAAAATCAGATATTAAGCTTTGAAGGAAGTGACTTTTAACAGTGGAAGGTATTTTAAGGGTTAACTTTGACAAAATGCAGCAACCTCTACTATTAATAAGAACAGTGCACATTACAACATACAGGAGGTTGACTTTATATGATTGAAATATTTAAGAGCTAAAGGTAAGGGGACATTGAAAGGAATAAAAAAAGCTCCAGTTTTCACTTTGATTCCTTTTAAGAGCCATTTCCCAATAATTCGCCCCATGTTTTTACGGAGAAACATACTTTTATTGTTTGGGGTTATTGTTTCCAGTAAAATGGGTTTGGCTTCCCTTCAGCTTCTGAGTCTTTATTAGTTTTTAAAAGTGGCAATTACCCTTTAAAGGTCAAACAGCCAATCAGACCACTTCCTTTCACTGGCACTTTTTAATGACCTTGCTGTGGCACACATTAATGACCCGGGTATGTGTTGAATCCCAGTGAGGTACTTAATGCTGCATTTACATTCTACTTTTGTACCTCCACTTGCTGTACATCCTGTACATTTCTTTGTTTCCATGTCTTTAGCAATAAATCATATCTGCACAGGTACAGTAGTTCCCCTGTAAGCATTCCACAAGATATTATCCCAACATCTATTCTACAGTATGCCTAAACGCACTCACTACCCAAGTGCCGAGTAAAAAAAAAAAAAAAAAATCTAACAATCGCTTGGTGTAATCTGTCATCATCAGTAGTCAACATGCTACACGCCACATGAACAACACATGTACAGTAATTAAACAGCAAAGCAACTCATTTATAAGTCATGACACAAAACTGACATGAAAGATTTGTTTATGAAGAAAAAACTAAACATCACAGTGCAAGTTTTCTGTTTCAGTGCCATTCCCAAATGTCGCTTTTCTAAGAACAGAAGGTTCATTTTCTCTTCTCTCCCCTCCTTTTGTCGAGCACCAGCTCACATTCACACTGCAATCATAATCAGAGTGTAGGGTAGGTGTGCATATATGCCGTCATGCACGCACAGGTGCCCACACAGATGGGCAAGTGCACGGATTCATGGAAGTGTGCACGCAAAAAGGGCATTACACGTGGGCATGGGTAAGCTGCAGGAGCACACACGCCCACACTCATTCCAATCAGCCAGCTTGTCAGGAATGACAGCTCTGTAATCAGCAGGTAATGATGGGACCCCCACAGAGGAGAGAAGAGGAGGGGTGAGGAGAGGAGAGGAGGGGTGAGGAGAGGAGAGGAGGGTTGAGGAGAGGAGAGGAGAGGAGGGGTGAGGAGAGGAGAGGAGGGGAGAGGAGAAGAGGGAAGAGGAAGGATGAGGAGAAGAGAGAGGAGAGAAGAGGAGGGGAGAGGAGAGGAGAGGGGAAATGAGCTGTCACAAGGCCCTTCAAAGCAGCATGGGGGGCTGAATCGGAATTGGATCACAGAGTTTCAATGAGAGTCTGTCAGCGCCAGGTGCCTGCTGAATACTGCCCCCACCCCAGCTCACACAGACAGACACACACCCACTTTTGACTCATCTCCCATTGCACTCACTCACACCACCTGGCCCACGGCATCTAAACACAGTGGGGTCTCTCCCTCTCTATTCCTCTCTTCCTGGGGATGAGGCAGATTTACAGTTCATCAGGCTCTTTTTCACTTACATGTGTTGAAGATCTATCTGCACTGAAATCATGGACTGATTGGAGCGAGGGCCCATGCTGCGCGCACTCACAGACCAATATAGATATGCAAAGACATGGTCTACAATTATGGGCAGGAAACATAACCATAAAATCAGAAGCGTGATGCTGCAGCTGCCTCACCATACACTCAGATGAGCAAACACTAAAATCAAATGTTAACTACAGTGCTCATGCTGAATCTTAACGGCGTATCTCACTCCATTTCTAATATTAATTCTTTCAGTTCAGAAACTCATTTCAAACTGAGAAAGCCAGCGGGTGTCCATGGGGCCTAATGAATGCAAAGAATCAGATGAAATCTCGTGTAAAAAATCATGTTAGAGCTGTGTTTAAATGACACTGATATGATAAAAGTGAGATATCAGTCGTCATTCAACCTTAGAACACCTACTTCGGACTGGCCTGCCAAAATGAAAACAGATGTACAATTTCAGATGATAAGACTTTATAAAGTACATTGTTGGACTCCAAAAATTCTAAATGAAGAAATGTAATGTTCTGATATTAAACACATTCACAGCACAATCCCTACCTAGGGTTGACTAGGGTTGCTGATTCTAGGACAGCACAACTAAAAATAAATAATTAAATAAACGGATTCAAATATATGGAATAAGACCAAATAATAACTTTAGGTCATGACATTATCCTGCAACAAAAGATTTGTTTACACTTTAGTTAAAGGCTTGAGTAAGATATGGCTCTCATTTCTATAATGACTGGTTGATGAACTCTCAAAAGATTCCATCTCAACATAAATTTATCTAGTCAGAAAACATCCACTGGTTGGACTTTAAAGCTTCTTTAAAGTCTCTCACATGAGTGTGCAGATCTATAAAGTCCCGTGTCTATCCCCACTTGGTACAACTTTCCTAAGAAAGAATAATGATACAAAAAGCCCCAAACTGCATAATGACAGGATTCATTTCTTAGGTTTGTTACGTATGAAAGAAATCAAGGTTTCTCTATGAGACTGTTATACGTACACTGTCGTTTCAATGTAAAAATGCTCAGCCACATTGCTGATTATTACTTTTACTTTTGTCTCCCAGCATGTGTCATCATAACATCCTATGCACATGTCAACAAGGAACAACAATACATTTTCTCCAGTGTGTGTTTTTAACAAAAACATTACTACATTTACTTCCAAGAATGATTACTGCCTTTGTTGAAAACTATATTAAGTTAAATGTTCGAATTTATGGCACCAAGTCAAAGAAAGCTAGTATATTGAATGAAAAAATTAAAGGTGTCCAATTCCTGCTCACACTTTTAATTAATTTAAATTGTGTTTATATCATTAAATCCAGTGGATAAATATTTTACACCAGACAGAATTTTTTTCAATAATGCTATCTGACCATATTGATCAAAATAGTCATATGTGGGCAATTCTAGTTTATTTTAACAGCTGTTTGTTAGTTTTATATTGTCATATAAATTGTTTTCAGTGCTGTGGTGATAGGCCTGGCTATGTGAGACTACACTTTTTTATAAATCATTGTTTTAAATTCTCTTTTGGAAGCAAAACACATGAGTTCTATTTCAAATTGACTATACTTTTTCCTAAAACTGCTGTCTGTCAGTGTAGACAGCTGCATACATCTGTGTGTCTACATGCATGTGTGTGTACGTGCGTGTGTTTGAGACTGTGAAATTGATTGTGGCTGGACAGGAGGCAGGCAGGCAGGCGTGTGGTGGTACCCAAGGGGCAGGACAGTGCTGAGTGAGCAATACTTCACCTGGACTAGACAGACACACACAGACACACACAAAAACATCTAAACTTTGTCACATACGCCCTGACCATTAAGATTTACTCGAGTCACCCAGGCCATTGATCTGAGGCAGGAAGGGAGAAGAGAGAGACAGCCTGAGAGAAAAAAAGAAAGGCAGAGACAGAAAGGTGTTGACATAAAGATTAACCTTGAAGTAACAGTGTAAATGTGAGATGGAGAGGGTGAAGTCACCTCAGGCTTCGTTTCTCTGTTCGTATCTCCTGCTCAGACACTGGGACAATATTTAATGTCCAGTCTAGATGATAATTAGTAGCGCCATTCTGAAGTTGGACCAGTGTCAGGTCAAAAATTCTGTTTACTTTAACTCAAAAAATGATGTGCCAGAGTGAACTTAATGCATTTAAACTCACCAAATTCACAGGACAAAGAACATACAAGATAACAATGAGTGGATTGAAGAAGAAGAATTTTTAAAAGATCATTTACAGGTATGATTTCAGATGAGCCCTTTCGAGAATGACAGACAGAGAGCAAAAATGATGATAGGAAATAATAGATCACTCAAGTCTCCTATAAGCCTGAGGTGAGACAAAGCCTCCACATTATCTCTGCATTAGGTATGCAGAAAGTGTCTCACATCTTTTACCTGTGCACCTTCCACACTCTGCACACAATGCTTTGAGTGTGACTGTGCATGTGTGTGCCTAAGTGCAGGTATGGCTGATTCTTTTAACTAACTCGATTCTTTCAGGCTGTCGGGCTGTATTCTATCAATTCGGCCTCTTTTGATTCACCTTTCCAAAAATGTCAATTCTGCTGCTAACACCAATTTAGTCTCCGAGGAAATAAGAAATGAAGAGCTGCACCATTCCAAAATGAAAAATACTGCACAGAATGTGATTTGAAAAGGACACAGGCCCAGCAGCTATTAGTCTTATCTAAGTGAAGCTAGGTTAACTTCCAATGTGCTTCCAAGTAACCTGAGTTACAGTCTATTAGTCATATCCACTTTCAGTCTGTTCAAATGCTTGACTGATTAGATTCAGCATGTTGTAGCAGCTGTCACCATTTAAAAAAGTATGATACTGTTGTTGTAAATAAGATTGATTAGAAGATTAGGGCAGCTCTATGGGTGCTTTTTATTATGCTAACTTATGCTATCTCGTGTCCTGTTTTTTTCTGCGACCCAGAAATCAATCCCCCTCTGTCATCATAGAGGGTTCTTAGTTACTTAAAGTGTCCTTGAGGAGACAAGGAGTGAGGAGAGAAGAGGACTTGGGAGGAGCTTGGAAACAGGAAATGTGTATTTACAGAAGTCTTTTAGAAAGTGGTGTGACATAAAAGCCACACCTTTGTGGGTATCAGTTTTACTTGACAGGTGATGCAGCTGTGCAGCATGATGTATTTAGCTGGTGTCAACCCAGTCTCCCAAAAATGACATTCCTATACAACTGAACTAAATTCTCACATTTTGTAGGAAACTTATTTTATGCCAGATTACATTTGAGACATATCCAAAATACATTTCAAATCAACACATCTTGCCTCATTTTCACTCTTTTTCAGCCAAACAGTCATATTTTAGATAGGCCAAACTCATCACCCTGGTAACCCGGAAAATGGAAAAACGGCTCCAGATGTGTTAAATGTGTTGTGAAATGGCCACATTTTAACCCAACTCCCAAAAATGTTCTCAGCTTCACTGAGCAATTTCGGTGCTCAAAGGTAATCAAACTTTGAGCACTTTGTGAAAGTGTCAAAGAATAACCTAAAACGAACTCAACAGAAAGTAACAACCGAAAGTGAATGAGTAAAAATGAATGGTCCTAAATGCTCTCGTTGGTGAAGGATGGATCCATACTCTGTACCTCATGAGGACTTCGTGGCGCTTTCATACTAGAATCACTTCCTTCTTTATTACAGGTGCAAAAATGTGTGTTATTTTAGAACAAAATTATGCTTCTTTCAAGACCGAAATAAGAAGGCAGTGTAGCTGTAAAGGAGTGTAATTTTGTGGAGACATGGTGACAGGCATCACATGAGACTAACTACTAGTTTGGCAGCTTCTACACACATATAGAGCGCTCTACAGTGCTGTGAAAAAGTATTTACCCCTTCATGATGTCTTGTATTGTTGCATATTTCACAAAATGCAGTTTTAAAATGATTTACTGAAGATTCATGTGCTTTCTCTCTTCTGTTAAAATTAGTTTGATGATCTGACAAATATGTAGAAAATAGAAGATATCTGTAGGGGGGCAAATATTGTGCTGTGGCAAGAACAGGACAGGTTTATCTTTGAAAATCATCTACTGTGTTCTGCAGACGAGTGGGACAAAATTCCTCCACGTAAAATGTACAAGCAATCGCAAACTTTTAACTGCATTTGTTACTGCCAAGTTTGGCCCAGACAGTTACTAGGGTTAGGGGGGCAATTGCTTTTTCTCAGGGGTGATATAGGTTTTCAATAAATCATCATTTAACCCTTTGATGCACAACATGGGTCAAAAGGGACCAAAATCCAAAGGAAAATCTCCTGACCCACACTGCACATCAAAGGGTTAAATATGGCATTTTGTTTTTTGTGGCTTTGTCCAATATCAAATAAATATCATTGTTAATTTTATAATCTGGAACATTTAAATGTGAGAAACCTGCATATATAGAAGACTTTTCACACCACTGTATACACACGTGGACAAAATTGTTGGTACCCCTCAGTTAAAGAAGGAAAAACCCACAATTCTCAATGAAATCACTTCAAACTCACAAAAGTAACAATAAATAAAAATTTATTGAAAATTAAATAATCAAAAACAGTCATTACTTTTGAATTGTTGATTAACATAATTATTTTAAAAAACAAACTAATGAAACAGGCCTGGACAAAAATGATGGTACCTCTATAAAAGATTGAAAACTATTTGATCAGAGTGACATGATTAACTCAGGTGTGTCATTTAATTGACATCACAGGTGTTTCCAAACTCATAATCAGTCAGTCTGCCTATTTAAAGGGAGACAAGTAGTCACCCTGCTGTTTGGTGAAAAGGTGTGTACCACACTAAACATGGACAACAGAAAGCGAAGGAGAGAATTGTCCCAGGACATCCGAAAAAAAATTATAGACAAACATCTTAAAGGTAAAGGCTATAAGACCATCTCTAAACAGCTTGAAGTTCCTGTGACAACAGTGGCTCATATTATTCAGAAGTTCAAGACCCACGGGACAGTAGCCAACCTCCCTGGACGTGGCCGCAAGAGGAAAATTGATGACAAATTGAAGAGACGGATCGTTGGAATTGTATCCAAAGAGCCCAGAGCAACCTCCAAAGAAATTAAAGGTGAACTCCAAGGCCAAGGTACATCAGTGTCAGATCGCACCATTCGTCGTTGTTTGAGCCAAAGTGGACTTCATGGGAGACGACCAAGGAGGACACCACTGCTGAAAAAAACTCATAAAAAAGCCAGACTGGAATTTGCAAAAATGCATGTTGACAAGCCACAAAGCTTCAGGGAGAATGTCCTTTGGACAGATGAGACCAAACTGGAGCTTTTTGGTAAGGCACATCAACTCTATGTTCATAGACTCAAAAACCAAGCATACGAAGAAAAGAACATTGTCCCTACGGTGAAACATGGAGGAGGCTCAGTAATGTTTTGGGGCTGCTTTGCTGCATCTGGCATAGGGTGTCTTGAAAGTGTGCAAGGTACGATGAAATCTGAAGACTATCAAGGCATTCTGGAGAGAAATGTGCTGCCTAGTGTCAGAAAGTTTGGTCTCAGTCGCAGGTCATGGGTCTTCCAACAGGACAACGATCCAAAACACACAGCCAAAAACACCCAAGAATGGCTGAGAGAAAAGCGTTGGACTATTCTAAAGTGGCCTTCTATGAGCCCAGATCTGAATCCCATTGAACATATGTGGAAGGAGCTGAAACATGCCATTTGGAGAAGACACCCATCAAACCTGAGACAACTGGAGCTGTTTGCTCATGAGGAGTGGGCCAAAATACCTGTTGACAGCTGCAGAACGCTCATTGACAAATACAGAAATCGTTTAATTGCAGTGATTGCCTCAAAAGGTCGTGCAACAAAATATTAAGTTATGGGTACCATCATTTTTGTCCAGCCCTATTTCATTAGTTTGTTTTTTTTAAATAATTATGTTAATCAACAATTCAAAAGTGATGGCTGATTTTGATTATTTAATTTTCAATAAATTTTTATTTATTGTTACTTTTGTGAGTTTCAAGTGATTTCAGTGAGAATTGTGGGTTTTTCCTTCTTTAACTGAGGGGTACCAACAATTTTGTCCACGTGTGTATCTGCAGCTAGGCACAAGGGTTTTTAATGAAACAAGTACCTGTTGTAGAAAAATGACCCAAGAGATCTTCAGTAAACACATTCAGCTTACTGTCTCATCTCCAAACATCAAGTCAATCCAATTGATTTGACTGTCAAACTGCTGGTTTTTAAGAGCTAGAAAAAATGTCTGAAGACACTGTCCCATCAGCCCAAACAATCCCTTCACCTTCTCAGACACCCAGTTCTTCTGTCAGAAAAGTGTCAGGGAAGGAAGCATCAGCTGCTGCTAAGTAATGTCCAGTCTTTCTAAATTATCCAGTCTTGCAGTACAACTATCAACTCTGAGTTGATAGTTGTATCAACTGAGTTGTATTACAGTATTAGTAATCCATGTTATGTCTATGTTTAAGCAGTCACAGCTCGTGTGGAGTAAGGTAAAACAAAATGTGGTTTAATACAGAGAGAGCCCTTAACTTGAGACAGAACATGTTTAATAACATTTAACTATAGCTGCAAACTATGATTATTTTCATCACCAACTGACTTGGTAACTGTTTTCACAATCAATCAAATAGATGTTTGGTCTCTAAAATGTCATACAATGGCAGAAAATCTTGATTAGTGTTTCCCAAATGCCAAGATAATGTGCCCAGATGTCTTGTTTTTTTTTTCCCTACAATTAAAGATTATCAGTTTACTGTCATAGAGAAGTAAAGAAACCAGAAAATATTTATGTTTAAGAAAGTGGGATTAGGGAAGAGATTACATTTCTTTTTTTTTATAAAACTACTCAGAAAAACATCAGAATGGTTAGTGTTTAATTTAACACATGACAACTAATAAATTAACTATTTCAGCTTTACATTTACCCAATCTTATTCCAAGTTATTTGTTTGACTAAATATAATCACAAATAGGAGTCTCAATATGAAGCCCAGTCTTGGGTGTAAATGTGTGGAATAATTTGTACACCGACGTCCACCCCAACCCCCCATCAACTCTGAGGCAGTTCAAAAGCATAATGTCTTATTCGTCTAAAGCAAACATCAAACAGTTCTGCATTTAACCCAGCCAGGGATCAAGATGCAGCTAAATGTAAACTGAAAAACAATTTAGTTGTGCAGCAGCGTAATTTCCAGGAGACAAGGTTACCCAGCAGTTTCTCAATGTCACACTGTAGCCTGTTTATAGATACACGTCCTTCATGTAATACTTTCAAGGAGGGCAAAAAGTGTTTCTCTGACTTTTTGTGCATGAAATACATTTTTGCATTTTAGGACATTGTGCTCGTTTCACAAGATCTCAGGAGAGCAGGCTGTAAAGTAGAGTGACAAATTGTTCCTTTCCGCCTTATGGATTGCTTTGGCAAAGGTAGCCTTCTGTCAAGAAACGCTCACAGTAATAATATTACAATGAACAGAAGTATTGATAGTTATTTATGGGACAGGTCTCACATTAAACAGTCTCATAGATTAGGTGTAAACGTTTCAAGTCTAAATGGTGTAATATACCGTTTCTGCTATATTGCTTTTTCACATACTTACTTAAACCCATAAGGGATAATAATTCACAGGGAGGAAGGGATTGTGAGTGCAGCTGCTTGTTAAGCAGTTGAGCTCTTTATAAATGTCACATGCATCCTCCTTTAATGAACAACCGGGGTTAAATCCAGAGCACCTGTACATACACAACACCACAACACATTTACCCAGAAAAGCTCCCATAAAACAGATACCCACAATTCATCAATATCCTGTGATACCACAATAGAAGAAATATGCAGAAGCATAAAAGAGCAGTGTACAATTTTATGTAACTTTGTATTGGAGCTTTGAGGGAGGGAGAGACTCAACAAATGCTCTATTGTTGTTTCCAAGAAGGCTTAAGAAGAGAGTCTAATGCTTGCTTATTGTTCCCTCCAAACGCCACACAGCATGATGAACTTCAAAGCACTTAGCTCCTGACAGTTATTCACACAGTCACGCTACAACTCGTACACCCACACAGCGAAGGTGCCCGACACATTCACAAAGGAAGCCTCCTACAAGTTAGAATACATGATAAACAAAAGCAGCAGACTTAGCGTGTAAACAACCAACTAATGAATCAATATGCTTAGTAAATACTGCGTCCCCAATAAAGCCCTGGGAAAGCATTTTAATGTGACACTGCTGATACATCTAAAATAAGGAAAACAATATGTTCCTCTCACACATTATGGGACAATACGAGGCACTGAGTTAATTAGGAAGATTAAAGGTCTAGAGGCCTTGGCCACACCCTGCGAGTAGTGACAGATCAGCAAAAACTATTTCACAAAGGACAGGAAGCACATGAATGCGGCAGAGGAAGAGCAGAGAAGGGATATATGATGAAATGAGGTAATGAAGAAAATCCAGAGATATAATACGGCGGCGAACCTGAGAGAGGAGGCAAAAGAGACAAATGGGGCAGGAATGGATGCAGATGAGATGCAAAGAAGCATGACATCAGAGACGGTGATGCGATGGAGAGACAAAGGCATCAAAGGATGAGTAATGCTAAATTTATTCCTGTCCTCCATCTAACTTCTCTCCATTCTCTCTGAGTGCAAACAGCAGTCCATCAACACGAGATGAGGTTTTTGCATTTTCCCCCGGTCACTTAGAACAGATATATTGTTATAGCTTTGTCAATAGCAAAAGGTATTTAGATCAACAAAGCGATCATCCTCCGTCTTTCACTCACACTCTTACTAGCCATTTCATAGGGGGGTTGATCCGACATCTATCTTACTTCTTTGTATCTTTGTTCAGTGCTGGGTCAACATTGTCTTTCTGTTCTTTTTTTTTTTTTGCAGAAGCCAAAATCTTCCCTTCAGCCTGACCAGGATAACAGGGATAGAGATGACCACTGTCCAGCCCTCCCAACTAGATGTAAGGACACAATACAGCAGATTCTTAATTCATGTAGAAGAAAAAGAAGTCATAACTGTCTTTTTCCTTCTTTCTCACCTTGAAAAATGTCTACTTGGTCATTCTTCTTACGCAGAACCCAGTGCCCACCTACTTCCTTTCATATCTTGACACCACGTGTGGCAGAAATGACTGTAAATCTTTGTGCATGAATGAGCTTTTGCACTATTCTGAGCTCAAGCTTTACTCTTCTCATTAATGACATGTCAGTTGTGGTTTTGTGCCGCGGTGGCGTTTGTCAAACCACCTCACACTTCGCAAATGCAGCTATTACAGTGATAAAAGACCTTGGTTTTTTTTCCTGCCTCTGCCACTTCTCATATGCTCTTTACAGTGTGCAGCATCACATCCATCATTCTTCCTGTCGAAAAGAGTATCGTAAGAAAGAATACACTGTCCCTGTCTTCTTCTGAAATCAAGATCTGCACATGGCAAAATGGAAGAAAAACGTGAAAGAGAAAAAACATTGCTTAATAACAGGGACTACAAATAAGCAGGAGTATAAAATAAGTGTGACGATAAGAAATGATCAGGAAAGAAGGAAATAGAAAGCAAGTACTAAGAAATATTCAAGAATAACTATTAAGCTCTTTTTTAGCTGTGGCTTTTTTGGTGACAAACAAGTCAGTGGTGTAAAATATGATTATGCAAAAATACCATATTTAAGAACACAGTAATGCATACAGTTACAAGCAGTGTGACTTGTTTGTTAACACTAAATAACAGTAACTTCGCACTGTCAAACTGTCACCAGGTTCTAAATATACTGACTGCTAAGGTGACGCTTTGTAGAAAAAAAGATTCCTTTTCAAACTTAACAGCATATTAAATTGACAGAGCTTTTGAGCTGCATACACTGCATGTCTAAGAGAGGCTTAAGATAGAGAGGCAGGTTAATATAAAGGAAAGGGGGTAGTAACAGAATAAAGAGAGGGAGAGAGAGCACCGTGCTCCTACAGTAAATCAGGCCTGACGGAGTGACCTTTGATAGCCCCAGACAGAAAAGGTTACATGAGCGGTGGGGAAAATGGGTCTGTCTGTCACTTACCAGCTAGCTATAAATGATAGTGTGTGTGAGAGAGAGAGGTCAGACAAAGAAAACTAGGAGTATCTTTCTTTTGTCATAAAATATTAACATAAATTGTTCTCTGTTAAGAAAACTCATTTAATATACTTTGTCATATTTACTCAAGGACACCGAGGATGTTTTCTCCGGTGGTGGTAAACATTAGCACAGCTGCATCTATTACATAGATTGTAATTCATAGGTCACCAAACACGAAAGCATTTTTTACCAGGTAGTGTGAATTAAATACACGGAGTATAAGTAGGATATATGTGGGCTCAAATGGCAGGAAATGCATCATCTTCAAATAAGTAAACATCCACATTGCTTTAGTGTCTCCAAGCAACACGCTGCAATAGTGTTACAACCTTCTAACCACTTCATCAAAGTCTCTGTTGCCTTTGCTGTTTAAACATCCTCTGTCAGGTAGGTCTTTCCCTGGGTACTCTGGTAGGAAGAAAGTGAATAATTCCGCACATTTGTAACAACTACACTAGTTGTTTGTTTAGAAAAAGACATACATCTACACAAAGTCTGCTCCATTAACAGTGTATGAAAGCAATCTACCACAGGCTACAGCCACATAAACATGTTTTTGTTTTAAACGGCAGAATTTCTGTCAAATTTAAGCCACGCGTTCACACTAGTCTGGTGTTTTGGGACCCTAAAACCGAGGCTTTTGGACATGCTCCAGATTATATTTCGGTGTCAATGGACAGAAACTGACACTTTTTGAAACAGTGACAGACACTCATGTTTGGTTTTGGAATGGTCTTAGCTATCTCTGTGCGCTGTTCCCTGATGTGTAGTGCTCCAATCTTGTGACCATTATCCAGAAGAAAACAAAGGCAACACCCTTAAATACCAGTGTTTAATTCAACGTCAACACGTTACAGATGTTTTGCACCTTGTTGTCCACACTAGCAGCTGTTGCGCAGTTAAAGAAATCTGGCAATTTGTCTTCCAGTTCTAAAAATACAAAGAAGGCTCTCTTTATATCTGTGATTAACAGCGTGAAAATTTACCACAAAGCAGTCAGCACAGATGTGAATGAGTGTGTGAGACCAGGACTTTCTGTCACACAGAAATTTTGCCGTTATTTTCACTTCATGTTTAACATTTTAGAGCGGCAATGTGGAAATGAATCTGAAGTGACTGCAAGTTAACATGTAGTCTTCATTAGCTGCATTTCAGTTACTATTTTACACTTGTTCCATTGTCTGACAACAGAAATTTTTTATGGGGCGGCATGGCTCAGTGGGTAGAGTGGCCGTCTTGTAACTGGAAGGTTGCCGGTTCGATCCTCGGCCCGTCGTGCTCATGTCGAGGTGTCCCTGAGCAAGACACCTAACCCCTAACTGCTCCTGGTGGGTTGTGGTTAGCGCCTTGCATGGCAGCTTCCACCATCAGTGTGTGAATGGGTAAATGTGACATATCATGTAAAGCGCTTTGGATAAAAGCACTATATAAATACAACCATTTACCATTTAGAAATTGAATAAATGTGTTTATTAGAACAGCTTAATTGGGAATTCAGCTGTATTAAAATGCAGTATATGTGAGCACCGAGAGCAGGATAGAAGCAGATGTAAAGTTTAGATTGTATTAAAGCATAGCAAGCGGGATGAAAAAAACAATAACCAGTCTTCTTTCAAATCGGTCTTAAAGTTCACACCATTTATGAATGTCCCTCGGCATTACAAATTCCACATTCTTACTGACTTGTAAAGACTAGAGGCTATGTAGTTGTAGCGGGCTTGAGGTATAACACAAACCAATGTTATCAAATCTTAACAGCTTTTACTTTGCACCTCCAACTCTGTAACAAACATAAAACACTATAAAAATGGATTTTCCCCATCTGGGATCTTTAAAGAAAACAGAAAACCAACTTTAAAGCAGCAGCAAAAAAAGTAAGTAGCATTTTTTTCAGTGGTTCAAATCTCTGTTATAAGCAATTATATTTACAGTCATCAGCACCTCTACGGCAGTTTAATAAGTAAACGCTTTGTAGAAGGGCATGATGGCCATGCGCAACTAATTTACATCCCAAGCTATGCCAGTTGTTCATGCCCTTGATACTCCCTTAAGTCCCCTATGCCCCTGTAGTGCCAAATGTGCTAAATTAAGCTTACTGTATTTTACAAACCTCAGCGACCCATGCTATCTAATAAACTACTAATGGAGGGAAACATAGGCATCTCATTAGGCAGCTGCCAAAAACCACACACACATATACACACACACAGACACACTCACACATGACTAGAAGTAACTTTCCACTGGCTTGGAGCCGGACATTAATGATGTTCCAGCTGGTTTTAACAACTATTTATTTATTGGGGGAGTAATTTTGCAGTGCAGGGAACCTAATGAAGGTGTTTGGGGAATTCCTACGTATTAATCAACCTGTAGTTTTTGTCCTTTTCTAGGGACAGCAAGAGGGGACCAGAGGATATGAGGGCAAAGGAGGATTATTCACTCACGTTCACATGTATGCACACCACACATTTCTTGAGTAAACAGAGGAGAAAGGGCTATTTAAATGATGACTTGGTGACAATGTGCTGTGATTGACAGCAGAAGGGAGGGGTTGATGGGAGGATTCTGTCAGCGACTGATAACAGCTGTCTGCTCCACTCAGAAAGAAGACAGAGACAGAAAGTGAGAGAGAGATGCATGCACACAGTAAGCAGATGCACAGTAATGCACCCTTGCGTATATTTCCAATTAAAGTTGATGGTTGCGTCATTCTCAAGTTACGTAATGCATATGGAAAAACATAGATTACAGAGTCCCTCATGTAAATTTCCATCAGCACAAACAATCCATCGGAGTCTGACACTGCTCTGTGGCCTAGATGACAAACACAGATGCAAAGTCACACATATGCACACACACACACATGCTTATTAAACATTCATCGCAGTGAGTTTGGGGTAATGAACGGGAGTCAACAATGAATTATGGATCATATTCTAATGGTTGACTTACCCCTCTCATTACTGGCATGCTAATGTGATTGGGAAACAAATGATTATCAGCTTTATTAGAAAGGGGAAAATAGCAGGGGAGCAGGGTCCCCAAGACAACTCCCCAAATGTTTCACCTGCAGATGGGATGAGGTGAAATAAAGAGGAAAATTAAGATAAACACAGAGAAGTGATCAATTTAAGAACCTGGCAGCCATCCAAGGTCCTAAAATTGTTATTTTATTCATTATTTATCTTATTAACATTACTCTCACATGTCACTGAATCTAGCTTAGAACACAGAACAAGTGCTTCAACACATCAGTGGCTGAAACATTACACAGATTTTTCCTAATTAACACGTTTTAACTGTTTTGTATGTAGGCTGGATTTGTTTGGATATTTCTTCCTGTATTGAAAATGGCAAGAATCCCATAATGAATTCCTCCCTGAACGACAAAATACATTTACTAACAGTAATTCTGCACCAATCTGCACAGAATCTAAAGCTCCAAACTGATGTAATACATTGAAGTGCATGCATATGCACCTTCAGGCATTTATCACAGCACTGGTCAAGGTGGAGACATCTCCTGCAATCCATCTTTCTGCTTATTGGCACCAAAAGACTTGCTTTTATGCTTTGCCCAGAGATTTATGAGCGACTAAAGGCGGGAGTGGGTGCGCGTGTGTGTGTATGTGCATGAATGCATACATTAGTAGCATATGCACACCTCGCACTCTGAAAGGGATCAGGTTGATGTGCTTATTGACACCCCACCCCTCTCTCACTTCTTCCCATCCCTCCTCCCCTCCCTCCATCCATCTATCCCTCAATCCATCACTTTCCTTTAAAAGCCTGTTAGGAAACCCAATACCTTTCATTAGCACAAAAAGATTAGCTTTTTAGCAGGAGGTTTGTGTGAGTGTGCATGTGTGTGTGAGACAGCAGCGAAACAGTCGGTGGGAGGATAAATAAAGGTAATCAAAGGATGCCTGTGCCAGACAGCCACTTAGTTTAACCTAGGGTGAGGGGAGCATGTTTAGACATAAGCACACAGTCACATATGGCTACACACCTCACATCACTGAACAATTTTAAAGTTTCATTCCAAAATAAGGTATCTGTCATTGAAGAAACTAGACAGACTACGACAATGATTGCTGGCATGAAAGAAAAGCTGATTGCAGATTATAATTAAAGTTGTGACTCATCTTAATCCCTTTGCTTGCAAACTTGTCGTGGTTTTGATGATACAATCGTTTGTGCCGTTGAAATGTTCGCCGATGAATTTTAGATAGTAAGAAATTGGGGTGAAATAGCAGTCATTGCTTTAAGGAGAGAAACCTATAATATACTTTACATACATGCAGCACTGTGGGAAAGAGATATTACATATGTCAATATAAACATGAACTCTAATCGGTTCATTGATGGTGCTTATTCACTGAGCAGCCTTTTCTAAATAAGAGTGAACTATCGGGAAAAGACTATTTTTCTTGCAGCTGGATAACCATCCATTATCTATATACCACTTAATCCTCTGTAGGGTAGCAGGGGACTGGAGTCCATTCCAGCTGACTGAGGGTGAAGGCAGGGGACACCCTGGACAGGTCAACAGTCTATCATAGGGCCACACATAGACATAAATAACCAATCACACTCACACCTACTTACAATTTGAAATCACCAATTAACCTCAGCATGTTTTTGGACTGTGGGAGGAAGTGGGAGAACTCTGTGAGAACACACGCTGCACAGGAAGAACATGCAAATTCCACACAAAGATATCGCTGCACAAATTTTGCTTCTAGAGAAAATCGTAGCATGTTTTGATCATTTTACAGACAAAGCTGAAGATGCCTCATATGAGAAATAATGTTTCTGTATAGGAGTAAAATGCATCATTTCTGATGGAGGAATTCTGTGCATCAGTTAACGTACACCGGCCCGAGGGCGGGCCGTTTTGATATCTGCATAAGCATTTTTCAAAATAGAACGACACTGCAAACGCGATTATACAAACACTATGCACACATAGAAAGCTGAGATTCTCATGAATCCGCCGGTATAAACCACTTACAGATGTGATTACCACAGCGGGTAATATAAACACATTTGTTCAACAAACAACAAATCACGTAAAGGTGTACAGCTCACCGTTGGACGCTCTTTGGACGCTTGTTCCTGGTCAAAAATGAAGATAATCCACAAAAACCGGCCAGAACCCAAGCTTAGCCATCCAGAGAAAACAATCCAGTATAATACTTTGTTCAAAACATGTCTTGAAATAAGTAAAAAATCCAGAAATCGATCGGCTCCGTGCGCGGCCACACATTCACTGCATTTTTGTAAATAAACATGTTTATATTTCCGTTCGGCATTCAAAATGGATACTGAACGCTTCTCTCCCGCTTCAAACCGAACTTCAACCAATCAAGTGACTCTGGTCCGCCTACCACGGCGAAACAGCCAACCGTGGCCGAGACTGACAGATTTGGACTACATCACTGACTGACTTACTTCTCAGCAAATCACGTTGGAGGAAACGTTAGATTGACAGGCCTGGTAGCCAATGAGCTTGCTGAATGGCTTGAATATAAATCCCGCCTCTGGTAGCGGGGTTTTGTCACTTCCCAGACGTCTGCTCCGGGCTCCACCTGCAGCCTCTCTGTGTTCCTCTCCATCTGTGTGTCTGATCGACACTGAAGCCTATCTGAAGTTATTTTTTGAGTTCTTGGAGTGAAAATAATGTGAAAACGGGCTGAAAACGAACATATACCATTGTGCAGAGGGTATACAGAGGGTGTCCAAAATTGACAGCGCCGGGGCATAGCAGTACAAATACATGTGTGAAACACTCATTTCTTGTAGTACTGCTCTGAAATTTTGACCTGAACTATGTAAGACCTCAGGCTTTTGCAATATTGTGTTTTCAAGCTCTCACAGTGCTGCCACACTGACTTTCAGGTGTTTTATGAGGGAAAAAATGTAGGCAAGAAAAAAATTCATCCTAATTCAGTGTGTGCCAACATGAAATACTCTGTGCCAGTAGCACCTAGAGTAATTCTGAATTAATTCTGAAAATTCAGGTTGTCTGCTTTCAAATGAGACCCCAACCATGCATGTACTCCAAACAGTTCAAGAACAGCATTCAATTTACTTTCTGTACATCTTCAGTAGAAATTTCGGGCGGAAATTGCCTGTACTTTATAGGGTTTAAGAACTGTGTTTATTGCACTGTCTGTGTGCAACTGTCTGACCCTAAGTAAAATCACTGCATTGCCGTTATGCTTTTGTCTTGGGTTTTTGTTGGGTTTAAAACCTGAAAAACACAGAGACGGCACAAGGAAGGAGAGACAGTACTCGAGCTCTTGTATTTTACTTGCCGCAAGGGGAGAGAGACAGGCTGTACACACCGTAGCATCAGCCACCCAACTCCAAAGAGCCTGTGTCTCCCCTGCATCTTTTTATTTGTTTCAGACAGGAATGTAACAGAGGGTGGTACCATGGGTGGTACCATGACTCAGCATGAGATGACCATGGGAAAAACCTTCTTCACGAGCAGCAAGATATTAACAGAAAGACGTGGTATTTGCGTCTGCTTGCCTTGTTATCTAGAAGGCCTAATTCTGGTTGCCTCTCGGTATGTGCTGTGTCTACATGTCTCTGCCATAGAGTACAAAGGACACATAGAATCATGGTTTAAAATACATACAGAGTCATGGTTCAAAAGGCACATACGTGTCACAGTCACTCAATGATAAATTAATGATAATCTAAAAGCAAGTATTCTATTCTAAGTATCCTAAGTATATTTCTTCTAACATAAGTACTATAAGTATTCTAAACATAATTTTTCTAACAGTTTTAATCACAGGTTTAAAATAAAATCATTTTTAAAGCATCAGCAGCCACTAGTGGGCACTAAAACCAGCTGTAAATAATAAACTGGACTGACAAATCATCGTCCTCTGAAGCAGACATGCTGAATATATTAAATGGGTCATTAGAGACCTATATATAATTATGTATATGTCTCATAGGAATATACAGCTTTGTATTGCTCTCACAGGACTGATTTGCCATTGAGCATAGTTACATAAGTCATAAGGGCTGCATGACTACGGCTAAAATGATAATCACAATTATTTTTGACTAATGCTGACATGATTTTTTTTTATCATAATTATCCAATGATGTAAGGAACACAACATTGCTTATTGCACTTTAACATTTAAATTAAAAAAGCACTGCACACATTTTTAAATCAAAATAAAACAACGGTCTTCCTCACCTGAAACCTCTCCTCTTTAAGGAAAACCATTAATAAAATTGTTCCCAAAGCTTGTTGACCATCTGCTTATCAATAGACACTACACTTTTTGTTCCCTAAATGCTCTGCAGGCAACAGAAGATGCTTGCTAGGCAGCCGTGTGCAGAGAGGTCTCTGGTCTCCCCACTCAGATGCTGCAGTGGACAAAACTCAGACTGCTGTGTGACCAAAACCTAGTTTGCAAAAGTGCAAATGCAAACTAGTCCTGAACTTCTCCGTTATCAACAACCGGACAAAAAATGTCTCAAGATACAACTGGGTAGCTCTTCAACAAATCCAGCAACAAAATGTGTCCCATAGCTCTGAAATAGGAAACTGCTGGTGCTCTTCTATAGTTCTATCAAAGCCTCCTGATATTAGATAAGCTACAGGCTACAATAGATACAGAGCATCACTTGCATATATTTGGCGTTGTATTTCTGTCCTCCAGGATAATGTCTAATATTTACTGTCATTTCAGCTAACTTTAGCTGGTAAACACTTCACTATGTTCTTTAACTAGTTGCTACCGTTGTCTCTCTACTGTTTGGATGAAGTACAGATGGCGTTAAAAAAAAGCTTTTTTGCGAGGAAAAAAAATATATGCGTTTGCAACTGGAAGCATGACAGGTGAGCTTAAAATTGGGAACTGCAGCTCTGGATGATGATGATTTCTCTGTGGTGTGATACAACCCCTTTCATACTATACACAGTTCTCTGGCTCTAGCTACTATGAAATGATAACTAGTAGTTTTCTTGTTACACTTGATTAAAGCAGCATGCCTTCAGCTTACCTCCATTATGACAACTTGTTTTTTCGTGAAATTACTGGCAGATTCAAGTACAATCTCTTTTTATCTATTATAATCTTAATATGTTCCACATTTATTCAATATTAAAGTTCCACCCTTACAAATACAGTATGCAGTATGGTAATACAAAATAACGTTGGTTCAGTGTTTGCAAGCAATGTAATACAGGGCCAACTGTACAAATCCAATTCTCCAGTAAAAGGGTTTAATTCATTCATAAAGTTTGAAGTTGAAGCACACTGGCAGCCACACATTCGCATATACAGACACACACTCAGACACATTTTTGAATATTTTTAAAGGATTTGACATCAGTAAAACAATGCCAATGTATTACCCACAGGAAAAGTTGGCAGTCCTGTTAATCTATCAGACAAACAACTTACAGCACACACATACACAGAAAAAAAAACAGTTATTTAACTTACTGTTTCCCTGGAGAGAGGGTCTTTAACAGTAACAAAGCAGAGTCCAATCACTTACATGCTTTTCCCTGGTGCCTCATCTTTCATACAACACAATCTGAAGAACAAGATTACACACACAAGCATACATACACACACATGCCTTCACCTAATACCCATCAGCTTTTGGGACAGAGGAAAATCTATATTTCATCTGAGGAGCTGAAGTGTTTGTGCACACGCTGAGTTTGTTTGTCATTAGGCCTAACCCCTGTGGCTCACCTAATCAGGTTGCTGTGTATTTGTGTTTAATTCTGTGAGGGTTTGAGAAAAGCGAGAATATGACTGTGTGCGTGTGCGTGTGTGTGTGCGTGCATATGGTTGACAAGTGTACTGGAGTGAGAGATGTGGAGACCGAATCGTGCAAGCACACACTTGAGGCTGAATTAAAGTTATCGATTGGCCATGGCATGCTCTCACACAGAGATCAAAGCTTAAACCTGATCAATGTCTAATCTATTTGTTTGTTTGTGCGTGCATTTTTATGCATCATCTCAATTTTTATCTTTCTAGATAGCTGCATTAATAGTTCTGAAACTTCATGTGTTTTAGAACCAGGGTCCATCTTTAACAGTAATCTTTGATGTAGGCATGGGCCGGTTACCGGTTTTAAGGTATACCACGGTATGAAAAAGTCAAGGTTTCAAAACCACTAAAATTTTCAGTCATACCGTTCCTGCGGTATGAGCGTTTTTTTTTTAATGTGACGTCTCATCACGGAGAAAGTAGAGGTCCCTCACGCTGTGTGAAGCTGCAGCCTAAAGCGCCCCTCCCCCCGCTCACCTGCGTTTGTTGTGAGTGACAAGCAGGCAGCTCTGCAGGCTGTGTGATGGCGGAAGGAGGCGAGCTCCCGGAACTTTTTCCGCCGTCCAAGCGGACTAAGTCGGCTGTTTGGGAATACTTCGGCTACCGTAAAAAGCCAGACGGCCACGGCTTGGAGGAAGAAGGTCGCCCGACGTGCAAAACTCATCTCTATCTTTTAGTAACTTTTTGTATTTTAACTGAGGCAGATATGGTAACTAGCTTGCTAAGGATTTATCTTAGCATGCTAGTTACCATATCTGCTTTAGTAAAAAAAAAAAAAAAGTTATCCACAACTTTTTTCTTTCATCAATCTTTATTGCTAAGATGGATAACAACAGCTAGTTTACTCTAACATGACGTGAAGAAGAGAGACACACGTGTAATGTTTTATTTTGTATGTCTTATTTTTTATTTTTAGGACAGCAGCAGCTCTGGCAGCAACAGGGCATCCACCTCAAAAGCTGAAGCTCAGCCCACAATTCAGCAATCATTTAGTCATTCAGTCATTTATTTTAAATACATATTTTCTAATATCCATCATGTTCTATATATTGTTTAAAAATAAGACTGTTCAATTGAAACGTTTTTTCCTTTTTTTAAAAAAAAAAATACAGACATTCAAAGTACACATTTTAGAGCTGCAATCATAATACCGTGAAACCGTGATATTTTTGCCTAAGGTTATCATACCGTCAGAATCTCATACCGGCCCATGCCTACTTTGATGTAACACAAAGTCCTAAAAAAACACCAGAATGTGATCACAAACACAATGCTAACATGTTTCACAGGTAGAACGCTATATGCTCGGTTCATTAAAAACATTGAATTAAACACCAACTATGGGCATGGCCTGTGAAAATGTCATTAGCTTTCCAAGTATTTGACCATAAACCCAAATACAACCATGTCAATACAGTCAATATTTTGAACTATTTCAGTCAGAAGCATAAAAGACAGCCTGAAGGTTGCAGTCGAGGTAAGATTAGAAAACTGCCAAAGTCATTAGGATTCGGCCTCTAGAGATGAAATTTCCTGCCAATGGAAATTTTCACCTGGTTCAAAGTGGAGGACCAGCAGATGACTGACAAAACCGACCAACCGAACTGCGATCAGTAGTTGCCTGCTGTGGCTATGAATGCAATTAGCTGGTTTGCTTAGTGAGCAGAAAAAGCACTTTTTACTCAGTAGGGATTTAAGACTGTGTTACAAGAAGTACCTATTCTGCTTATGTGTCCTTGAGCAAAACTTGCTCTGTGGTTAAAAGAATTCCCCCTGCGAGTGTCAAGAATCATAAAACAATCCAACAGCTTCCACGTGGTCAATGCAGCAAACCACAAACTCCACAATATAACTGTTAAAGCCCTTTACTCCGAGCAGCCAAACCTGCCGGTGACCTAAACTCTGCAGTCAGCTAACAATTACTCAGGTTCCCAAAGCTTTTCAGTGCAAAGCTGTCCATTTTCCATACCATAACAATGGAAGAACAAGTGTCTTTTTGCTAATGAGGACATTTGACTGCACCACAGTTAACCTACATGCAACATTGAACTAACTGCTAGCCACTGCAATAATTGTGAGTGAATGGCAGCAAAATGACAGACAATCAAGACTCTGTGCCCTACGATTTTATTCATCAGAGTGAAACCTCAATTCTATCATTTCCTCTCTGTCTGCCTTCATTAGCACAACTTCACATGTAATGGCCGAGCACCGTGGCAGCCAATCAGACAAAGTAGCATAGTCATTTGAAAGGGGGATGGTGGTACAGTTAGTGTGTCGGTGTTGCTAATTCCCTGCTTTGTTCTCAGACATATTTTAATGGAACCACGGAAACACTCCTCTGCTTTCACCTCATTTGGCTAAACCACTGAGTGTGAAAAAGATATAGGGTACAGTACGGTATTATTCTTTATCTAATCGCACGATGGGGGAGCGTCTAAGAGAAGGTAAATGTCGTTGAGGTAGGAGAACTCTGCTCAAGAGCTTTACTTTTGTCACTAAAGGTATGGGTAAAAGAAATATAGCAAGAAATTTTCTTTTGTTTCATTGCCTTTCAGAGCTCCTAAAATCCAACACACCACTAGAGAAAACCACTGCAGATGTGTAATTTGTATTTGTTGAGAGGTTACTCAGGTGTATTTCATTCCTCCCTTATTGTTTTATGGTCTTAATATCTCTGAGGTGTACAGATGATGATAAATCAATACAAACAATACTTTATTTCAAAGACCAAGGGAACACTCAGTGGAAGAATGTGAGCCTAAATCTGTGCAAACATTCTTGTATGAGTTTGTATGTATGACTAACATGATGAATATCTACAGTAATGTGTACTGTGGGTCTACAGTGGACTTAAACCAAGTCGTATTCTACTATTGACAAGGAGC
Source organism: Acanthochromis polyacanthus (assembly GCF_021347895.1). Lineage (NCBI taxonomy): Eukaryota > Metazoa > Chordata > Actinopteri > Pomacentridae > Acanthochromis > Acanthochromis polyacanthus. Next base: position 28,411,692 of record NC_067121.1, read on the forward strand.
ACACATAATATACATGTCCCACGAGCTTATAAGGGTATTCATAAGCAACAAGAGGATGAGCATTGGGAGAAAATTAGAGATAGATCGTCCAAGGGAGTACCAGTGGAGCCTGATAGAGAAACAGCCCCATCTGCAGGATTTATTTGCAACTGAAAACTCACACAAACCCTCCTCCCTCCCTCATTCTGCGACGGTACCCAACTTTGAATTCCAGTGCATCTCTTTGTCTCAGCAAAGCTTAATGAGCCTCCTGAGAGCACGCCCAGGTGAACTTGCTGTAAGAGGAAACTACCTGTGTCTACCACAGCACAGAACAATGCTGTTTTTTGTCTCTCCCCTTTTTAAAAAAAAAAAAACAGAAAACACTGTATCTGCAGATTTTGGAGGAGACACTGCAGTACTTTGCCAGTGAAATGAAGGTGTTCTCTTACACAGCGTTGACTTAGTGAACAATATCCTGGAAGTGGTCAGCATGGACTCAGCGTTTCTGAACACAAGTTGCTGGGTCCTTTCAACTAGAAAGCACAAGCATGCACATGTGCACAGACACACACTTGATATACTCAGAGGAGAGCAAGCTCAGGACTTAAACACACAAACACACACATCCCGGGAGATTGGCCATGCTCTCTAACCTCTTCCTGTGTACACAGGCCTGCCTCTCAAATATCACTGAGTCCAGACAGAGGAGAAAGACCTTTGCAGAACAAAGGAAAGGTCTGATAAGGAAGAGCTTGCTGGTGACACTCTGCCATTTCTTCTAACTACAAAGACACCACCTGCCCCTGCTGGCTCGTCCGAATTGTCCCCGTCTCTTGACTCATTTCAGCAAAACACAAAAAAAAAAAAAAAAAAAACACCAAAGACTCTGAAACGGAAAAATAGGAGAACAGGATAGAGGATGTTTTTGAAGTGGGTCAGATTGAAGTGATGAAAGTGAGAAGAGGAAAGTTGCAGAGTTGAGTGGAGATGAAGAGAGAAAGAGGAATAATAACAGAGGGTTAGACTGAGGGATTAAGCAAAGTAACCTTGACAAGAGCGGTCATATTTCATCCAAACTGACTGTATTTTAAAGGTGCCTCAGGTGTCAACAGACTGCTTACATTTTCATATATTCACGCCAACAATAAAACTGAAAACTGCAAAACTGTAGCAATAGAGAAATGCATATCATTATGTGGCTTGCTTGCGCTAACCAACTCCATGGCTCTCAGTAGAGCTTTTCCCGTTATGTGTGTCCAACAGAGCTGGCAGCCATACAGAGGTATGAGACAGATGTGTGTGTCGGTCATTACTGTAAACGCTCCATTTACTTCATCTACTCAGGGAGGGACGGCTGGTCAGCACCATCTGGACACGTGCGCACACACACACACAACACCATACATGGCAATCGGCCGTCATGATGGGGTTTTATGGGTAGTCAGCCAGCAACAGGAGGGAAGCTTTGAAATGATCATTACATGCATTTGCCATCTTTGTCACTGTCTCAATTCCTCTCTTTCCCCTGGTGACATTTTTCTCTCTGATTCCTAGTCTTGCTTTTTTCTCCTCATCTCTATCCTATCCCCCCCATTCGTTTCTCAGCCTCCCGAGTCCAACTGCTTCCGAAATACATGAATCTGTCGTCTTCCCAGGAGAATACACGGCGAAATGAAAAAGGCCATGGTGAGTAGTAGAAAAGTGTAGACTTGCTCGAGATTCCAGAGCCTGAGGAGATGATGGTCATCACTGTGTGTGTGTGTGTGTGTGTGTGTGATTGAAAGATTCAAAGACCCCAAGCTCATCTACATGTAATTTCCTCCTGACTGAGGACAGGGAAAGGGTGATGAGGACAGAAGTAGAGGAGTGGTTGAGGAGCGAGACACAGAGTGAGCCAGCCTGACGCTCTGGACTCAAGAACGGCAGCCTGATTGTCAAGCAACACGTAGTCATGGCAACGACAAATGGAGAGCAGGGAAGAGAGGCGCAGAAATGGAGGGAAAAAAAAGAAATGAGGGAGATACTTCAGGTTAAAACTACATTGCTGAGAGACTAAAAAGAAGAGTTTAGCTGGTGCTTTGCTATGCTACACTTGGAGAGGAATTTTACATCTACTTACAGGTGATATTTCAGTTACAGCCAAAAGCTGGGAGATTAAATATTGCCTGGGGATACATTTTTTCCATGTGCCCTGACTCTTCTTCTGTAGATTACTCATCAATGTTGAATAGTAAACTTGAATATTTATCACTAGCTGCACATCTCTATCCTGCTGCTGCTGTTCTCCTCTGCTCCTTCATCACTCCATTCTCCTTCATTTGTATTCTACGAGCTCACCGCCTCTCCTCGGTGTCCACCCCGGCATATACCCTCTCTTTTCCACCCCTTTGTCTTTCCATTGGCTCCCTGTCCTGCTCTTCTCCCCTCCACCAGTTGTCCTAAGATCTCTTTTTCTGGCCTCCATCCCGCCATCCCTGCAGAGCAGAGCTGACATTGGGCATGAGGTCAGAGAGATGGGCAGTCATGCTCCTGCTGTCAGCCAGCTCAAATGGGCTTAGATACAGTGTGTGGAGACACCCAAGGGACACCCTCACTAGCCTTGGGCTCTGGATAGGCATACACACACAAACCCTGACACATTCAATCACACACTTTTGTAGGCACATTATAACAGAAACACACACACATTAATGCAAAAACACAGCATGTTCACTTATAAAAAAGCCAATCATTCATGTAGCAAACAAAATGAATGCGCAAAGGAGCATAAAGACAAAAACACACATGCATATACTAACAAAACACAGTGCGACATGGAATTACAGATTTCAGAGAACAAATTCCTTTGGAGGACTGCCATGGATTATTGGCTGGTATAATCAGTGTTGGGAACAATGGAAATATTCACTGCTGATGAATGTGAAGCAATGATGTTTAAAAATAGAGATGTAAACCTACTACAAATGCCATATACATGTATTAAGCATATGCTGCACATCATGTGAAGTGAAAAATCACTTCCATCAATTGTATCTAATGTTTAGAACTGAACAAAGTAGGGAGATTATAGAAAACAGAGAGGCTATATGAACAAGGAAATCTTGTATGATATTCTGGAGAACGATTAAACTGCATTTATACTCTATGTGGGAAAACATGAGGACTTTTTCAGCCATCAGGTTTTGATGAGCCTTCTATGGAGGGGATGCTTTTATTACATATTTGTGGATATTACATAGCCCTACAAAAGAATCAAATGCATCACTATAAGGTTAGCAATACACTCAAATGTCAGCCATCCCAGAAAAAAGTCAGGCCTCCCCAGTGAGCCCATTTTAAACTGGGATATGATTACGTCTAGGCATTAATGTGAAACTCAAACTGCAGGATTTTTAAAAGGGTAATCATTGCTGTGGTATTTTAAGTAACACGGTTAGAGAAACGTCCCATTTTTCTGTGTTTTTACATAAATGGCATAATATATGTAATAGGATGTCATGGCAAGGGTCACTTTGGATTACAGTTGAAGAATGGTGTCAGAAACACTGTACCAAACTGCCCCCATGTGGTGATAATACACATTGCATGGGTTAGTAGAGGAAAAAACGCAAGATAAAGGTTTTAGTGGGATTCATTAGTCTACAATATCTTTTAGTTTCAGTTACAGTATAATTCTTGGCAAAAAGGATAACATAAGAAACCCCTAAGAATAAAAATTCAAATCAGAAACAAATTTACTGCCCTCAGAGACACATATGCACATTCATGAAATTTTCAGTTTACTAAGTTTGATTAAATCTCATTGAGCTGACATATCAATTAAAACTAATCATGTGTACATTTCAGGAGTACTGTCATTACCTGCCCTGGAGGAGTCACTGTAGTTTGGTCTCCACTGAAAGCTCGGGTTACAGGATAGAGTTGCAGGCCATGCAGGCTACACAAATAGCCATCTTCACACGGGTAACGAAGCCAGTCCATACTGTGTTGTCACAGTGACAAGATCACCCGTCCATCAAGGTGTGTATCACTTTTCTAGTCGACAGCCCCCAGCACCAGAGAAGAAACAAAGTTTAGACAGGAGAGAGAGGCAATCATTGGTATGTTTGGGGAAATATCCATTTAAAGCTACTGATCTTGACACAAAGGCCTGAAGTAAGTCTGTACCCGTTATCTCACTCGACTTGATCCTCTTTTCTGGTTACACATGTTATCATGCTATCATTTCTTTCTTCTTCCCGCCAGCTGAGTCTTCATGGCTGAGGCCACCAGCACAAGAAGCAACAGTAGAGGTTTAGGCAGCGGAGGGGCTGGGGGAGTGCGTGTCCCCCAGGAGCCCTCTCTCAAAGCTGGCATGGTGTTGTCAGATGAAAGAGTCGACTTCCTTCGGGAGCAGGCCTTCTGTGTGCTGCGAGTGAAGACTGATAAGTGGAACCGCTTCATTGGTGCGGAGGAGAACCAGAAGATTATACTGGATTTTCTGGACCACATCTGGACCAACAGGCTGCTGCTCTTCACTGGACCTGGAGGGACACTGCATGCGGGGGATGCTCAAGTAAGAAAAAGACACACACACAATGATAAATGCACAGTGAGTGTATGAAAAGTTTAGGAACCTGCTTTCATAAATGTGTATCATTTTCTGTTTCCATCTCATCATGGCTAAGTCAATTTTGTTGGCAAATTCAATTACGGTTATAGCCTTGAGTAAATATTTAATAGTGCAGTTCATCTACTGTTTTCTGTGTGTACATACTGGTATGTTAGAAATTCTGTATTGGAATATTCCTGAGGAGGTAAGGATATTGTGGAAAGGTGGCAAGGTCTGTTTTCCTGGCTGGCCTTAATTTATTAAAAAGTTATCAGCAGAAGTCCTCATATTCTGTGAATTTTGTGCACACACACAGTCATGCATGCACAGTTACATAATGAACACTGAATTTAACTCACAACCAAGACAAAAAGCTGGCAGGCAGGTATAAACGTGTTGAACAACATCTCCTGGACTTGCTGTCTACACTCCGTCTAACATACATATTTTTTGAAATAAGTCGCTACTTATTTCTGGTGCTTTCAATGCTGTTGAAAGCATTCCTACTGTTTTTACATCTGTGAAGACATCCCCACCATGGAAGACCAAGCTGCTGTGTGTACTAAAGAAGGGCGTGAAGAGAATTGCTCGTCAAGGATTCAGGCATCAGTTCTGGCTGGGAGAAGTGCCTGGATACCCAATGGAGCATCTGCCTGTTCTCATCTCTGAGGTTGGGTAATATGCGTTTGTCTAAGTATGTATAACAACAGTTATATGGACACGAGAAGTCCGTGGATGCAAGGCCGCTCTTGATTTGAGTAATGCTTTTAGGACGGAGATAAAATGTATGGTATGAGTGTGTCCAAAACAGGATACATGCCCACAATTATCCTCAAACCAGCTTGTGTGTCCAGGTGCTGGTGTGCGTGCTGTCCAATGGCCTGAACCATGGCAACTGGCCGCGGGTGGTGTCTGATGACATCCATAGGCACCTGGAAAGGTTGAGAATCAAAGTGGTGACTCTCAGAGGCCGTGCAGAGGGGCAAACACTGCTGCCCCTACCATTGTGTGTGGAGAGGGCACGGCCTCATGACATTGTACTCAGGTCAGTGTGCATGTGTGCGACGACTGTAAGAATATGCAGTCTTATGCACATTAGTGTTAAAATAAAATAAACTTGGGTTATAAGTCTAACCATATTTGTAATTTCTATTGCACATTTCTGAGTCGCCCAAACATTTCAAGGGGCATTTAAAAATAAAGCAAATTCACTTACTGAGCCATAGACGAAATGAACCTGCCAACATGGCTATAGCTGAATCTTCAAACACAATGCACTGGAAGCACCACGAGTCTGCTCTATTTCCAATAAAGGCTCAGACTGAGCAGTGGAAAGCTATTCTCCCAACTGCTCAGCCTCCAAAGAGCCATTATCACCACTAGCCTCTGTAAATATGACCCAAAACCACACGCGCACAGTAATATAACAACATGTGCTTCCGTTCAGTGTTTTACTAACTACAACCTGTGATAGTGAGGTTTAAAAATGCTATCAGATCACTGCCAGAAGATTCAAACAGTTGTCCTTCATTAATTCTCGCATAAGTCCAGACTAGCGAGCGAGCGAGGAAGCAAAACAACCGAACTGAGGGATGGCTACTATACGGTATTAGCCAACTATTTGCCAAGAAAACCGTGCCTGTATTTCTCACCTGCAATTAAGTGCGTATAAATATTTTTACTCAATTTTCACTCGTTTGAAAAGGATTTGGTGGGCTACTAACCATGTCAGCAAAGCGCCGTTCAGTTGAAGACACACCTGTTGACTAATTGCCAGCTAATGAGTTCCGTCAACTTTTGGAATAAACCAATACCACAGAGAATGGGTGTGTGAGATTTAACAGAAGTACATGTTTGACTCAAAACAAAAAGTTATCATAGTTACTGCTTATATCTTAAAAAAATAAAGTAAAATACAAAAAGTGCAGATATTTAGAAAAAAAAATAATGATAATCTGGCGAGCTACGACTCCCATCGGCTAAAATGGTGACCACCCATCTGCTGAGGATTGTATGCATCTTGCCCGTCAGAGGTTAGCTAGTGCAATATGTCCTCAAAGTTATCACATTTTCTTCATCATAATTTCTTAAAATAAAATGTAAAAATATATTACAGTAAAAAAAAATGTTATTGCAAATATTGCAAGGGGAGAACTGTAGCAGAAATTAGTGGTGTAAGGTAATGTATTTATTTTTATCTCTCAATGCACTCTCAAATGCTTTCTGGTTATTTCTTATGTGACAGCTGTGCATTAGAGCTCTTTAGACTTACATTAAAATGCATTAAAACGAGATACTCAGGAAGCACATTTAGGTCTGGCATAAATCCATAATCAAGGATGCATAGAAATCACATTGGTTGTGAGCTAAATCAAAGTGAAATAAATTTTATTGATTGCATGTTCTCACAGAGTTTGCACGAACATACAAGCTCAACAGGTTTGCAGATTTAACATATTACCTCAGCTAAGAATCTGTATAACAAATTTGTGAGAGTGGTGCTTCTTACAGCTGATTTAAACCCAAAACTTTGCATACAACCTCCTTTAGAGCAGGTTATCTGTGCAGCATTCTCCAGTAGGGGCAAGACCGATTTGTGGCACTGACAGCTAGCAGTGACACTTTTTGTGGCACCGCCGCGGTGCCACGGTTAATGCCACTGTGCAGTGACACTTTTTGTGGCACCGCAGCAGTGCCACAAAAAGTGTCACTGCTCGCTGCCAGTGCCCCAAATCGGACCTGCTGTCTCTCGCATCTAGTTAGGTTTAAAGAGAGCCACCTTCGTGACATTAAAACTCTGGATTTGGGTTTATTATAGCTCCTTAACTCATTAATTTGTTTCATCGTGCTCCCCTGAGGTCATTAATAGGTACTACTAAACATGGTGCACAGAGGCATGAACAATTTGTTACAGTAAACATTGGTCGAGTCATAGTAATAAAAAGGATTTACAAACTGACAGTGATGACATTTGAAACATTGTCCAACAATTTCCTCCCACTTGTAGTTTTTCTGCTCTACAGTCATTTTCCATAGCTTATACTGTTATTTTTATCCACACTGATTGCCCCACTCTCTGTCCCCCTCAGCCCCACAGGATGGCCGCTGGACCGTGGCTTGTTATACTCTATAGAAACTCTGATAGTTCAGTGGTCCGGACAGATATGGAATGTGCTGAAGAAAGACTCTGGCATGGCGCTGCTCCAGGGAGACCACCCAGGCCCCAACGCGGAGCTCCAATTTTGGACCACTCAGAGGGAAAACCTGCTGGGCATCCAGTCACAAGTATGACAGTAGCTCTGTGGAAGCTGACAGGGCAGCAGTTGATTCGAAATGTATACTGAAACTTTTTAAATTTATAGACACATGATATTCCTTAAGACCATATTTTTGAGTTTACAGATTGAAATTGTAATTTTTTTTTTTTTACTTAATTGCCCCTAAGTATTTATCCTCCCACATCAGCTGAAATACGTGCAATGAAGTAGGTCAGTGGTATATATGTAACTGCTCTGCAACAAAGCCCGCTTTTATATGTGTATTGTCATAGTAGTGTTAATTCACTATGTTATTGATAATATGTTTTAACATTGAAGGTTCAGATGATAAAGTTTCCACTATATTAAAGCAAGTTTCTAATACTGTGCACCCCTAATGTGTGTAAATAAAGAGAGCATAAAATTAGAAGCATATTTTGATTTAGTGTAAAATGTCAAACACTTATCATTATAAACTTTATAAATTTAGTTGATGAGATTTTAAAAATCTGTCTTATAAAGTGACCACTGGATGCGTGTCCTAACTTGATATGTGTGTTTTCAGATCCAGAGCTCCAAACTAGAACAGATTATAGAGATCCTGAGAAGAGTCAAGAGCAGTTACTACTCTGCCTTTAAGGATGTCTGTGTCAAAGTCAACGATGGTAGATCAGCTTTAATCCTCATTCATTTAATTATTATTTACTTTCCTCATTGTCATCTGGTGTCTCACAGTGCAACTTCTCGTTCACTTGAACCAGGATTCACAGCTATCAGTACAGCATTGCATTTTCTTTATTATGTAAACACGCAGAGAACTTCTGTTTTCTGTTAATACCCTGATAATTTCAGAAAAATTGCAACTTAACACTATTGCCAGAGCACTATTAACCCCTTATTATGTTCATGTCATTCACTAATACCTGTGGATGTAATTGTAGCTGTGCTGGAAGCAGAGGACATAGATTTGCATCTACGGCCTCTACGGAGACAAATCAGCAACTTAGAAGAGAGGAGATTTCCACAGATGGATACTCTGCTGCCTCCACTCTTTCACACTCTCTGCCTCATCTGGTGTCACTCAAAGTACTACTGCACTCCGCAGCGCATGGTGGTCCTCCTGCAGGAGTTCTGCAACCTGATCATTGAAAAGGTATATTTATGTATATGTGATAGAAATGCAGACAAAAGAGAAACTAAAACAGCTGATCTTCATATTGGATCATGTGTATACAGGCCTTTGCCTACCTCATCCCTGAAGAACTCTTTAAGATGGAGCTTGAGGAGGGGATGGAGCGAGTACAGATAAGCATCTCAGTTCTGCGCACCTTCAAACAATTGTTTCACGTTCACCGCGAGAAAATCCCAACATACTACAGACACAGTCAGAACATAAAGCTGTGGGACTTTCCAGCATCACTTGTCTTCAAGCGCTCAGATTGTATTGTGGAAAGGCTTCTAATGATCGAGGTGTGTGGGTTTCCAAGTGTGGCTCATGCTTTTTTAAACATATTTTCCTCCATTCTGTCACCCTGATGAAGTAGTGCAATTTTTCATTTCACATTTAGGAACTCTTTGCAACAGCACTGGACTTTCTGAAGCTGGAGAAGATTGAACTGGGTGGTTCCAGAGGGAAAATCCTAAGCGAGATGGTCTTTAGCATGAGCGAGGAGTTTCATGACCGCTGGCGGACCCTCAGAGAGAGCAAATATGACCCCTTGGACTACACTAATGATGTGAGACCTAGTGAGATTGTTGCAGCTGTCTTTGATAGCACACCGCTATTTAATTAATAAGCCCCACAGGGTTGTGATTCACAGTGATTTGTAAGTGGCATTGACATGCACAGCCAGATAATAAAAAATAACAATTAGATGTTATTTTTCTGCTCAGCAGTGCAGTAATTGAAAGGTAGCAAAGCAAAGTAGTTGCTTAGCAACACACAAGAACCAGTGACAGGAGTCATTATTACTCAGTGCATCAATATTTAATTTACTAGAGATTTTACAACAGCTTCCAGTGTGACTCAGAACAGGAACTCAATCAGAAATTGATCTATGTTATAATATATTTTTCCCAAGTGTGTGTTATTTCAGCCAATACTGATTAACTGAGTTAAGCAGAACTTGGGGCAAATTTAATGGAAGAAAATTGCCTAATGATATGTGGATTAAAGTTTTTTTAATCACAAAAGCCACTAAAAATATCCATCATTTCCTATCTAATACTTTCTTGTGTCCAGGATTTTGTGCATCACTACAGGCGTTTTGTGGAGCAGAACAAAGATTTTGACCAGAGGCTGGGAACTGTCCTCAATTTGGCCTTTCAGCACTCCAAAAATCTGAAGTCAACCTTTAAGGTACATTATTACACACCGACTATAATAATATTTATCTGTGCTGTGTGGGGCTTTTGGTCATTTGTTGTGTAATTTTTACATGTTATATGTATAGAATGCACACTGTAACAAAACAGTTGTTTTCCTGTCGCATCTAGTTGTTGAAAATTTTTGGCACCCTGCTAGAGAGACCCAGAATCCACCAGCTGTTTTCTCCTAACTACAGCGAGTTGTTGGCTATGTTCAACCAGGAAATCGACCACTGCCAGTTTATACTTGATCAACACAGAGATGGGGTAAGAGAGGCTGAATCGATATTCTCTGTGGCTTACAAGTGTGAATTTGGCACATTTACCTCAGAATATTAAGTGTGGTAGATGACATTAGTCTGATCAACTGCAGCCATTTACCACACCTGCTATGCCATAGTGACAGAGAAAGGACTCTAAGCATTTAAGATGACACATATGGCATCATGACGTACAAACTTGTGTTACAAACACCCAAAGTATGTACTTAAAGAAATAAGCATGACACAGTCATCAGCCAACCTTGTGTTTCAGCTACAGTCAGGCTGTGCAACCCTGGGGAAAAATATGCCTTCTGTGGCTGGTAACCTCAAATGGTCACAGGAGCTTCGGAGTCGCATCCTCACCGACAGGAGCAGCCTCTGCCAGCTGGCCCACATGTATGGACCAACTCTAGCTGCCTCCACTGTACAGACTGCAAGAATTTGTACAGTTTTTTTTTCCTCTCAATCCTTCTGTTGCTTCCAGGCCTCTGGGATGTGCTGAGGCAGACGATGTGCTCCAGAAGTGCGAACGTGTTCTCGAGGTTTTGGACCAGCATGATGAAGAGCTGTTCTCAGAGTGGACTGAGGGGCTGGAGGAAATCTGTGAAACGCACATCAAGGACCCACTATTGAAACTGGACACTGACACAGGCCTGTTGCAGGTCAACTTCAGTCCTGCTGTAAGGACAAAGAAGATTTGCTTTCCAAAAGGCATATTAAACATTCTTGTCAGAGTTAAAATACTCTTTGTACGTGTTGTCCCAACATTCGTACCTGCAAAAAAATCTAATTAAAGATATTACACACAGTGGAGTACAGTGGAAAATGTTACATATCACAAATCAAAGCTTTAGGTTTCATTGAGTCCTAAGTGACCCAGAGTTAAAGGGTCTCTGTGTCTCAAACAGAAAATCAGGATGAACAAATTCACAAGTTTTGTTTTTCACTATACCCTCTTTCCCTGCACCAGCAACACCAGTGAGATTTCAATGAACAGAGAAACTATTTTGTATTAGCAGCTAATATGTGAATTGACAAAGGATTTCACAAAATCTAACCAACATAAAAGTCAGACAAATAGGAGAAAGTGTTTTCCCCAAAGTGCAGCAATAATGAATATAATCAGCAATGTCAGAAATCAGGAGAGTGGATCAGGCACAGATTCTGACTTTTGATGAACAACTTATCTGATAAACAACTTATCTGATAAAAATGTTTATTGCTTTTTCTCTCTCTTCACTCCTCCTTTCACTCTTTTCAGTTGACATCAGTGCTAAGGGAAGTTAAATACCTGGGTATGCTGAAGAACCAAAATGTTCCTAAAGCAGCTCTGCACCTCTATTCCCAAAGGGAGAGACTATACATGGTGGGTAACTTGTCTTCTTGCATTACATCGGACATAGTGTCAAACAGATATATTTATGAGCTGTATGGCTGTAAATGCTTGTGAAATATTTAAAAATTTATCAGAGTTCAACTGCTAATGTTGTACTTTATGGTGTAGCACACACAGACACTGACCTTGGTGACCCAGTGGCACAACCAGCTCCACAGCACCATCCTGGCTGTAGAGCTGGGGTTGGTGAAAGATGAGATGGATGGGATGAAACGAAAGCTGGATCCGGCCCTCCGGGAGCTGACCTGGGCTCATGATGACCTGTGGGACTATATTCAGAGTACACGAGACCTGGTCAAGGTACTGAACATATCTGATCCCTTTTAGTGAAAGGTTTTGACTGAACTGACATCAAACAACAAGCACAAGGTAATGTTTATAGGGAAACACTTTCCCTCTGTGGAAAGCTCTTGAAAAACAAAACCCAGTTTGACGTTGTAATTAATGGTTGTAAGCGTTGCTCTATTGTGCTATCACCAGAGTATATCTAGTCGAGTCCGAAAGAGCAAAGCTAATGTGGAAGCCATCCAGGCCCTCATGGCTAAATTCAGCCACCGGGCTTTCATCACCAGGAAGAGCCGTGATTCTGCTCTGCTCGTCTTCTCTGACATTGAAGAGAGCGTTTCCAAACAGCATGCTCTCATCACCAGTACAGGGGAGCAGATACACAAATTACTGCAGGTATATTCACATCTTACCGCGGATCTTAGTGTGATTGACCTGTGCACATAATGTACATCTTTACATCTGTTAGAACTCACATCTATTTATACGATTATCTGCCTTCCAGGAGAACCAGTCTCTGCTCGGTGTCACGGATCTAAACAGCAGCGAGTGGCAGTCCTACACAGAGTATGTGGACCGTATGATCCTGTCAGGCTTGTCCAGTGCAGTCCGCTGCTCCCTGCAGTATCTCATGGACAACACAGATGCAGCTCAGCGCATTACCCCGCTGTTTGAGGTTCAGCTGGTACTCAACAGCAATGAGATGACCTTTGACCCTTCATTAGACCTGAGCCACAGTGGTAACTTCTATGATATTGTGGATAAGATGGTGGCCAGCATCACAAGCATGGCATCCTTCATTCCCAGAGTGGCAATCGACAAACAGCGGGAGAACTATCAGGTGCAGTACAGATTAGATTATAGATTTATACACATTGTGCATACATACATATGCATGTTTGTGTTTGCATGGACACATGCGCTTGTCTCATGCTATCTTGACTTCCCATCTTGTAGTGTGACATAAATGAAATGGAGGATCTGTCAGAGATGTGCTATATAATCCGCTCTCGGGCACGTGCAGCTGTCACAAAGGTAAGCATCTTTTTTGCTCTTTGCACATAGAGGCTTGAAATATTTGCAGGCATACAGTTGTAAAGATTATGTTGATTTTCAGGTCAGAGAATATCAGGCATCGTTCTCCAGCTTTCGATACCTCTGGACTGATGACAGGTCAGATGAATGTCACTACCTCTGATTTGTTTATTACATTTAAATGTGTTTCATACAGAAATGTACATTTTATTGTGTTTTTTTCTTGTCATTCACAGGTCTGAATTTATGAGACAGTTTCTGCTCTATGGCCACGTGTTAAGTACAGAGGAAGCAGAGCTGTATGCCGACTATGAACTCAAAAAGAACCCCCCCACCCTGGACAACTTTAAAGAACAAGTGTGTTCCACTTCTGTGATTCATTCATTTTTTAACCTTAATTTATTAAACCAGCATTTAGAAATCTGGTTCATGCAACAATATTAACTGCATTGTTCTTCATTGCAGATCAATCTGTTTGAGTCTCTCTATGTACGAGTGAGCAAAATGGAGGACAGGAGGGTGTTTTGTGGCTGGTTGCAGCTGGACATCGGACCTTTTAAGCACACACTGATGAATGTCATCAAGAGGTGGAGCTGGATGTTCAAAGAGCATCTTCTTAACCACGTAAACCAAAGGTTAGACAATCATGTGCAAGAATAAAATAATTTGCAAAATGTTTTTAAATTTTTTTAAAATCCACTCTTAATTTGACTGTACCACTATATGTATGTAATTATATCATTTTCTGTCGTCTTTCTATCCTACAGTGTGAGGGAATTGTCCTGTTTTGTCCAGGACACAGCCAGCGGTCTCTCTACAAATGTGTCAGATGGTGACTATGCAGGTCTCGTTAACATCATGGGACACCTGATGGCCATTCGAGACAGACAGATCAGCAATGAGCAACACTTCAAACCACTCAAGTCTACTGCCGAACTTCTCAAGACCTATGGACAGCAGCTTCCAGAGAGTGTCTACACACAGCTAGAAGTGTGTACCAATGTACAAACATACATTTTTTCCATTGATGATAGCAGATATGTACAGTTCTCACTACACTACATTCTTTCCTCCCTTTCCACTAAACACAGGAGCTGCCTGAAAAGTGGAAAAGTCTCCGTAAAATTGCCTTCACAGTCAAACATGAAGTGGCGCCGCTTCAGTCAAATGAAGTTTCCGTTATACGCAGGAAATGTGTCAGGTTTGAGGTGAGGCTGTGTGTGAGTGGGATAGGATGTCAGTCTGGCAACCCCTTACAAAGCGCTCAATATCTGACATAGAAGCCTTCTTACTTTCTTTCTTGCATTATATATGACTGCAGCCCCCAGTGTCAGCACAGGGATAGATGAAGAGATGGAGGCAGATATGCATAAACCTTGAATTTGCCATATGTTCACATTTCAGGTCAAGCAGTATGAGTTCAGAGAGCAGTTTCGCACTGAATCAATCTTTAAGATCAACATTGAGGAGCCATATAAATTAATTGATAAGGTGAGCAGTGGAAGACATTCCTTTCCTACCTACTGAAAAACAAACGTTTTGTGTTACATTTGCACAGTGTATGAGTAAATCCACCTATTAAATAATAGAGTTGTTCTTCTCACCATATCAAAATGTCTGTCTCCAGTCTAATCGAGCCGTGGCAGTGATGGAGATGGAAATGAAGAAGTTGCAGGACACAGCTGATCTGTTCGAGGTCAGCTTTCCAGACTACAAGCAGCTGAGGCAGTGTCGCTCTGATATCATACTTGTCAAAGCAGTCTGGGACATGGTCATATTTGTGCAGGTGAATATTACCCAGCAGAGTGCAAATATGCTGGCATTTTGAATTCTTAGTTATGTTTGAGCTCCATAGTTTAAACGTGAAAACCAGGAAGAAAGGTCTACATATTAACAACAAAGCCCCTGCATTACAAGTATTCTCAAGTGAGTCATTGATACATCCATAGATATGCTTTGGAGTTTACACAGTGTTCTGAATTCCTCCAAGACTGCGAATGAGAAGAGCTTTCCCTCTTTGTTCCAATAATGCTTTCAATCTCCTGTTAATCCTAGACCAGTATAGAAGACTGGACCAAGACTCCATGGAAAGAGATCAATGTTGAGCAGATGGACATGGAGCTCCGGCGCTTTGCTAAAGTATGACAAGCTTCAGCCTGCAAACAAGTGCATGTTAGTTTATGATGGTTTTAAAAAACAATACATTTTAAATCATGATGAGTATTTCTGTTGTGTGGCGCAGGAGATGAAGATGCTGGATAAGGAGGTGCGGGTGTGGGACGTCTACATGGGTCTTGAATCAACTGTGAAAAACCTGCTGACCTCTCTGAGAGCCGTCAATGAACTGCAGAACTCTGCTGTCAGGGAGAGACACTGGCAACAGCTTATGAAAACCACGGGGGTATGAGAATATCTTTGCTGCTGCTTCATAATCCCTTGCACCATCTAATTCAATAATGGTTCATGTGTGGTAATGCTTTGCAATGTATACAACACTTTAAACTATTTTACTCCTCTCTAGGTCCAGAGAACCCAATTATGTTGTTGTGAAATCTGATCACAGCCACGGCTTGTTTGTGTTCTCTCTGGTCCTCAGGTCAGGTTTGTGATGGGAGAGGGCACCACCCTGGGGGACCTGTTGGAATTACAGCTTCACCGTGTGGAGGATGAGGTTAAAAACATTGTGGACAAGTCTGTGAAAGAAATGGCCATTGAGAAGGTAGAAATACAGACCCACCAGTAATAATATGTAGCAATGCATTTTCATTAGTTATTAATTTGGACATAAGTATTTAAACATTGACTAAACAAAAGAATTGATTGCTTGTTGAGTCTGTCATGATACCCTTTCACCAGTTCAAACTCGGCAAGAGACATCAGTTAAATACTCAATACTGCATTGTTTTTTTCTTTTTTGTTCACTTCAAGTAAATACTACCGCAGCACTCACAAAGTACGAGCTGTTTCATGCTCTCAGCATACATTTAGTATATAATACTTCGTCATAATAATGCATCTTAAACTTTTACAGTGTGTAGTGCACAGTGAGCTGTCATCTGTCTTGCACTCAGACAAATGTATTGTGAGTGTGCAGATGACTATGGGTCCAAATGGACAGAAAAGCAGACTGGCTTGTATACTTTAAAATCCAACTGGAGGTAGTAGGATACTTGGTATTTTTTGGTGTGCTACATTCAACATATTGTGTATCGTGATATACTAAAACTTGCTGCCCTTTTTTTAAATTTTTTTCCTTGCATTCAAATGTCAGGTGTCACACTGTATGGTCTCATATATTGCATTTACTTTATAGGTTTTGGCTGAGATAACCCAGACGTGGAGCGTTATGTCACTGTCATATGAGACTCATAGCAGCACAGGAACCCCTCTACTCAAAGCAGATGAGAATCTGATTGAGACACTGGAAGACAACCAGGTGACCCTGTGTGCTGGATTATTGAGAAAATGTGATATGGATTTATTTGATTAGTTCAAAAGACTAATTGCACCCTAATGTTAAAGAATAGAGTTTTAGTATGAGGGGCTTATTGGCCTGCGACAAACTGACGACCTCTCCAGGGTGTCCCCTGCCTTCGCCCGAGTCAGCTGGGATAGACTCCAGCACCCCCGCGAGCCTAGTGAGGATAAAGCAGTGTATAGAGAATGGATAGATGGATGAATGGATGGATGGATGGGGCTTATTGGCATCACACTGACATCGATTCAGTTCAGATCAGTTTTTTTTTTTTTAAATCGTGCAGATTCACAACAGATATCATCTCACAGCGCTTAATATAGTAAGGTACAGATAGGGGTGGTGACAGCAACATCTGGACATTTAAGACATTTAAGGTAAATGCAGAAATTCTCTTGTCATTTGTGCGACAGTGCATCAGGGTACTAGCATGTAAAGCTCCTGTTTGATTTCTCTTCAGGTTCAGCTGCAGAACATCCTGATGAGTAAGTACGTAGAGTATTTCCAGGCTGAAGTAAGTGGATGGCAGAAGAAGCTGATGGTGGCTGATCTGGTCATCTCCTCCTGGATGTCTGTCCAGAGGACATGGGCCCACCTGAACAGCATCTTCACCAACAGCCACGACATCCGCTGTCAGCTGGCCCATGATGCTGAGCGATTTCAGGGAATACACACTGACTTTCAGGTAATAGAAACTATTGTGTGTACACAGCAAAGTCCAGGCCTACAAGCTTGCATCTCACCATATTGATATACTGTGTATGCTTTCCATCCTCTCTTCTTCATTTACTGTCCGTCTGAGCCAGAATTTGATGACTGAGGTGGTGCAGAACAGTAATGTGGTAGACGTAACCAACCAGCCTGGCTTCTTGGAGAACCTCGAAACTTTACAACAGAGGCTGTCTGTGTGTGAGAAGGCGCTGGCTGAGTATCTGGAGACAAAGAGACTCACGTTCCCCAGATTTTATTTTGTTTCTGCCTCAGATCTGCTGGAGATTGTCTCCAAGGGAACACAGCCCAAACAGGTGCCAGATTACAATTTAATAATGCTTTCCGAGACAGAATATATAAAGAGGTTATCAGCACATTCTACATATCAGTTCAGTATATTCTCTGAGCTCTGTCTCAGTGTTATGCAGTACAATCTGTTGATAAAAATAATAATGAAAGTCAAATTGGAAATTTGACATTGATCAATGAGAATCAATGTCAGATTTCCATTTTGTCTTTCATTCTGCTTCGTTTCCATAAAATTCTATATAAGAGATCATGTCTGTTACCATCGTGACAGTTAAAAGAGAAATTTCCCTTGTGTGTTTGCGTGTGTGTTTTTCCAGGTGACCAGACATTTGCTGAAGCTATTTGACAACATAGCAGATCTTCGCTTCAAGGACTCAGACAGAGGTGAAGGAGGAGGAGGAGGAGAGGAGGATGGGGAAGCAGTTGCTATAGGCATGTACAGTCGAGAGGGAGAATATGTTTCATTCTCTGAGCCGTGTGCCTGTGAAGGACAGGTATTGAAAAACTAAATTTGATTACTATATGTGCAAATACAGTTGTAGAGTAAAGTAGAGGTACATTTGGTTATTGCTAGAACTACACAGTCGCAGCTGTAATAGATAACTTTTTAAATATTGTTTATAAAGTACAGCATGTCTATGACTGTGCATACAGTTGCCAGGTGGTATCATTTCCATGCTTTTTCCTTACTATTCAGATTTTTTTTTTCCAGGCAGAATGTTGGTTAAGTGCCTTAGAGAGTACCATGCGCTGTACAGTTCGAAAGGAGATACAGGAGGCTGTTGCTGCCTATGAGGACAAACCACGAGACCAGTGGCTCTTTGACTACCCCGCACAGGTCTGACCATGCGTAGTGTGTAGAAATACCATGTTAACCTTATAAACGCACAAATTATCTCTTACATGCCTCTATATTCTTTCCATTCACAGGTAGGGTTGACTGGTAGTCAGGTGTGGTGGGCCACAGATGTGGGCATTGCCTTTGAGAGAGTGGAGGAAGGATTTGAGACGGCTCTCAAAGAGTACAACAGAAAACAGGTAGTGCTATAATGAAGATCTAGTTGGGCTGGTGAGTGAAATCAGTGGCTGTTTTGTTCAGTGAAGTTTGCTGGTTTCTAGATCACACAGCTCAACTCGCTGATCCACATGCTGCTCGGAGAGTTAACTCCTGGAGACAGACAGAAGATCATGACTATCTGCACTATTGATGTCCATGCTCGAGATGTGGTCGCCAGTCTCATCACTCAGAAGGTAGAGCGACTATTCACCATCATTTTTTCAATAAGCCCGATACTTTATCTGTCAGATCTTCCTGATGGTGTTATTGTGTGTCTCTGTTAGGTGACAACAGGACAAGCATTTGCATGGCTGTCCCAATTACGCCATCGCTGGGATGAAACGACGAGACACTGTTACGTTAACATCTGTGACGCCCAGTTCCAGTTCAGCTACGAGTACCTGGGAAACACCAACAGACTGGTCATCACCCCACTCACTGACAGGTATTCATGCATGTGCTACTATATGTTTCACCAACACACAAGCATAGAAAAGGTACACATTGTTAAAAATGTGTGTTTTAAACAGAGTCCTGGAATTGAGTGACAGCAGATGTTAATAATGGACTCTTTTTGCCTAACAACTACAAACAAAGCTACTTTAATCACTTGACATTTAAGTGCTCCTGTTTAGGTGTAAAATGCTTGAAAGTAGTTAGAGCACAGATGTGATCAAATAAAGAGAAACACTCTTATTTAAGTCTTGCAAAATGCATACAGTATGATAACAGATTGCTTACAAATGCACAGATCTACTGAAGCCAATTTATTTTTTCTGCTATGACTTTACATGTCAACCCTACCACTGTCAGGTGTTACATAACCCTGACCCAGTCCCTCCATCTGACCATGAGCGGTGCCCCATCAGGCCCAGCTGGCACTGGCAAAACAGAGACGACTAAGGACCTCGGACGCTCCCTGGGCATTATGGTATATGTGTTCAACTGCTCAGAACAGATGGACTACAAGGTAGCATGGGCTGCACAGATGTTCTTCTTCGAGTCCATTGACTCCATGTACACTGCAATTTTTATATATTCCTCCCTTCAGCTCCTTTCTCTGTTTCCATCTCATTTCTTCAGTCTATAGGTAACATCTATAAGGGTCTGGCTCAGACAGGAGTGTGGGGCTGCTTTGATGAGTTCAACAGGATCTCTGTGGACGTTCTGTCTGTCGTAGCTGTGCAGGTCAAGACTATACAGGATGCTGTGCGCAACAAGAAACAGAGGTAAATGTGGAAATGCACTATGTATTATCTATATATTCTATCGATTCCTTCTTTTGTCTGCTGAGTTTCGCCTAAGCACCCATTTAGCAATCGGTAATGGCTAATGTGTCCATGCAGGTTTCACTTCCTAGGAGAGGAGATTGAGCTGAAGTCAACAGTGGGAATCTTCATCACTCTGAACCCAGGTTATGCTGGCAGAGCTGAGCTCCCAGAGAACCTCAAGGCTCTATTCAGGTCTGATGTAACAAGAGGAAGAGGATGCTTTTAAGTGCAAGAGTTAATAAATGTTGAAAATGACTAATTATTAGTAATTTTGTTTATGCTCAGGCCTTGTGCAATGGTGATTCCGGACTTTGAGCTGATCTGTGAGATTATGTTGGTGGCTGAAGGATTCATAGATGCTCGTCTGCTGGCACGCAAATTCATCAGCCTGTATACTCTATGTAAAGAGCTGCTGTCTAAACAAGTATGTACAGAACACCAGTTTGTGAAGACAGAGAAAGTAACATAACTATTCTTTGCAGGCTTTTATTTTACTGAGTTAATAATTTAGTTAGCAGAGGTGAACGTCAAAGATAAGGAGATGGGAAGAGAAGGAATCCTAAATGGGGACATCTTTCTAGGGATCAGCTCTCCCTTTTCCTGTAATCCTGACAGACTGTCACTGTACTTATCCAATCCATAAGGCTTATACACATTAAGTGTCCTATACTAACAATGAAAACAAAAGCAGTTTAGTGTAAATTTGCGTGTATTTTAATGCTTTGAAATCACTTTAATGAGTTTTCTCTGTTAGGATCATTATGATTGGGGATTACGTGCCATCAAATCAGTCCTGGTTGTGGCTGGATCTCTGAAGCGAGAGGACCGTAGTAGACCTGAGGAGCAGGTGTGTATGACTTTGTTGTCACTGTTGTTGACACTGAGGTTTCTCGCTTCTCACTGATGTTAAAAAATTGTGTGCAGTTGAGTTTTTTTTTTATATTGAATTTAACTGTGATGCCATTATTTTCTTCTCAGGTGCTGATGCGGGCACTGAGGGATTTCAACCTGCCTAAGATAGTGACCAGTGATGTGCCCATTTTCCTTGGGCTGATCAGCGACCTGTTTCCACAGCTGGACGTGCCCAGGAAGAGAGACCCGAATCTAGAAAAGTCTGTTCGTCAGTCAGTCAGTGAGCTGCGTCTGCAACCTGAGGAAAACTTCATCCTGAAGGTGCCTCTTTCTTTTTGCATGTGTTAAATATTAGAATGCCTCTAATCAGTGGAATATTAACAACGGCACTTTAAGATTTCTGCTGGGAAGAAGTATAGATAAGAATGATGTATAATGTATGTGCCAGAGACACATCACACTTCATCACTGCATCATTTATACTGAAGACTTTAGCTCTGAGCTGCTGGTGTTAACATAGGAGAACCTGCAGAACATAATTCCTGTAGGGAAATAAATGAAAATCGACATCTAGGTCTGTTTTGAGATATTGTGACATCCACGTCTCCGTGTTTACAGGTGACCCAGTTGGAAGAGCTGCTAGCTGTCAGACATTCGGTGTTTGTAGTAGGTGGACCGGGTACTGGAAAGAGCCAGGTTAACTTCTGTATTATCTACTACATCAATACTATAATTATTATTCTGAAAGACGATTAATGCAAACTGTATATGCACTAACACTTTCTGTGGAATATCTAAAGTAACAGTGAAGGGTTTGGTTTTGTAAAAACACTTAACACAGAGTGTGTTGTATGCTTGTGATGTTTCTTCACCAGATCTTGAAAACCCTCCATAGGACCTACGCAAACATGAAGATGAAGACGGTATGGAATGATATTAATCCTAAAGCTGTTACCACAGATGAGTTGTTTGGATACCTGCACCCTGCAACCAGAGAGTGGAAAGATGGTGAGGGACTTGAGGATAATACGGGAGATTTAATGAGCAAGAAGCGATGATCAAGAGAACCTGTTTCCTGCAGATTTTGGGTCGTTGTCGGGGGGGGGGGGGGGGGGGGGGGGGGGGGGTTTAATTTATTCCCAAGACTCTTCTTAGAATTAATTGGAATGTTAAAATACTATTTCTGGCTCACAGTCAGTTCCTGTTTGGATAGTTTTCACATGGAATATTTTTACTAGGATTTTATTACACAAATTCACTTTAGAAAAACTTTAATTATTATAATAAAAAAAAAATCCTGCTGGATGTTTTACTTTTTACCTCACTTTAGGTCTGTTCTCCTCTACCATGAGAGAACTGACTTCAGTGGGTCATGATGGACCCAAATGGATTGTTCTGGATGGTGATATTGACCCTATGTGGATCGAGTCACTCAACACAGTTATGGATGACAATAAGGTCTGAGCAGTTCTCTTTCTCCTAATGCTGGATTTTCTCTTTTGTCTGGAGGCTTAAATATGACATCATTTTTACATCTACTGACCCAAGGCCCAAACTAAAATGTGTACATGTATTTGCGTCAGTGCTTCTTTTAGTCAATGCTTAAGTCGACATACCATTCGTAATTTTCCTCTCCTCTGTTTAGGTTCTAACTCTTGCCAGTAATGAGCGGATCAGTTTGTCTTCTTCCATGCGTCTTCTCTTTGAGATCTCCCATCTGAAGGCTGCCACTCCAGCTACAGTTTCCAGGGCAGGGATTCTCTATGTGAACCCACAGGATCTTGGCTGGAGCTCGTAAGAAGCACACAAGGATAAACCTTAAAGGACATGTAAAATATTGAAATTGTGTTTCTTTATCATTGTAATTGTATTTAGGTAAACAGTGCTGTCTTTACTGTATTCTCAGTTATGTGACAAGTTGGATAGACACCCGGCAGGCCCAGTCAGAGCGAGCCAACCTCACCATTTTATTTGATAAGTATGTGCCCTACTGCCTGGAACAAGTCCGCTGTAACCTGAAAACCATCACTCCCATTCCAGAAAACAGCATGGTGCAGGTATGTTCTTATCTCGCCTACAAACCAAAGAATTGTTATATAATTACAAGCGCATGAGAGAGCTGCTTTCTAACTGGATATTATCTATTGTTCAGTGAGGTGTAGCATTTCTGTATTTTCAATCAGACACTGTGCTCCTTGCTGGACTGCCTGCTGACAGAGGAAAACACTCCAGCTGATTCTCCCAGAGAACTTTATGAGATCTACTTTGTCTTCGCCTGCGTCTGGGCTTTTGGAGGGGCTCTCTTTCAGGACCATGTGTGTGGTGACTAACTGTTTGCATGAAGAGCTAACTAGTGTTTTACTTTGCAGATTATTGAGATTAATATTCCAGATTATGATACTGTGTCTACCCAACACCTGTTTCAGCTGAATGACCACCGCGCTGAATTCAGCCGCTGGTGGTCCAAAGAGATGAGAGCCGTGAAATTTCCCTCACAAGGCACCGTTTTTGACTATTTCATTGACTCTGAGACTAAAAAGTTCACTCCCTGGAGTGAGAAGATGGTGCCTTTTGAGCTGGAGTCGGATGTGCCATTACAGGTTTGTGATTGTTCTGATGAATGTGCATGTTTGTCTACAGCCAGCAGGGATTACTCTACATAATATTATCATGTGATGTGTTTTTCAGACGGTGCTGGTCCACACCCCAGAAACCATCTGTCTAACCTTCTTCATGGATCTGCTGCTCCAGAGAGGCAAACCCATCATGTTAGTAGGCAACGCAGGAGTAGGCAAGACCATCCTGGTGTCTGATAAAGTCGCCAAGCTGAAGGAGGATTACATGGTGGCTAAAGTCCCTTTCAACTACTACACCACATCAGCCATGCTGCAGCGTAAGAAGCACCGGAATAAGCACAGAATGCTTCTTTCATTATCTTTATCATTTTTTTTTCAGAAGTCCTTACCCTTCTGAAAATCTTTTTTTTGCATAATAAAGATATACTTGAGAACAATAAGTGAATAGCAAAAGCCAGGCTGCAAATAAGACAGGCCTTTCTCTATGCACTGTGCGTCACAATGGGTTACATCTCACCGTACTACCTGATCTCATTTGCCCATTTATACTGCTTGAATAAGATGGCCTTCAGTACAATGCGCGCCTTTTTATTCACAACTGAAATGGATTTAGCCTTGTATTTCTATTTTTCATTTCTTGGTGCAGAGCTGAGAAGCATTTTACATTTCACAGATTTTCTGTTAGTGACTAATTTCATGTGAACACTGTCCAAAGTTTCTTCATTTCTGAAACTGTGCTTCACATTAAATGGATCTCAGGTGTCCTGGAGAAACCTCTCGAGAAGAAAGCTGGTCGTAAATTCGCTCCTCCTACAGCTAAGAGACTCATCTACTTCATAGACGACCTCAACATGCCTGAGGTGGATGTTTATGGGACCGTCCAGCCACACACGCTGATACGCCAGCATCTGGACTACAACCACTGGTAGGAACACGCAGACATGATGGACACACACATACACAGCCCAAGCTTGCTTGCTTCTAAAATGGACAACTTTGCAAGCAAACACTGTATACAGATATTACAGAATTTGATGGTTAAGTTGAGTCTCAGTAGATGGAAATGTTTTAGGTATGACAGACAGCGGTTGGCGTTGAAGGAAATCCATAACTGCCAGTATATCACCTGTATGAACCCAACGGCTGGAAGCTTCTCTATCAACCCCAGACTGCAGGTACAGTAGCACAAAGGCACACACACACTCACAGAAATATACTGTATTTATGAAAATAGTATTGTCAGTATTACCACAGAACTACTTTCTATCATGATGATTTTCATTGTATTTTTACTTCATTAGTATTTTAGACGATGTTAGACCATGCTTTTCGTACCAGATACACCCCCTGTCAAAAGTTTTAGGACACTTTCTCATTCAAATAAAGTAGAACCTGTCCTACAACTGTTGACAGGGGGTGTATCTACCAAATTTGGTACACATATGCAGCACATCAGGCTGAACAAAAAAAGTCAGTGACAGCCACATTCCAAACCCAACAGGAAGTGAGCTATTTTGCGTTGAATGTCATGTTTTGCCCATTTTTCATTTTTTTCTAGAGCGAACTCCTCCTAGGGGGAAACTCCAATTCACCTCAAATTCGGCCAGTACATACAGGAGGCCTTAATGATCCAAAGTTATTACAATCTTTTTCCAAAGTCAAAGGGCGTGTTCATGGAGGCCTCTGGAATTTTGATCCTTCGCCATGAAATTTCAAATGCTGTGTAAATGCCCTGAACATGCTCCAATCTGCCTGAAACTTTGCATGTATGATCAGAGTCCTGCCCTGATCACATCCATATGATGAAATACACCCCCTGTTAAAAGTTGTAGGACAGGTTCTACTTTATTTGAATGAGAAAGTGTCCTAAAACATTTGACAGGGGGTGTATATATACATGGAATAAACTCAACCAGTAACTGGGGAAAAAAAACAGTTTTTTGGCTCATTGAAAGATTACAGACACGGATTAGAGAGTACTTATAAATGTAAATGTAAAGTTCGAACCCCTACAGGCTCCTGCTGATGAATTCTTCATTTTTCTTGTCTCCATTCCAGAGACATTTCTCCGTGTTTGCGGTGCATTTCCCCAGTGCTGATGCATTAGCTACCATCTTCTCCAGCATCTTGTCAGCTCATTTCCTTCAGGGAGGATTCAGCTATGGAGTCTCTCGCTCAGTCGGAACTCTCATGCAGGTGCATTACCAGTATCTCTGCACCATTTGTCTACATCAAGGCCTAATTTGCTCTTTTGTCTTATGCATGCAAAACTTTGGTCTATCTGTTATATCCACGACCTTGTCTGTTCATCTGTGCCAATATCTTTTGGTTCCGCTCATCCAGGCAGCTATATGTCTGCACCAGAAAATCAGCCAGAACTTCCTCCCAACAGCCATACGCTTCCACTACATCTTTAACCTGCGAGACCTCTCCAACATATTCCAGGTAACACCCTATGGGCAGTCATCCAAAATACAAGCAAAATGCAAAACTATGCTAAGAGAAGTAAATGAAGCGTCCTTTAATGTTATTCACAGTAAAACTTAAGTTAATAGTTCAGGAATAACAGCAGCTATCAATATAATGTCAAGTGTAATGTCATCACATGGTTATTTACTCTGTGATGCGTAGGGCATCCTGTTCGCCCTGCCAGAGAGTATCCGTTACCCCATAGACCTGGTTCACCTGTGGCTCCATGAGAGCTCCAGGGTTTACTCTGACAAACTGATGGAGGAAAAAGACGTAGAACTCTTCAATAAAATCCTTCTGGATACTGGCAAGAGGTATTTTGAGGTAAGAAACAAGCAACCTACAGCAACACCTTTATCATTAAAATCTTTAAAAATGTTCAATATGAGACCCCAAATATGTTTTTTCGATCAGTGCAACAAAATATAATAAATAGCACTCATGATGTTTCTAGGCAATCTGCATGTTCTATGTGAAAGTATGCAGTACATTTTATCCACTGAAGGACAGTTTAACTTTGCCCTGTGCAGTATTTTCATGGTTTTTTTTTTCTTTTTCTGCCAATTTGCTCCAGGGAATTGATGAGTCCATTTTTATCCACCAGCCTTTGGTGTATTGTCACTTTGCCCAGGGAGTGGGAGAGCCTCGCTATCACCAGGTTTGACGCATTCAAACACACAAAAGCTACACAGCGCTGTGCCAGCCTGGACTAAATGTTGCTCCTTTCAAGCATCCATTTATTTTTTATTACCAGTGATAATAAAAATTACTGAATTTAAATGTTTTTGACTTCAATCAATTTAGTATGTAGACCGTCTGTAGCTCGCATATCCAATGGCATAATGACACAAATTGTGCTGTCATGTCTGATCTGTCAGGAAATAAATGAGGATGAATTCACAGTCATTAGCGAACTGATTGCCTTTCTTTTCTATTTAGGGTAACTTAATTTCATTATATAGCTGGGTGTCACCACATACTGATTTGGACACTTGCTAGTCTTACTGAAGAGAGCCAGGTTCATTAGTTTATTTGCCTGTCTTGTCAGGCTTCAGACTGGGAAAAGCTCCAGAAGACACTGGCTGATGCTTTGGAACATTATAATGAGCTGCACGCTGTCATGGACCTGGTATTGTTTGAAGAAGCAATCCAGCATGTGTAAGAAACACACACACACAGTCAGACACATGCTAACACACACAAAGAGGGATTTAGAGATTAGCGCTAATGTAAACCGCAGACAATAAACAGAACATTTAGCCTGGTTTTTGCACTCAGATGTCGCATCAGTCGCATCCTGGAGGCCCCCTATGGTAACGCCCTGCTGGTGGGGGTGGGTGGCAGCGGGAAGCAGAGTCTGTGTCGACTGGCTGCCTTTCTCAGCACACTGGAAGTTTTCCAGATCACACTGCGGAA